>NW_027530640.1:9550349-9849142 GCF_008692635.1 Crocuta crocuta
ATATATATATATAACTATATATATATCTATAGATATGTATGTGTATATATATATATATTGCTTATACCTTTTTTTCTCTACTGTGTTCTTCTGGACCTTCCATTAGACTTCTTTCGGACCTTCCACTTAACTCTATATTTTTAACTTACTTCCCCTCTCTTATGTATCTTTGTTATCTTTATTGTATTTGGAGTAATTTCCTAAGGTATCCACCAAAGAAGATTTGCATTTGTTTCTGGTAGGGACACATTAAGGGTGATTTATATCTTGGGTTTCTGAACTACATAGGTAACATGAATTGTGCCCTCAAACCCATATGAATTCAGATTGTGTTAGAAATTCTCATGGGAGTGTTCTTTCCTCCATCACCTCCTTCTCATTCTGCTTCATAGTGAGTCAAGGTCAACCCTTGTATTTGTATTCTACACTCCAAATTTCTTGCATTAGTTTTTCTTAACAAACCCATCCACTGAGGTCATTAACTTTTGAGGTTCTTGGCTTTCCTGGGGTTTTTGAGCTTAACTCACCTTGGTGAGGGCTAGTCTTTCTTTTCTATCTCCTGTGCCCATAGACTGTAAAGAAACATAGCTAAAGACCATCAAAAGATTAACAAAAGCTAGCTTCTAGTATGAGCTTAACCTGTGGATTTTTGTTTTTTCTTTCTTTTCTGTGAATTAAGTAACTAGTATATTGATCACTTTATGACCAATGATGGCTTGATGGCTGAACTGTCCAAGTAAATTAATTTTATTCAATATTTTGTGAAATACTACATATATTAAGAATGTTTTCTCTGAGTGTCTTGTCATCCCTCTTACCAAACATTAAGATCACTTGAATTGCTTGTTCTAACTCCTCTTCTCAATATCCATGTTCCTCATTGAGTATCCTGGACCTAGTGGCCCTGTGGGTCTCAGTACTCAGTGGATAGTTTGGAGAATTCATTTGCTGATAGGCTTAAGAACTCGGGTGGTAATCACGTTCAAATGCCTTACATGACCTGTAGAAGTTTTGTTCAAAAGAGCCAAAGCCTGGCTTTACCAAAGTGTCCTGGCTGGCAATAACTTGGCAGCCAACTTGTAGGAGATGGCCTCCCCCATTGTCCCTCTATCTCAGCTCAGAGGGGGCAAGCCCAAATGTGTCACTGGAACACAAACAAGATGGATGGAGTGGGGGTGGTAACAATACATTGTGTCTAAATCTAGCAACTGTAGTACCCAATAGATGTGGCCCCTTAGGTTAGAAATTCTCTCTGCTCTCTATGTCACAGATTTCAGAGTGGGGGGGTGGGGGGGGAAGAACACAACTAATACAGTACAAATATAGTACAAAATGGAGGCACAAAAAATATTTTTTCAAATGCAAACTATGTAAAAATAGACTTGGTACTCGCTGTTAGGAGCTTATGGTGTATTTGGTTCATTCCCCAAGTATGCATCAGCCAAAAGGCCTAAGGCTGTGCTTTTGAGGGCCAAAGGAGAAATGACCCCTTCTGATGGTTTAAAGGAGCCATAAGAGATGGATAGAGTATCCCCTGAAAGATGTCAGGAGTAGATAAGTATTAAGATGGGAAGAGGTGAAAGTATTCCGAAACAGAGAAAACTACTCTAGGGTACAAGTAGAGTAGGTTGAGAGAGAAAGGATTCATCTGGAAAACGAGGTCAGGGTTCATAGTGCTGGTACACTGAAGGGAAGATGTGGAGTTCAAGTATTATTTATGTAGCAAATGGGAACCATGGACTTTTGACCAAAAAGAATCCAGAATATTTTCATGTTAAACCCGTACAGAGGCCAGATATTTTATGTTTGGGTAGGAGGATTTCAGGTCAACTCTAGAATTCTCCTGGGAGCTGATTGGTACAGTTGGTTTCACGTGAGGAGGGACTGTCTTGTGTCAGGAGTGGATGGCTGTCCCCTTTGGCCAGCTGGCTGTGACATTAGGTACTGTCATTACATTAAATGTGATTCTGGAAAGTAGCTTCATTGCTGTTGGTTAACATTAGTCAGATCCTAAATCCTGGCTTGGTGCTCATCCAAAGTGCTAAGATCCTTTGTTGGGGAACTATTTGTTAAAGTATAAAATGACTCAGGAATTATTCTGCACAAAATGTCAAGTGGCAGAATAAATAACCATTCCCCTCATTAATCCCTATGGGCAGCGTCTGTTTGAGAGCTTGGATTTTCCATAATGAAAATATGTCAGCCCTGAATATATATTTGCACTATTGAGACTGAACAGTGAAATGAAATGAATTCTCCACTCAGCCACAAGTGAAATATGGCAGTTTGTGGTGAACGAGGCGGTGCGTGCTGTAAAGTTGAGATCTGGACTCGAAAAACCCATAGGGAGCTAAGATCAAGTGGAAGAGCGGAAGGCAGTGTGTGATTAAAGTGTGAAGAAATCCCAAGCAAAATTCATCTTAATCCACCCCATTTAAAAGAGAAGGCTATGTCACACAGTACAGCTGGGTGTTTAAGAAATACATGAGGCTCTGTTGTCCTCGAAGCCATTTGAAAAACCAGGGGTGAGTGTTTGATATGCAGGAATGGTAACACACAAGAAGCTGCCAGTGAGTGCAGAGTCCTGAGGCCTCAGAGACCAGCCTGTCCAGCCCATTTGTTACACAGGTGCGAAAGCTGAGGCCCCAGAAAGGAAGACACCTGCCTAAGGAATCACAGTGAGCCAGTGAAATTCTTCATTCATAGTAGCCTGACTCAGACTGGCCTGTTCCCGCCACACGGAGCCCAGGCTCCATAGCCCTCTGTCCTCTGCTCTAGCACAGGAGTAATGAATTTGAGGACCAGGACTGATTTCATCATCAGACATTGCTTTATACCTTGTCGTTGTTCAATGTTGCGAACTGACGTATTGCCAGGCCTTCTACCAAGGTCCTGGGTGTCTATTCTGTGTGTGGTTACCTTTTATCTTACTAACTATCTATATTTTATTTTTGAAGTGAGAGCACACAGTCTGACATCATAACAATTGTGAACTTGGCCTTTGGAGAGAGTCCATCCTGAGTTCAAGTCTTCACTCTGCCACTTGCTAGCTGTGTGACTTCAGGGAAGTTGCTTAACCTCTCTGTAAAATAGGAAGAGTCATTGTGTCGACCTACAGGACTATTTTAATTCTTGTCTGAGATAGGGATATAGGTAAGCAGCTCATGTATCTGTCACCTCCTGATAAGCTCTAATGTGCAGAAGTGGAACTGCATCCATTTGAGAAACACACTGGCCCCAGCTCTGTGTTAGAGAGTGACTGCTCTTCCTAGCTTTTGAAGATGGTTCCAGTTAGTGTTCTTCTCAGTGGGAGAAGAATGTGAACTACTGAGGGGACTTAAGTTGATACCCTCATTGAGTTTTGAAAATGAGCACAGATGACTAAAAGCTTAGTAAAAACTGCTGAGACCCTGGATTCAAAAGCCACAGAAAAAGTATTGCTCAGGTCTCTATTTTAAGAACCGACCAAAATTTCCATAAGAACTTAGATTTTAATTAGGTTCATTGTTTCTATTGCCAGAATGTGATCAGTACTACAGGTTTTAGAAATTAAGCTTAGTTTTACATGAATAGCATTCAAATTTGTGAAAAATAAGCAGGAAGAAAACACTCTTTTATATAATCAAATGGTTCCTAAGGCTTTTTTTTTTTTTTTTTTTAAGAGAAAGGAAAAGGGTGAATCGAAGAGTAAAAACAGGAGTGTCAGAAAAAGAGGATAGTCTTCTGATTTTGGAGAACATTCTTAACAGCTATTTAGAATCTTAAGACCTGTGGTTGATAAGATACTCAAATCATTGTTTGGCATCCAATTTTCCATCCGAATTTGTAATCCTCAAACCTGTGAGCAGTGAAACTCATTGACATGATGGATTTGTGATCAGTAGTCCTACATGAGCCCACATGTTACAGGATTCCATTTATATGAAATATTCAGAAAGGCAAATCAGTTTCTAGAGACAGAAAATACTTTGGTGATTGCCTGGGCTCAGAATGGGAGAGAAGAAGGAACTATAGCAGGGTCTGAAGTTTCATGTCAGTGTCCTGAAAATAGATGTGATATGACTGACAACTCTAAAAATTGAATGAAAGTCACACTTATAATGAATAAATTTTATGCTAAGTAAATTATACCTCAATAAAGCTGTTAAAAAAAATCAGCCTGTATGAATTGACAGAAAAAGTCAACCTTTGTGAAGGTATTGATCAAATGTCATCCTTTCTGTGAGGTCTCTTCTGTTTTTTTTTTCTTTCTTTCTTTAAAAAACCTTTCCAGGCAGAATTAACTCATCAGTCTGTTTTTGTTCCCATTACCATTTGCTTGTATTCTGTATTTATCCAACAGACAGTAACTGGTAACTATGTGTTTGGCACTGAAGAATAAGAGAAAGATAAGACATCTCTTACTTTTTAAAAAATGTTTATTTTTGAGAGAGAGTGAGCACAAGCGGGAGAGGGGCAGAAAGAAGGGACAGAGGATCCTAAGCAAAGCTAGCTGTGCCCTGATGGCAGTAAGCCTGATGTGGGGCTTGAACTCACAAACTGAGGAGATCACAACCTGAGCCCAATTTTGATGCTAAACTGACTGAGCTACCCAGCCACCCCTCTTGCTTTTTTTAATGTGAAATATACATAACATAAAATTTAGTGTTTTAACCATTTTTAAGCGTACCATTTAGTAGAATTAAGTATACTGACATTGTTTTGCAGCCATCACCACCTTTCATCTTTAGAGCTTTTTCACCACCCCATACTGAAACTCTGTATCCATAAGCACTCAGTTCCTACTTCCTCTTCCCCCAGTCCCTGGTAACCTACTTTCTCTATGAATTTGACTATTCTAGGTACTTTGTATAAGGGGAGTCATAATAATAGTTGTATTTTCATGTTTGGCTTATTTCGTGTAGCATAATGTTTTCAAGATCCATCTAAGTTGTAGCATATGTCAGAATTTCCACATTTTCCTAATCCATCATCCACTGATGGATATTTGGATTATAATCATCTCTTGGCTATTGTGATGAATGCTGTTAGGAATATTGCTGTACAATCCCACTAGCTGTTCAAATCTCTTGTTGCAATTTTTGGGGTGTATACCTAGGAGTGAAATTGCTGGATCCTATGGTAATACTTTAATTTTTTGAGGAACCACAAAAAGTGTCTACCACAGTGGCTGCCACATTCTACATTCCCGCCTTCCATTTTTTTTACCTTCTGGCCCAAACATGAGTTATTATTTTTATTATGACCATCCTTAATGGCATGAAGTGGTATGTCACTGTGGTTTTGACTTGAATCTCCCTAATGATTAGTGATGTTGAGCACTTTTTTGTGTGCTCATAGGTCACTAGTATATATTATTTGGAAATGAATGCTGCATATATTTTTTGGAAATATGGCTGTTTTGCCCATTTTATAATTGGGTTATTTTTTATTGAATTTTGTATGTTGATCCTTTATATATGATTGTAAATATTTTTCCCATTCCATGGGTTGCCTTTTCATTTTGTTGATACTGTCACTCAATAACACAAACGTTTTCTGCCTTTTGGTGTTATATCCAAAGAGTCATCGCCAAATCCAGTGCCATGAAGCTTTCCTCTTCTGTTTTCTGTTAAGAGTTTTATGGTTCTAGCTCTTAAATTTAGGTATTTGATCTATTTTAAGATAATATTCTATATGGTCTAAGGAAAGACCCCCAACTTTATTCTTTTGTAACTGAATGTCCAGTTTTCCCAGCACCATTTTGTTATAAAGACTGTTTTTCCCCATTGAATAATATTGGCATCCTCATTCAAAATCATTTAATCATATATGCAAGGGTTTATTTCTGGGCTTTGTATTCTATTCCATTTCTTTCTATATCTGTCTTTATGATAGTATCACATTATTTTTATTACCATGGCTTTGTGAAACATTTTTAATTTTTTTAAATTATTTCTGAGAGAGAGAGAGAGAGCATGCGAGAGTGAGCAGGGGAGGGTCAAAGAGAGAGGGAGATACAGAATCTGAAGCAGGCTCCAGGCTCTAAGCTGTCAGCACAGAGCCCGACACGGGGCTCGAACCCATGAACTGTGAGATCATGGCCTGAGCCGAAGTGGGACGCTTAACCAACTGAGCGACCCAGGCGCCCTGTGATACATTTTTAAATCAGAAAGTTTAAGTCCAGCTTCTTTCCTTTTAAAGACTGTTTTGGGTCATCAGAGTATCTTGAGATTCCATATAAATTTTGGGATAGATGTATCGGTTTCTGAAAAAAAAAAAAAAACCTACCATCTTTGGGTGGTTGGTATGGATTGTTTTGAATCTCTAGATCACTTTGGTTAATAGTGATACCTTAACTGTATTAAGTCCTCTAATCCATGAACCCTGGGTGTTTATCCATTTGTTTCTGTCTTCTTTAATTTAGCACTGTTGGGCAGTTTTTTAGTGTACATGTCTTTTTTCCTTGGATAAGTTTATTCCTAAGTATTTTATTATTCTTTTTGATGCAATTGTAGATAAAATTGTTGTCTTAATTTCCTTTCCAAACTGTTCACTGTGTGTAAAAACACAGCCGATTTTTGTGGGTTGATTTTGTTGTATTTGGTTTTAAGTTTATTTATTTTGAAAGAGAGAGTGAGCATGAGTAGGGAGAGGGGCAGAGAGAGAAGGAGAGAGAGAGAATCCTAAGCAGGTACCACACTATTAGTGCAGAGGTTGGTGTGGGTCTCACACTCACAACTGTGAGATCATGGCCTGAGACTGAGCCACCCGGGCACCCCTGTCAGTTGATTTTGTATTCTGCAATTTTGTTGAATTATTTTATTCTAAATTTTTCCTTGGGAAACTCGGGTTTTCTGCATTTTAGATCATGTTATCTGCAAACAGAAATTTTGCTTTTTTCTTTCCAGTTTAGTTGTCTTTAGTTTTTTTTCTTTGCCTAATTGTTCTAGCTAGTACCTCCAATAGTATGTTTGTGGAATAGGTCTGGTGAATGTTGACATCCTTGTTTTGTTTATGATCATAGGGGAGAAGCTTTGTCATTCTTCATTGAGTTTGATGTTAGCTGTGGGATTTTCCTATGTGGACTTTATTACATTGAGGTAGTTTCCTCCTATTCTTAGTTTATGGAGTGTGTTTATTTTAAAAAGTTAAATTTCATCAGATATTTTTTCAGCATCAGTTGAAATGATTGTGTGATATTTTTTCTTTCATTCTCTTGATGGGGTACATTATGTTGGTTTTATATGGTGAAACATCTTGTATTTAAGGGATAAATGGTTTGATCATGGCTTATAAATCTTTAATATATTTATGATTTTAGTTTTCTAATATTCTGTTGAGGTTTTTTGCAGGAAAGACTAAGGAATATTGGTCTATAGCTTTCTTGTAGTGTCTTTTTCTGGTTTTGGTATCTGGTTTAGGCTATAATGCTAGCCTTATAGATGAGTTAGAAAGTATTCTTTACTCCTCACTTTTTTGGGAAGAATTTGAAAAGGACAGGTGTTAATTTTTCCTTAAATACCTGTTAGAATTTACCAGTGCACCAGTCTGGTTCAGAGCTTTTCTTTGTTGAGAGATTTTTGATGCCCTTACTTATTATAGATCTATTCGGATTTTCTATTTATTCATGATTCTGTCTTGGGAGATTGTGTGTTTCTAGGTATTTGTTCATTTCATCTAAGTTATTCAATTGTTGGCATACAATTGTTCGCTACACTTTCATAATACTTCTTATTTGTATAAAATTGGTAGTAATGTCCCCCCACTTCTCTTTTTTTCTTAGTCAAATTAACTAAATTTTGTTAGTCACTTTTGTTAATCTTTGTGAAATACTTTTGTTTTTCTTGATATTCTGTATTATTTATTTATATCTGTTCTAATCTTTTATTTACTTTCATTTGCTAGCTTTAGGCTTGCTTTGTTGTTCCTTTTATAGTTTCTTAAGTTGTAAAGTTAGGTTAGAAAAAATAATCTGCATTTAGAGCTATAAATTTGCACCCTTAGCACTGCTATCGTTGCACACTTTATGTTTTGGTATATTTTCATTTTAATTTGTCTTTCCTTTGCAATTTTTTATTTGACTCATTGGTCATTTAGGAGTGTGTTATTTGATTTCCACATTTGTAAAAAATAAAATCAGGTTCTCTTTTTGCTACTGATTTCTATTTTCATTCTGTGCGATCAGAAAAGATACTTAGTATGATTTCAGTCTTCTAAAATGTATACAATTTGAAGTCTTAAAACAATAAAACTAGCCTTACAGCCTAAAATATGGTCTGTCCTGAAACATTTTTATGTGCTCTTAGGAAAAATGTGTCTTTTGCTTCTTTTCGGTAAAGTATTCTGTATGTGTCTGTTACGTCCAGTTGACATAAAGTGTTACACAAGTCCTCTCCTACTGATACGATTTCTGGTTTTATCCATTACTGAAAGTGAGCTACTGAAACGTCTAGTTATTATAGAGCTGTCTATTTCTCCTTGCAAGGGTGCCAATGTTTTTCATTTATTTTGGTGCTATGATTTTTGGTGTATATAGGTCTCTACCTGTTGGATATTTTGAGTAATTAACCCTTATTAAAGGAGGCTCAATCCCAAGTGTATGGAGACAGGAGACTCAAAGGAAACATTGTGCCCTACAAATTGCCAATTGGAAAGATGATGAATAGCCCCCTGACTATATAATCCAATATTATGGCCCTGCCACCTGGGCAGAGGATGGGTTTTGGGGCTACTGCTCTCCTATTTACATGCTAAACTGCACAATAAGCCTGCAAGCAGTCATGGAAATTATAACCAATGAAACTGCCAGAGCTCTTAACATACTAGGCAAGCAGCAAACCACAATGCACATTGCCATCTATCAAAATCACTTGGCCTTAAGATTACTTGCTTGCTTCTGAGAGAAGAGTTTGTGGAAAGTTTAACCTGAGCACGTGCTGCCTACAGATAGTTGAGAAAGAAAAAATTATAGAAGAGGTCACAGATCAAGTAAGAAAGGTTGTTCTTGTCCTATTCCAGCCCTGGGAAGGTTGAAACATCAAAGAGCAGAGAGTTATTTGGAGGATGGTTTTCAACTTTTACAGGATTCAAAACTCTTATAGGTATTATTCTCTTGATTTTGGGAGCTTGCTTCATCCTACCTTGCCTAGCTCCCCTGGTTATATGGTTTGTCTCCACCCTCATTGATCCGGTGGTTGAAAGGAAAATGGCCATGCATATGATGATGTTACGGAAATTTAAACCTCTAAACCAAGATGATGCTCTTTGACCCAAAATAGGGGGTTTGAGCATCAAAAAGGAGAATGTGGTAGAGCCCCTCCCTAGGGAGTGTGGTGGAAGCCTCCTCAGAACAAAGGAAGGCACCATGGACCAATCAGTTCCCATACACATACATGTGCATAACGCTGTCATGACTCTGTGACTTGGACTGTGTCCAGTCAGACTATATGATGTGTCACCATATATCGGAGACAAAGAGGTAGAAATTGCATAAAATGCTACACCCCACTGCACCTAGGGCTCAGTCTTTTTGGGGTTTTGGCCAGGTGAGCCCGCACTGACACAAACACATCTGCTTCCTGGAAAGAGGAGCGTCAGTGTCTCATCTCTCTGTGTGAGGATCCTGCTACACTCTCCAAAATTTGAGTTAGGTAACCCAGAGACCAGTCCTTTAAGCAGCCTCCCTACAGGTTATAATATTGCAAAAAAATTTTTTCTCTTGTGGCTTGTGGAATTGGGAATTGGGCAGCCACATGCTCTAGATCAATACCATGCTGCACTGGGAAGAGAGTGGTCTAGGGCAGGCGAAAACACCACGAAATGTCCTGCTATTTTGCATGTGGCTTTCTGTTGATTGGATACTACAGACTTTTACTTTTTTTTTTTTTTTTTACAGAGATCTTACTAATTTGTCTTAGTTTTCAGTGTTTTTAAATACTTCTGTGGGTGAATGGAGCCTTTGGAGTTTCTCAATCTGTCATTTTGCTACATCTAATTTCTTTTGAAGCTTTCATATTTGATGAGGCAGTTGGGCATGACACAAAGCATTGTGTTGGAGATACAGACAGGGTGCTAGAGGAGAATCGAGGAAGAATGCCTGTTTCTACTGGGGGCAATTGAGAAAGGTTCCCAGTAATAATGGAGCTGAGTCTCCTAGGAGTTCTAGGTAAAGACACTGTCAAGAGCACAGGCAGAAGCTTGAGAAAGGCAGAGTGCTTAGAAAGAGATTAGAATTTGAGAAGTGAGGAATGCAAGGGGACAAAGAAATACAGAGGAATTGATTACAAAGGAGCTTGTTTGCCCAGCCAAGTAGTTTATATTTGGTCATGAATGCGAAGAGAAACCTTGAAAATTAGGATAGTGGCATGATCAGATTTTCCCTTAGAGTAAATGGCTCTGGCATCGGCAGCAGCTGGATGCATTGGAGCTGGATAAAGATACAGCAGGGTCACTAGTTAGAAAATTCCTCAGGAAATTGTGGAAGATCATGGTGGTCAGAATCATGACAGTGGTGGTAAGAAAGATGATAGGGAAAGATATTTAGAAAGATGAACAGACAGAATCCAGCGATTTATTAGAGGTTGGGAGAAAAGATAAGAGAGGGTGGTTCCATTCCTGAAATCAAGGAATGTAGAGACAGAAATTGTGAAGAGGAAGCTGATGAATTAATTTCAAATTGTGTAAGACATTATGGTGTATTGCTTTTGTTACTAGAAAAAGGCGAACCACAGGGAGGAGGCTGATGCCCCTGTTGGCTACCAGACACAATCCTAGTCCTCCTCTTAGAAGTCACCACTGCTGGGGTCCCTGGGTGGCTCAGTCAGGTGAGCATCTAGCTCTGGATTTCAGCTCAGGTCATGATCTCACGGTTGGTGAGATGGAGACCATGGTAGGGTTCTGCGCCGACAGTGCAAAGCCTGCTTGGGATTCTCTCTCTCCCCCTCTCATTCTCTCTCTCTCTGCCCCTCCCCCACTCATGCTCTCTGTCCCTATGTCAAAATAAGTAAACTTAAAAAAAAAAGTTACCATTGCTACGAGCTTAGTGGGTGTTCTTTCAGGCCTTGTACCATGTATCTCCGTGCTCACCCTAATTCCTTTTGGATGCCTCATATATTCCGTATTTTACACACCTCAATATTTTTCTTCACACAACTGATATTATAGAAGTTTTGCTAACTCAGTGCATATGAAATGAAGTCATTCTTTTTGACTGGGGCATAGTATTCCAGAAGAGCCACCCAGTGGGCCCATTGATGGATGTTTCACTTTGTCCCAGTTTTCCTATTCTAACAATGATGTTGCAGTGAATATACATTTCTATGTTTTTTGTAAATTATATGATTTTCCCTTTGTACTAGTTACTGAGAAGTGGAATTGCTGGGTCCTATGGGGTATATTCTTATTTTGATAGTTATTGCCAAACTGCCCTCCATGTGGGTGTTCTGACTTTAAAGTGTGCAAGTTGTTTATGCCACATTCTCATCAACGTGTGACAGGATTTCTTTTTTAAGTGAAAAAGATCATTGCTTTGTCTTTCTGATTATCTGGGAGGTTGGGCATAGTTTCCTTGCCATTTGTCTGTCTGCTGTGAATCACTTGTTTTTGTCATTTCCCCATTAGTCTGTTGGGCTTTGTCTTAGGGATTTAGGAGTTAAAAAATGTTTATATCCTAATCCCTCATCTGTTTTATGTCACTAATATCTTCTTTAGTCTCTTATCTCTGCAGTTTGTTTATGATGTTATTAATTTGGATGGAGAATGTTTATCAATCTTTTGTATTATGGCTCCTGTTTGTTTGTTAGAACAGCCTTGCTGCCTCCTGCTGTCATGGGCGTATCCACTCCATTTCATTGTTTTCATTTTTCAAGGTATCACTGGGAAATTCAAGTACAGTTATGTAAATGGCAAGTGATGTCTAAGAATGGAGTGGCAGTCAAAACACACAGTCAAGATACAGATTGGGGGTTCATCAGAGTAGAGGAGGTAGTTGAAACCAACGGCAGACAAAATATTGTCAGAGAAAGCATGTAAAGTTAAAGAGAAGTGTGCCAGAGAAGTCAGCAAGGAGATCAGTTCACAGAGCACCAGCCAGGCTCTATTCACACT
This sequence comes from Crocuta crocuta, assembly GCF_008692635.1. Classification (NCBI taxonomy): domain Eukaryota; kingdom Metazoa; phylum Chordata; class Mammalia; order Carnivora; family Hyaenidae; genus Crocuta; species Crocuta crocuta. Next base: position 9,562,437 of record NW_027530640.1, read on the forward strand.
TGCATGCCTCGAACTGAATGTGGTGCCCACCTATAGCAGCATTCATCTATCCAGCGTCTATTCATCTACAAATCTGTAACTGGATCTATAAAGGCTTGCTGAGTGAATACAGTTTAAAATCTTCCTCTTTCCTTGAATCAGTTTGTCAAAGCAAATCTTACAAGTGGGTAAGCCTTGTGAGAAGGTGCTGTGACCTTTTGGCTTACCCTGTGTCACCAAAGCTGGTGGCTGGCTTCCAGTTCTCCTTCCTTTGGCCCTGCCCTTTAAATGAGCCAAGGTGGCATCCCTGAGGTCACAGATAGAGGAGAAAGGTGACATTTGACCTGCACAACTGTGCTGATTTGAGATGAATTTGGAGTGTGCCCATGAATGCCAGCCTCTCTTTGCTATATCTATCTATCTCCCCTGAAGGATTCATATTGGTCACTGTTCTCCTGATGTTAGTTATTTTGTGAATTTATGAAGCACCTTTCCCTGAACTGTCAATCTACAAATTGTCTGTAAAATCTACTCCGTGGGATAAAGGAATGGAATTATTCATAAGATAGTTTCTACCTCAGCTCATGGTGAAATTACTCACTCAGGGTATAATTAAGTCATAGACACACTGGCCCAAATGGGGATAAATGTGGAAAGAAAATAATTCCTGTTCCAATTTGGGTGCTTTCTGATGTTTGATGAGCCTCTGGTGGGTTAATCCATGAACTGAGGAGAACTCAGAATTCCCTGTAAAGGAGGAGAATGTGTTTTTGGTTTTTTATCATTTTCAGGAGAGTTAGAGAATAACTGACAGGGGAGGGAAGGAATAGGCAGAATTGGGAAAGCTTAAGATTGTAAACAGGATGACAACACTGAAATCTGATAGGTCAAAACTATGTAACCAAAGCGAAGCCTAGAAGAGGTGGAAGCAGCAAAAATAAGGGTTGGGGAATACGGTTGTAGACTAAGCGGGCACAGGGTGAGCAGGGAGGGGCAGGACAGGTTCGACTACCAGCAGGTATACTTCCCTGCCATGTACAGAGGGCTTGAAGGAGGGGTCTGCATTGGCAGTCCCCTTTGCCCATACTGTTTGTTCTCCAGAGAGCAGGTGTGGACATGGCCAGCGTGGCTCCCATGCAAGATAAGAAAATACAAATACGGTCACATGTTGCAGACAAATTAAAATTTATTGAGACAGACAGAAATGCACCTACTCAGGACTACAGTGAAAGCATTTACTAGTAACCAAAGAGTCGTGTTCACATTCCAGATAAGTCTACGTGGAAAAGCATTCAGAATTAATTTACTAGATTTTTCTACATCACTATTTCATCTACAATAGGGACAACAAAATGACACTCAGGATTTGGTGGGCTCTCATTACAATGCTACACATTGAACAGGGACAAACATCATCAGTGACTCTGAGAAAAAGGTATAAAAAGACCAAAACCACCCACTATAGAAAGGGCTCTTAGATGTTACTATACAATGTGGTCAAGGTAAAAAATGAAAACAAAACCAAATGTGAATTGCGTTCTGGGAAAAGTAGAGGGGCAGACCTGGACAGACACAAAGTCATTCACTGCTGCGTGTGGGGAAATGGGCATAAAGAAGGGGAAACTGATAACAGAACCTCAGATTCAGTATGAAGGTATTCCCATGCCAAGAATATCTGTAGAAACAAAAAGACATTAATATGGCAGACAGCTAACCATGGTGGAAAAAAATTCTGGGATATTTAAGTTGGATGCCGAGGAAATGGTACTAAAAGAAACACTGTATGGACTAAGAATAAAACTATTTACTCGAGTGTCCAATAATGAGTTAGTGAGGCTTCAGTTCACTACTTGTCTCAAAGAAGGTAATGGATTATCATGGTATTATGTTTTTGATCAAGATTTTTATGTGTAGTTAGTTGATAGCAAAAAGAATCCTGCCCAAAAAGAAGAAATAAAAAATTTTACTTCTAAGGATAAGGTTACTAAAAATCGAATCTTTAGTAGATGTGAATAGTACGAAAGCCCTTTAAAGGTCCAGTGCCGTCCTGCCAAAGTTGAGGCATGAAAAGTGGTGGTAATGTTGCTCCACTGATTTTGGGTTCCAGTTTTGGGAGGGCTTTTTATTTAATATCTTAATGAATCAAAGTATCTTCTTGGAATACCTTTGAAAATGAGCACCTCGTTAGCTTACCGGGAACTCTGACTACTGAGCACACTCTTCTCCATCATTAAGTTAATGCTGAGAATCTTTAAGTGTCATCTTAATCTGACACTTGTCATAAGATAATTAGGCAAATTAAAATCAGTGGCTCTCTGTTCCTAGAAGTTTCTCCAAGTGAAAATCAATTTGTTGATTTTAATTTGTTCTCTTGTGCGTTTTTCCAAGCTCAGAGAGACGGTAACAATGGTTTCCTTTGATGGTGTAAACGGAGACTTTTTTTAATGTCTTGATTCTTTTATATACTCTATTATAATTTAGCTGCAATTAAACACCTGCTTTCTACATTATGATCTCAGTGTTTTGCTCAAGTGAGAAAAAGAAAATTGAAACAGAGATCATGCAGTTGAAATCCGACTACAGAGCTTGCCTCTGGCCTCTCTAGACCTACGGTCCTGATTGTACACGTGTATATTAGGCCAGGGAAGTTTATTGTTATCAAGCATGTTCATTTCCCATTTGAGACTAACTCTAGGGATGATGCCACTTTGGCCAATGCTAGGATTGGAAAGTGCTGGTTGGAGGTGGGTTGACAGAGTGCAGAGTTTTTTGCCTGAGTTTATCTGGTTGTCTTGTGGACAGGCTGGAACTCATGAGGCAAGAGAGGGGGGAAAAAAAGTGGGCTAGAGAGCTTTGCTGGGAGGCTGATTAGGGCATCCAGGTAGTTGGAAATCAGCGGTGGAGAGGGAGCTTAAGGGTTGGTACTGAACTAAATGGGGCCACTTTGAGGACTATTCTTTGGTACTTTGTATCAGAGTCAGCTTTGATAGGGTCAGAAAATCTAAAAATGATAGAGATAATGACCCTGCCAAATTTGGAGACAGACTCAAATCGTGAACTTGCTTAGGGAAAAGAAACACTGGTGAAGGGCTTTCTTCATTGGTTTCTTGACACTTGTGCAGGTGAGGTGATGGGGGCAGGACTAGCTGGTAAAAATCCAACACTAGCTTCTCTGTGCTATGATGTTCTTTTTGGCCTCCCTCTGGGATTTTCTTTTTTTTTTTTTTTACAAATGATGAGTGGTAGAAAATTGTACAGCTCATGTACCCTCGTTATGATCTGTGGATAGAAATGGGGCAAAAGCAGAACATTAGATTAAGAATCCGGAATTTTCTTCTGCTAAGGAACACTGTGGTATTGTCTTCTCAGAGAGCAGGGGATGTGGATACATCCTTGGAAAAAAAGCCCTTGCGTAGGTCAGGAAGGTAAGAACCTGTGGTGGACAGGATTGTTGCAGCCCAGGGTGGGGCTTGGAGCTGAAATGAAAGAGATGGCTTGTGAAGTTGCCCATGTGGGAGTCTCATGGCTTCTGCAAGAAAAGTGATTTAGGCGGACAGAGGCTTATCCAAATCAAAAGGGCTTCCAGTAAGTCTGCTAATGCATAGGGGAAGGATCGCAGGCTGCAAGTGCTGTTAGTGCAAAAAAAGGACTTTGATACACATTTCTTATTCCAAAAATTGTGACCCAGGTCTGGACAAGCTGACAAATTTATCATTGTTTTCCAGATGAGTTTTTAGAGGATCTTGAAACACTTTTTTTTTTTCTGAGAGGTGTGTGTGTGCACCTTGTACACATACAGTCTGCTCTGTACCTATTTAAGCATGTACAGAGAGAAGCATCCAGACACCATTTTGATTAAAGAAAATCAATTCCCCAGAGGAACTCTTGACTGAATTAAGGCTCTTGTTTGTAGGAAGCCAGATAGAGTGGTATGAAAACTAATTTTTAATTATTAACACCGGGGGTGGTGGGGAGAGGAGGGAAAAAAGTACAGTGTGGTGTGTTTTCCACGACATCTACAGGACACAAGAAAAGCACTTAGACACCGTAAGGCCGGGAACCATGCTGGAATAACCACTGTTGTGGGTAATCAAAAAGCAGCTTTGACGTTTACAAGGTGGGGGCTCCCTGCACTGTCAGAATCCCACATAAATCACATGCTTGTTGCAAGAATCTCACGGGAGGGAAGGGGGCTCCAATTCAGCCAGCCAGTCACCTCTCTANACACAAGCGTATGCAAAACCAGAATGCTCTGGGGACAAGGAGCGATCTTCCAAACCTCAGGTCAGGTACAGAGAGCAACAATGGAGAAGAGGCCTTGGTGCTGTGCAGTCTTAGATACAAATGCAGGAGTAGGAAGTGACTTGCAATTCTGTGCACACCTCGTGTCCTCTTCCTCATGGGGACTACCATATGTACCCAACCTCATCCTCTTTGTCGTCGTCCTCATCCTCATCATCCTCCGTCACTGCCCGGGTGTGCACCCTCAGCTTCCCCAACTTGCCCTTGGGTCCCAGCTCCCGTTCATCCTCCTGGTCATCCAGCAGGACCACGGAGCCACCGCTGCCAAAATCCCCTGAAGTTTCCTGCTCCTCTTCTGAAACAGTTAGAAAGGAGAAAAGATGGAGGGTTAGTTTCTCTTGATACGTTAGGACCATGTGAATGGTTCCTTTGCATGTGACTCCACTGTAGGGAAAAACCATGCAATTTACTCTCTGAATACTGGGGCGTCTCAGCCTGGATGGAGCATAAGCTTCGGGGACCCCAGAATTCGTGAGATGGTTCTACGTTCTTGGGTAGACCTTTGGGAGGTTTATGGAAGTCACTCTCTGCCTGCAACAGTCCTGAAGGTTAAAAAACGGTATCCCATCTACTGGTCATGGTGAGTTCCTGCCACTCAGAAAGCTAGCTTTGCATCGTCATGTGTGATTTCACGGTTACTTATGTCACTGTTGTAAACTTGCTCACTTTAAACCACAGCTACGTCTTGAAAGTTTTCTGCCCAGATCTTTATACAGCGAGGACATGCAAGTCATCACTGTGGTGCTAATGTAGAAGACCTTACTCACCACAGCTCACAGTGCCCTGTTTCCTGGAGCCGGCCAGCTCATTTCCGTATTTATCCACACACCAGCACTGCCCTGTGCTCCCATGGCACTGTGTGGCTTTGTAATAGCCCTCCTCATTACACCGAGGTATGAATGCTCCTGAGGGAATAAAAGGTCCAATTTGAATAAGATGTGCACCAATACTCAGGGTTAATGCCCTCAAAAGACAGGGAAGAGGGCTAACATGTCAGACAGGGTACTTCTGCAGAGGTAGCAGGGGAGTATGGGGCAGTCAAGATTACAGGGCCCTGGGTCTGCTCAAGATTAGACAGGATCCCTTCTTTGAGGAGTTCTTATTTTTCCCCTCTAAATGGTGAATGGGCCGTACTCTTACAACTTTTTAATATTTTCCAAGTTTTACTGAGATATAATTGATATGCAGCCCTGTGGAATGTCAACTGTAGGGCAAAATTTGACTTACATATACTGTGGCATGACTACCACTATAAGTTTAACAACCATCATCTGAAAGATTAAAAAAAAAAAAGATGTTTTTAGGATTTACTATTAACAACTTTCCTGTGTACCATATAGCAAAGTTGACTCTAGTCCTCGTGCTGTACATTAAGTTCCTAGTACTTAAATGTCTTACATCTAGAGGTTTGTACCTTTTGATCACCTTTCTCCAGTTCCTCCCACTTGGAGAGAGAGGGAGAGTGTGTGCATGCACACTTGAGTAGAGGACAGACAGAGGCTGAAGTGGGCTCCACACTGACAGCAGAGAGCCCACTGTGTGCCTGGACTGGAATCACAAGGTGATGACCTTACCCAAAGTCAGATGCTTAACCAACTGAGCCACCCAGGTGCTGCTGAGTTTTTGCTTTAGATTCCACATATAGGTGAGATCATACAGTGTTTGTCTGACTTATTTCACTCAGCATCGTGTCCTCAGGGTCCATCCATGGGGTCACAATTGGCAAGATTTCCTTCTCTTACTGGTGTATAGTACTCTATTCTGTACACACACACTCACCCACCAATAACGTCTTTATTCAGTAATCTGTTGATGGACACCTATATTGTTTTTATATCTTGGCTATTGTAAATAATGCTGCAGTGAACATAAGGATACTTATATCTCTTCGACAGAATGTTATTTCCTTGGGATATATTCTGAGAAGTTGAATTACTGGATTATATGGCAGTACTATTTTAAAGTTTTTGATAACCTCCATACTGATTTCCATTGCGGCTGTACCTATTTACATTCCCACTATCGGTGTACTAGGCTTCCCTTTTCTCCACTTCCTCACCAGCACTTGGTATATCTGGTCATTTTGATGACAGCCATTCTAACAGGTGTGAGGTGATCTCTCACTGTGGTTTTGATAAGCATTTCCCTGAAGATTAATGATATTGAGCATCCTTTCATGTACTTGTTGGCCATGTGTATGTTTTCTTTAGAATAATGCCTATTTAGATCTCCTACCCATCTTTAAATCAGGTTTTTGCTACTGCGTTGTGTTCTTTATGCATTTTGGGTATTAATCGCTTGTAAGATCTATGGTTTGCAAATAATATTCCTCATTCTGTAGGTTTTCTGATAAAGTTGGATGTAGTCCCACTTTTTTTTTTTTTTAATTTAGTTGCTCATGGTTCAGGTGTCCTATACAAAATATAATTGCTGAGGCTCATGTCAAGGACCCTTTTCCCCTATGTCTTCTTCTAGGAGCTTTATGGTTTCCAGTCTTTAATCCATTTTGAGTTAATTTTTGTGACAGATCTAAGAGCTCTAGTTTCAGTCTTTTACATATGAATGTTCAATTTTCCAAGCACCATTTATTAAAGAGACTAATAATAGACCATTATAGTTGTGTTTATTTTTGGTTCCCTTGATCTTTGGGTCTGTTATTATGCCACCAAGCTGTTTTGATGATTATAGCTTTATAAGGTAGCTTGAAATCAGGAAGTGTGATGTCTTCCACTTGGTTCTTTCTCAGGATTGCTTTGGCTATGTGGGGTCTTTTGTGGTTCCATATGAATTTTAGGATTGTTATTTCTACTTCTGCAAAAAATACCAGTGGACTTTTGATAGGGATAGTGATTAATTTATAGTTTGTTTTGGGTGATATGGATAATACTTACTCTTCCAATCGATGAACATGGGATTCCTTTCCATTTATTTGTGTTGTGTTTGATTTCTTTCATCAGTGTCATAGATTTTTCAATATACAGATCTTTTACCTCCTTGGTTGAAACATACCTGCAAACAAGGAAAATTGTACTTCTTCCTTCCAACTTGGATGCCTTTTGTTTCATTTTCTTGACTGACTGTGCTGCCTAGGGCTTCCAGTACTATGTTGAATAGGAGTGGAAACAGTGGCCACTTTGTCTTGTTTAGGCCTTAGAGGAAAAGCTTTCAACCTTTCACTGTTGACTATAATGTTGGTTGTCATATGCGGCTTTTCTTAGGCTGAGGTTTGTTCCTTTTATACCTAGTTAGTGGAGAGTTTTTAGAAATCACAAATGGATGTTGTGATTTTTAAAGTCCATTTTCTGCATCTATTCAGTATCACATTCTATTAATACAATATATCATATTGGTTGATTTTTGTATTTTGAACGATCTGTGCATCTCAGAATTAAAATCCATTTAATCCATTTAATGCACTACTGAATTTGATTTACTAACATTTTATTGGGAATTTTTGCATGTACATTTATTTGAGATACTGGCCCGTCATTTTCTTGTAAGGTCCTTTCTGGTTTTGGTATTGGGATAATGCTGGCCTTGAAAATGAGTTCCGGAGTGTTTCCTCTTTGACTTTTTTGGGAAGAGTTTAGGAAGGTGTGGTGGTATTAATTCTTTAAATATTTAGTAAAATTAACCAGTGAAACCATTTGGTCCTGGGCTTTTCTTTATTGGGATATTTTTTGATTCAGTCATCCTACTAGTAACTGGGATATTGTTTTCCTGTAATAACTACTACTCAGTCATGATACATTGTTATTGGAATACTACCTACTGAATTTGTTGATCCTTTTGCATCTATGTTACTAAGTGATAGAGGCATATAGTTTTATTTCTTCAAATTTTTTTATGGCATCCAATTCATGAAATGATTCAGGTATTTTTCTTTGCCTACTCTAGACATTTTGAATACATTTTCTTCTGTGAAGGACTTAACTCATAAAAATATTTTGGCCTACTGACTCTTTTTTTGGAGGGGTGAGGTTAGCATTTTGATTCTGATTCACATTAATTTCATGGTTTTTCATACAGGTGGGTCTTCTGTTTCTCTTCCTTATCCATTTCAACTAGGTTTTCATGATTCTGTAAGTTGGCTTATAGCAGTGGTTGCCAAAGCGTGGTCCCAGGACTAGCATCTGCAGCGTGTCCTGGAAACATCTTAGAAAAGCATGTACTTGGGCCCCATCTCAGATCTACTGAATCAGAAACTGTGTTTTAATAAACCTTCCAAGTGATTCCAATACATGCTGAAGTTTGAAAACTACAAATTTACAGGACTTGTATGTGAAGTTACAGTCCAAGTTCACAACGGTATTTGAATGGCTATCATATTGCCAGCTATTTGTCTATTTCATTACTTTCTACTTTAGTGTTGGTCATTTTCTTGACTTGAACTAAATGTTCAAGTGTTTGTTTTTTCATAAATGCATTTGAAGCTATGACTATTCCTCTATGCTCTTTAGTTGCTTCTGTCTGATTTTGATACACAAACCTCATTTTCATTCAGTCCCAAAAGTAGTTTTTATTTTACTTTTGATTATTATACCCCACCCTCCATGATGTATGTATGGGGTTTGGGTAGTCTCACTTTTGACTTCTACTTTTATTGTGTTGTAGCAAGTCAATTTAATATTCCATGCTTATGTCCAGGAATACAAATATAGGAAAGCTCATTAATTTTGTTATCCATCGTCTGATTACAATTGTAGATATGACATTTCCTTCTTGAAATTCTGTTTTGTTTTAAAGTTATGGGCATACTATAGTATGGTAAAAGAAAAAGGAACGTTTCAGCAAAATGATATTCCTTCTTTGTTTTTAGAATTCAAAACAGTCATTGCTTTTGTCACATTTTTATAAGAGGAGTCTTCACTATCTTTTAATTTCAACTGTTGGTGGAATGGTTTTACTGGTAACTCTCTAAATATAACAATTTTTACATTTATTGTGATTATAGACATCCTTGATCTTATTTTTACCACCTTTTATTCTCACTGTTCCCGACAATCTGAAATTTTAGTTGTCCTCACACTTGAATGCTCTGCTTCTCAGTTTTGGCTTTTCTTCTGGTGTATGTTTCTAGATTGCACGCTCATCTTCTTTAGGATACTTCTGAGTGTGTCCACGGTAGAAAAAACTTTGCTTACCACTCTGGCTTCCTACTCCCTAATTTTATTTTAATTAATAGTCTCCAGCAGGAAGTGTGGCATTAGAAACAGATTTTTTTTTCTACCATTTTAAACCTGGACTTACTCCTAGATCTAGCTAATTCTAGCTAGATCTTAGACACCCAGCTCACCAGGCTATTCTAAGATGACCAGGCTCTCAGAGATAGAATGGTAAACCATTCCTGGGCTGCCTGGGTGGCTCACTCAGTTAAGTGTCCGACTTGGGCTCAGGTCTTGATCTCACGGCTTATGGGTCAGAGCTCTGCATCCGGCTCTGTGCTGACAGCTCGGAGCCTGCTTTGGATTCTGTGTCTCCCTCTCTCTCTCACAAATAAACATTAAGAAAACCATGCCTAAAATGATAGGTAGTTCTGCAGGTGCCACACTCTGACTTACGATCTCAGCACCCCTAGTTTGCAGGAAGCAAAAGGAATGAGAAAAACAAAAAGATGCTTCCAATGACCAAAAGGCAGAGAGAGTTGTGAACAGATTCCCAATAAGGTCTGCCAAGGAGAAGAACTACCAGAACGCTGGGGAAATACTGATCCTCCTGGCACTGAAGTTGGAAGACAATAGCACTTATTAGACCCCAAAAAAAGAGCTTAGCCTCCAAGCTGGTAAGAAGCAGGTGTTGCTCTAAATCTATAATGTAAAAGAATGACCATTTTTTTCTAAGTATGCACTAATTGTAACTGATAAGGTGTTGTTGCTTTTTTTTTTTTTTTTATTTGAATGCCCCGGAAAACACACTAGGAGATTTCCACATGCAAGAAATGATGTATAAGAAGGTCAATGGTATTTTTAGGAGTCAGCCAGAGTAAGCTCTCCATGTGGGGAGGGGTGATAAACCAAGCTTTAAAACTAGGTGGCATTCAAGGTAGGACAAAGGTAGGCATTTCATTTGTGTGAGCTAGGGCAAATGGGAGAGGAGACATTTTATCTCAGACTACATGCCTTACAAATGTCTCATTCATTATTAAATAACAAAGTGGTAAGAAGATACCCATAGCCAATGAAAATAAAACTTAAAAAATAGATTTGTACTAATTCTTTTACTACCTGTGGACCTTGGGCATATCCCTCAAAGCCTGAATAGCCTCCTACACGGAGAAATCAAATTAGAGAGCACAAGCCCTTGCACTGGCCAGACCTATGAAAGGAGGGCACCAGCCAGTTTGCCTTCAGCTTAGAAAGCTACCTTTGTGTTTTTAGAACCTAGGTCCTTCTTCCTGAGTCGAATGGGGGCATTATCAGAAGTGGGAAGTCGGAGGCAACCCACAAATCAGTGGAGGAGAAACTAGCTGAGTTCACAGACTACTTAGATGATCTGCAAAAAGACTTGGCCATTTTCTTCAAGCACACAGGTACATGTTTGAAATGGCAAGCTGCTTAAGGGATGCACTTGCTTCTTAATGCTTAACAAGAAAAATTCTGAATTATTGCACTCCAGCTGTCAGCTCTCATTTTAAAAAGCAGGTAAAGCAACTCAGACTCCGTTTTTTGGCAAACAAATGAGGTTTACCAGTCTCTGCAATAGGCGGTGCTGGATAAAGAGGACACGCAGCTGAAAGGGAACACTTCAGTGAGCCAGCATTTGTTACCTTTACCTCAGGCCACAGATTGGTACAACGGGGAAAAACATAGTTACCATTCAGGCAAAGAGGAGAAATAGGCCCTGTGGAAACAGATTTATGCTTTCCTCCAGGGATTATTATGCACACAAATCCAAAAAATACATTTAGGTCTTTGAACCTTATCTGATAAATACAGAAGAGGGTACAGTTCGTCTTCTTCCCTGAATGGACAATGTGACCAGGAGGGAATTTCTGTAATTTAGAGACCCTACAATTTTAACTAGGAAAATATTCCATTCAAGAGACATTCTTGAGAGAAGAGAAAGCCAGGGTTTAGGGAGAAGTTAACAATAAAGATGGTGCTGGGTCCCCGCCCTTGCCGGCCTGCCCACTAGTCCTGGGCTAATGGACTAGGCAGCATTTCCCAAACAGCTCACGTATCCTCAAATTACATCCGGCCAGCTGTCTGGGGATGAAGCAGGCATTTCTTTCGGGAAACAATGTTACCTAATTGAATAACCATTGCTGTGGCTCAATATTACACGAGACATGGATGGTTTAATTAGTTGTTTAAACGAGTGACAAGAAATTGTACTTACCCAACAGGCTTTTCCCCTTGCTCAGCTTCTGAATCCTGTTCATTTCATTCTGGCAAGGGAGACCTAAAATATAATTTATGAAAGTCAGTTTCCAGATGGTGCGGGACATAATCTCTAATGATTGGCTTCACTCATGAAGTGAAATGTACACAACGACACACCTGGGACTGGAATTATTCCATATGCTGTTATTAAACAGCAAAACAAATTCAGGCCATTAGTGTTTCTAATAAAAAAAAAATCTTACACCATGAGGTACATAAATAGTATTTGGGGGCTACTTGCATTGCATAGTAATTTTTCTTCCCACCACCAACTCACGCACATGCCCCGTGCCTAACCCACAGACCGAAGCAACTAACCAATACTTAATCTAACCCAGGTCTTGCTGCAGGAGAGAAAGAGGATTAGAATGGCTAACTCAGACTTTCTGGCTCACTGCCCCAGGAAAGGAAAACAGAGGCCTCAAGAAACAATTATAAAATTAAACAAACTATGAAGCTTTATAAGAGATGTACAGTGGCAGTGATTATAGAAAAGTGAAATCTTGACTCTCAGCTCTGTCCTTGATTATAAGATACCTGTTGCCACGAATGAATACAAAACTCAGAGTGGGAGCTACGTGGCCAAGTAGGGCATAAGAAAGTATGCAGTTCTCCTCTGTCTCACTAGAACCTATTCCATTCCAAGCTTAAAGAAAGATGGCCTCACCAGTTCTTGAGTCACCATGACTTGGCTTTGTGGATGCTGTGGCTCTAGGAAGGCTCTCCTATCTGCTCATGGACCTTGAGCCAAGGATAGAAGTATTCTGATTCTCAGAACACTTATTATAGGCCCCGAACTTGCTTGGACAGAAGTAGTGTAAGTACCTGACCACCTTCTTCCATCTTTTACCCTGTGGACTGCACAACGCCACCCAGTCTTGTTGCTTGTTCCTTAAGAAAAACTAATACACTTTGTTCACTCATGGGTTTAAGGTGCTTTCAGAGTGCAGGAGAAAGATATAAACTGAAAACAACAAAGAAAAAGGGAAACAAATTCCATGTTTAAAGCATTTACTACGACAAATAAAGGACACTTACTAAACACTTAGAATGTAACGGACAATGTTCTAAAATTTTGTCCTAATCCTTACAACAATCTTATAAAGTAGGTACCGATATTATTACTATTTTGCCATAGGAAAGCTCATCTTTGTGCAAAAACTGTGGCATTTAGAAGACTCTTCCCGAAGACAGAAAAAGTTGCCCACATTCATATAAACACTGTGTCAGGGAGTTCCTTAGATGGTTCTATGGTAATTGTAAAAATTTTACTTCTCTTTCAGTAAGGAAACATGAATCAGACTGAGACCTACTAAAAACGACTGCAAGAAAACCAAACTCCAGATGAATTCTAATGACAAAGACAATTGGGGCACCTTGGTGGCTCAGTTGGTTAAGGGTCTGACTACTGATCTCAGCTCAGGTCTGTTCAAGACCCTCCCTGGGCTCCATGCTGGGCATGGCGTCTACTTGGAAAAAAAAAATCGCCACACAAAAAGGACAGTCCGGTTCAATGCAGATACCAAGGCTGTAAGTGACACAGTAAACACTTAAACAAATGAAGGCTGTATCTGAAGCGATAAAACTGGTGGGCAACGTGCATAGTGCTGACACCCCTGAGCAAAGATTAGTCAAATGGAACCAAATGTTTAATTCCAGAGCTCAAGAACGCATGACCTATCTCAGGAGAAAGTATTACAGACTGAGCAAAATTAAGATATATCCTAGAACATGGAAAAATTTAAAGCACTCTCTCAAAATTTTCTTGGACCAGAGCTTAATTGTAGAACATCTACTCATTAATCATAGTAAAAAAAAAAAAATCCTCACATATGTAATACCTGTGGTCTATAGCTAAAAGGGTGCTTTGGAAAAAAACTTTAGCATTGAGTATGTGCATTAATCAACAGGAAATAAGAAATGTGGGGGTCAAATAGAACTCCCAGGACTCATTCTGGGCCAAGGAGGGAGGCAGTAGGAACCTAACTTAAGAAAAGGAGAGAGAGGGATCTCAGGTATGGCTCAGGTCATGACCTCAGAGTCATGACATAAAGCCCCATATAGGGCTCAGTCCTGGGCATGGAGCCTGCTTGAAATTCTCTTTCCCACCCCCTCTCACAAAAAATAAATAGTGAGAGAAATGCACAAACAAAAAAAAGAACTATGACAAATTGGCTTCTGTTGTACTTTGCTCAACTTTTCCTGGATACCATAATGTGCCATCAATGGGGTTCTGACCTCCTTCAGCAGTTGCTGAAAGGGAAGCTTATCCAGGGACCTCCACATAGCCTGGTGACCAGCTCTGTCCCTTGATAAAGGCAGTAACCTCACTCTTGGGGTCCTGGCATTATACCTTCAAGGGAAGCACTAACACTGAGGCTTTGCTTGCTTAGGCTAAGCCCAAACCCTGGCTGAAGTTACATGATTTGATATGGACTCAATCCCAAAGCTAACATTAAAATCACTCCAGTATTTCTATTAAAATAAGAACATGGCTATTATTTAACACAAATTTGGAAGTACTAGCTGATGTGATTAGAAGAGAGAGAAGAGGTCTAAAAGTAGAAAAGAAAAAAATTATCACCATTTGCAGAGGCTATGATTGCACACCTGAAAAATCAAAGGAAACCAACCAGAAAAACTATTATAAACAAAATCATAATTTAGTAAGGTGGCGGTGAGCAAAATTAATGCTGAAACAACCACCAGAAGGGAACTATGATGGAAGAAAATCAATTTCCTTTAGAAGCACGATAAATAGAAGGGAAGTATAGTATCTATGAGAAGAAAACTTAAAAATGTAACTCCAGGGGCACCTGGGGGGCTCAGTCAGTTAAACAGCGAACTCTTGACTTTGGTTCAGGTCATGATCTCTCAGTTTGTGAGTTCAAGCCCTGCAATGGGTTCTGCACTGACATTGTGGAACCCTCTTGAAATTCTCCTCTCTCTGCCCCTCCCCCACAATAAATAAAAAACATTAAAAATATAGAACTCTATTGGTTATAGGAATATACAGGAAGCATTCAAATTAGAGGAGGAAGAAAGGTTAGTCAACAAATGACAGAAAAGTAACTGAACAACCATCTTCAGGAGTAGGGGGCGGGGCTATGACCCTATCTGATGATACACCAAAAACATCAATAGTCATACAAGAGTTCAATAAACAATCAACCAAACCATGCTGAAGAAAACACAAACACAAGAGAATCATGTACCAGGAAATACTAAAGGTATTTGGTACCTTTACCTAAGGTACCTAAAGGTACATATTACCATTCTAGCCTTAATATAAGACATACAGCTTCTAAAAAACCATAAAAGACGGAGAAATTTTGCATTCTTAAATTTAAAAATTTCTTCCGAACAAAAATGCACCAAGTCAAAGTTGGCAAAAATATATTTGCAATACATCTCACTTAACCAGTACTAAGGTCCTTAATTTAGGAAAAATTCCTAAAAACACACCAAAAATGTACAAAAAATAGGAATTTCTTAAACACAAAGGTGTTCAGTCTAAGTTACAGTAAGGGAAATGAAATGTGACCCATGAGGAAATGTAACATCTTGTTCCTTAATTTGGCAGTGACCCCAAGTTTGGCAACACCATGGGGAACCAGGTATTCATGGTAACAGTAAAAATTGGTACAACCTTTTTGGAAGGCAAATTGGAATAATGCTTAAATTAAAAAATGCACAATCCCTATGACCAGTAATCCTGCTTTTAGGAATGTATTTTGTAATCCTATAAACATAGAAGTAAACATTATGCTGCATGCCCTTTGGTAATGCACATTTTCTGCTGTGTGTGTGCACTGACTCTGAATCCATGCAGGCACACACACACACGTATAATTTAAATACTATAATATTCGTAGCCATCTTCCTTTCCTGGGTGTAGGTTCTGATAGCCATGCTTGTAGTAGGTTATCCATGATACCTGATTTATGCTGAGCCATAATTTCTTGGGACTAGAATTCAAATACAAGCCAGTCTCTGCTAATCCCATGAGCTGTGATTCACCGCACTTGGGTACAACCCCAGGAAGCTAAGGCAGAAGAAGTAAAGCCAGACCATGTGGCCTCCAACAGACTCAGGGCTCCTGCCCCTAGATTCTTGAGAATCTATAGATGGACTCTCTTGTCTGACTTTCCAACAAATGAGATACTCCTGTATTCTTTACACATATTCTCAAATATTGCCTTTCTTGAGTTAGTGGGAGTTTATAACCAAAATCTCCTTGTCTACAAGATTCATATAAATCTGTATTTACCCGAGAGAAAAGGACAAGTGGCTTTCTCTAAGGGGAACATGGAGAATTCATGTGACACTGGGAATTACGACACTCTCACACTTATACAGTATTTCTCACATTAAGGATCTCACAGTGACCTTGGGAATTTTACAGCAAAGGTTTCAACACCCATTTGACAGATGAAAAACCTGAGGCACAATATAGTTAAGAGATGTTCCCAGAGGGTGACTGAAGTAATGGACTCTACCATTATGCTCTTGAATTTTCTAATCTGCCAATGAAAAAACTGAAAATAAATGAGAAGAAAAGAGCCTTTGGGTCTGCCATTAAATCAGAGGAATGCCACAACGCCTGGGTGGCTCAGTCGGTCAAGCGTCCGGCTTCAGCTCAGGTCGTGATCTCACAGTTGGTGTGTTTGAGCCCCATGTCAGGCTCTGTGCTATGTCATGAGCCTGCTTTGGATTCTGTGTCTCCCTCTCTCTCTGCCCCTCCTCCACTCATGCTCTGTCTCTCTCTCTCAAAAACATAATTTTTTTTTTTAAAAAATCAGAAGAATGCTTTACTCTCTAGCTGTGTTCTTCTGCTTGCTGACCTCCGCCCAGGGCCCCTCCCCAGTATGTGATATGCAGGCCTTCCTTGCCCAGTGTGGCTTCCCTGAGTTCAGATCTCCGCCTCTCTTCCCCTTACCTCCAGGCTTCTGGAAACAGTAGCACCACTCATTGTTGGAAAGCTTGCCATCCTTGAAGGAGTCACAGGAGTTGAAGAGAGGTTTGATACAGGGCTCATACTTATCCAAATAGATGGCATTGATCTCTGAGTGGTCAAGCAGAAGGTCATAATTCATATCCAACTTGTTAAACATCCAGCCCAAAGAGTCCTTGCAGATGGGCAGGATGCTGGTGTCAAATCCTGCAGAGACAAGGGCACATTTCAGTGGCCACCCAGCCTAGACTTACCCACCCCAAGAAGAGGCACAGAGCCCATGTCACCTACATCTTCCCCTGAGACTATTTCCTTCCACGGGCCAGTCTCAAAGGCACACTACAAGAATATAGTGTTGTTTGAGGGCTTTAAATAAAATAACTTAAAATGCTCTTAAAGAGAAGTAAGCATGTGTTGCAAAGGGAGCCAGTCCCCAATACTAATTTATATGTGATAGAAATAAAAAGTTTTCACTGACTAGACTTGCTTAAAACAGGGTATGCCCAAAAGGAAGAGCACAAATATGGTGAGGAAAAGGAAAAAGTTATAATTCTGCAAAGTATACTTTTATATTTAGGGGGGAGATATGTGAAAAACCAAAACAAAAGAAACTATTGCAAAAAAAAATATGATGGCAGTGAAATCAAACTCTATAGCACAATCCAGAAGCACTGATTATGTCCCAAAGGACTGTTAAATCCGAGCCGTTTGAACATTAATGGGAAAACAAGCCAGGTAGCTGCTTCTGTTCCCTATTCTTCTTTTCTGCAGTCCCCTCAAGAGATACATGATCTGGAATCCAAATTGAGTCAGACAATAATTTCTTTCTTATTTCCCTGGAGGATGGGGTGGGGGGAGTTTTCTTAAAGAATTATTTGTTTCCACAATGGAAACTGTACGCCCTAGAATAATAACACTTTGCTTAACACTCAGGATATTGAGTCTACTGTAGACAACCCCCAGAGAAGGCATGCCCCAAATCTAAAATTGGTCTTTCTGTCAAAATCAAAAGCACTATGCAATTTAATGTTGTTCCATGAGTTGGATTTCTAGAAGTGGTTTTAGGTTCCCAGGAAAAATTATGAAAAAAAAAAAAACACCGCTCACTTGTGTGTTATTTAAGGAATTCCTCTAAGCACCTTATTTTTAATCATCTCACTGAATCCTTCTAATAGTCCTATAAAATGACATATCCTCTCTACAGATGGAAGAAAAAAAAGCTCAAGGCTTAAGCTACTTGCTCAAGGTCATAGAATTGTGGAGTTGGGCTTCAAATACAGGTGGCCAGCCTTGAGTCTACATTCTCTGTCCTTCTCTCAGGGCTTCCTCTGCTTCACGTGATCCTCCTACCCTGAGGACGTCTAGTTGGCTTGGGTGCCACGCTTCAGGACGGGCAGGACAAGGGAGTGATACAGTGACCATGACTGAGGTCCTGATGGGGATGACCACCCACTCCCTGCTCATCAGGTTTCTGTGTGCATTACCAACCCCTGCTTGCAGAATAGGAGACATAGCAAAATGTGCCCACCTTTGTGAAAGCCTTATTCTTTACAAAGAGATCTTCACTGTCCAGGAAGTGGGGAAGTAAGTACAGCACCTCTTCTCTGAGCTCTCACAGAACCCTCTGCTTCCCCTCACTGTCAGTGCATGTCCATTAGATGCTAAGCTCCTTGAGGGCAAAGACTGCTACCCTTCAGTAGTCTCCACCAGTGTGGGCACATAGTAAGTGCTCAGTAAAAGTATTTATTGAGAGAAGTTATCTAGCTACTGCAGAGTTTACCTCTTTAGACATAAAATTCAATTTTTGAATTTATTCCTATTGGTATCTTAGAACATGTCTTAGAAAATATCTCCCTTTTTAAGAAACACTAGGGGACATCATGTGGCCACTTCTTTGAAGGTCATGATTGAACGATCTCTATGATGAGGATGTCCTTAAGGGCTAATGAGCAAAGCAAGATAATTTACTCTGACACGAAATGGCTCCACATTTTTATATAGAGTATTTTATGTAACATGCATCAGTTTTATAGGATATTAACATTTTACTACTAGGGAAAGAGGAGCTCACTGCTGAATGACCACCAAAGAGAAGCGCAAAGCCGGTTGGGCAGTAATCTAAAGGTCAAGCCCACTCCTCACCCATTGGGAAGGTTCTAAAGGAAAGATACCTGCACCTGGTATTTAGGAGTGAAGTGGGGAAGAGAGCAGCCCTTCTGGTTGGCCCCAAGCATATGGGACTTGTAAGGTCCCATGGTTTCCTCTTCCAAAGTCCTGAACAATGCATCTCTCTCTCTCTTACAGCCTCGTGGTTACTTTAGATTCCCTTCACTGCAATCACTTCAGGACATGAAGCCTTAAAGGCTCTTCGGGGACTCAATTTGCTTCTGGCCAAGGGCAGGTCTTTAGCTAGCTCCCTAGCTGTCTGTAGAAGTCTCCTGGGACTGGAGGCTGCAAGGAGCAGTTCTCCACACATCAGTCTTCTCTTCACTGAAAGGTTGTTCAAAGCCCAGGGGCCCGGCTGCTCCTGGAGGATCCCAGGGAAAAGTTCTTTTAGACCATCTGTGCCTTAATTGTCCACTAACTCTCAGGGAAGCCTCCGGCAGGAACAGAAAGAAACATTCTTCCTTCCTCTTTCCCACAGACCCAACCACCTGAAACCACTCTTTGGACACTTGGTGTTTACTTCTCAGAATTTATCTTTCCCTTAAAATAAAAGATCTAAACGAGTGAAACAACTGTCCTCTGTGTCAATATTCTCTACCAGTATCTACAGCTATGAACAGCAAAGAATAACCAAAGTTTAATGTGATCATTCTTATGTTGGCCAAAGACCAGATGCTGATTAAGCTTTGGGTCCCAACAGTTGCAAAACTCCACATATTTGAATAACTGTGTTATTGAGGAAGACATTCTGAGCCAATGGGCCACAGTGTGAAGAATTCCATCCCTAATGCCCTTTGAGTTCAAGGCAGCAAGAGACACCATCAAGGTACAAAGATGCTGGCCCACTCTGAGTTTTGTCTATAGCTTATGAAAAGGCTCTGAATACAGGCTCTGCTATTTCAGTGATGAGGTGAACACTGGTCTGGGAGTTTTATGGAAAAAAAATGAAGTCTAATGTTCACAAAGATAAATTATCAAAGATGTGTGATACGTATGTGTTGTTTATAATAGCTGAACATGAGGAATGACTTCAGCATTCCAAAATAGAGGTCTAATTACATAAATTACATCTTTAGCTTGGGAATCTATGTAGCTATTAGAAAGTGTAATAGTACTCAACAACACAGGAGGTCATAGCATGCTGCTAAGTGATAAAAGGTCATAAGAGGTCATAAAACAACACAGGCACATAGAAATTCTTGTATATGGCAAGGAAAACAATTGGAAGTCTATGCCACAACATGTTTACAGTTGTTACAATAGTAGATTTCTAACTACTTTTTGTATTTTTACATATACTTAATATGTTTTCCAAAATCTCTATACTTAAAATATTATAATTTTGTGGCCAGACTTTTAAAAATATAAGCTGTTACATAGAGGAGGGGGAAATGCTTTGGAATCAAAAAATACTTTAAGTTGGTTTGTACATTTAATGCAGTGTTTCTTTGAGTACCCTAAAATACTGTTAAATCAACAGTGTATTGGAACTAAGGAAATGTGGTATTTGAAATGAAATAAATTAGTGAGAGTAAAGTAATCTTACTGCCTTGGGCTGCGTCAGAGCTGGTGGGCTTGATGACCCGGTTGGCATCCTCATGAAGGGCTCCAAACCAGTCTTTCAGCCGGGAAGCAAGGTTCCTCAACTCCTTGTCTGTGCAGGCTGCAGAAAAGCAAAAGGAATCAACAGTGCATCGATGGACTTTCTCCTCTTGTTAGCCCTCTGCCCTCAAAATGCAATGCCATCCACAAAGCCATGCTCAAAACAGACCTCCCTCTCCAACCATGATACAACTCCTTACCCCCACTTGGAAAATAGCCCAAAGATACAATGATCACCGGTAAGGAATGTGCTGGAGAGCCTAAACTCCCCCGCTAAGCAGCATGGTTCAGAAGTGAATCTGGACAGCTTCAGAGCTGTTAAAGCAAATGCTAATGGTCTCATAGGTGTTCACCAGCCTCCAAAGACCATAACAGATCCTTCTTGCTGACCCCATAAAACTTGTAACTGCAATTTGCCACACACCACATTTTCTACTAAATTCATGCCAAGAGATTAACACTTGGGAACAGCCAATGTCCTTAGTGAGAGGCTGCCTAGAACAGCAAAATATCCCAGTACCACACAGTATCAATGTTGGTTCAGCCCAAGGTTGGGATTTGTGCACGTGGCCTATTTTGCTGACTTTTTGGCAGACTGAACAGACTTTCCCCCAAAGACAGATGGATGGATTCTCCATGTAAGTGTCCTTTCTCTTTGCAGCCCATCTCTAACTATCTGGATCATCTTTTAGAGTACAGCATATGAACTGGGGCCAAGGAATACTCCTTCTGAGAACAAGAGGAAAACCTGGATGGATGGATGGGTGGATAGCAGGGTACAGCTTCAGTGAAGGTCTCATGGGGTGCTGAAGTAAGGCTTGAGGGAAGAAATCCATGAAGAGAGAACAATGGTGTGGAAAAGGGAGTTGATTTACCCTTCCTCCCAGGTTTTAACCTAATTCTGTGTATAGAGACACCCTACAAAGGGTCCAGGCAGTGGCCCACTTCCAAGAGGCATAAAAACCAGCCTTTGGCATCTGGAGCACCAGAAACTCAAGACCCGAGGGGCCAAACTCCCAGTAAGAAGGCACTAAAACACGAACCCCACAAATGTCACTTTTCCCAAATTCTAACACTACAGGGACAGGCAGCACAGAGGCCAAGCTAAACACCATTATGGTACGGAGCCAAGGTTTGAGTATCTCGTGGAGCTGATGGGACACAGGTTAAAGCTGGACCCTACCAGTGAAGAGGGACCACAGCCAACACCCCAGGCTCGCTACCAGAAGGCACTGGGGCAGTGATGAATGAGTAGACAGTCTTGCCCAAACTCAAGGCCAGCCTTCAGTCCATGCAAGTTCTCACTCAAGTCAGGTCATTGCCTCCATCCGCCTCCAGAGGAATAGAAGAGTATCCTACAGATCCTCTCCTCATGTCTGCTTTCAGGAAAGCCCATTTTTCCATAGCCTGGAATATGTGGTTTGATGGGGAATAGAGCCACACTTCACAGACCTCAGGTGGGAAAGGCCTCCCTGACTCTCTATTTGAGGAGGCAATGAGTAGACTCAGGTGGGTCTGTAGAGTCTTAATGCTCTCGTAGCTGTGCTCCTCATTCTAGCCAGGATCTAGGGCTACACTCTACAAAGCATGGAGTGTACGCACTGTTTATACTCAACATAAGTAAGGACCTCAAGATACTCAGCCTTGCTTTCAACAACCAGGATGTGACTGTATCTTAAAATACTGTCCAGGAAATGGCACCGAGAATTGTCTTTACAGTCAGCAGAGTTTAACAGCTCTGGGCTCACAAGTGCCTGGAATGAGTCCCAACTTCACCACTTACTAACTGGATGACTCAGACAAGTCACAACCTCTCAGCACCTCAGCTTCCTCATCTGTAAACCCAGGATATCAAGTGAGCATAAACTAGACCAAGTATGTAAAGTGTTTAGCAAAGTACTTGGTACATACCAATTGTTGAGCATGTGCTATGATTTTAATTACCACTGCCACTATTTTTAAATTGAAGGTTTATAGGTTAAGCTTAGAGCAAATATCACAGCATGCAGAAAGCCAGTACAACAACTGTACCTCAACAAAACTGGCTTTGGCCACATAAGAAATTGGGAGAGATGGGTACTTGCACTGGATACAGTTATCATTAGCCAGATGTGGCTATTTATATTAACAATAATGTATATAAATAAAAGATAGGGTGCCCAGGGTGGCTCAGTTGGTTAGGCATCTGACTTTGGCTAAGGTCAGGAGCCTGCGATTTGTGAATTCAAGCCCTGAGTTGGACTCTGTACTGACAGCTCAGAGCCTGGAGCCTGCTTCAGATTCTGTACCTCCCTCTCTTTGCCCCTCCCCCACTCATGCTCGCTCGCTCACGCGTGCTCTCTGCCTCTTTGTCTCTCCCTCTCAAAACTAAATACACATTTAAAAAGTTTTTAAATAAAAGTTAAAAGATAGCTCTTTGGTTGCACCCACTCCATTCCAAGTGGTCAACAGTCACACATGGCTGGGGACACGGTAGAGGATAATACATATAGAGAGTGTTTCCATCATAGCACAATTCTGTGCCAGATAACATTGGATGAAGTTAGCTATCCCTTTGGGATTTCCAACTTTTTGGAGGTTCATCATGATATGTTGTACCTCTGCTCCTTCCCTTTGGTCTTTAAAGATGGGCTGAGGAAGAAGGGACATGGACTGGTCCCAACTTGGAACAGTGGGATAGAACGCTCACTTTTCTGACTTTTCAAATGCTGAGCAGCTCATAACGGGAGAGGCTGTGGTCTGTTTTCCCGATGGGAGTGAGATGTGGGCTCTAGAGTCAATCTCACATTTGAAAATGGAAAATTAATAGCATCTATTTCTTCTCAATTGCCATGCACACCATCTATTCTAAATGTTCTCTGAGCAGAGAAAATTGCCAAGTCAACTTGCAAAGGAAATGAATCCCCATCTCACACTGTAGGATAAATTAGTCAGTCATGTTTAACTAAACCCTGACAGATGTGCAGGTAATCTATATCTTTAGAAGGCTGTTGAATTTCCCACAGGCTTTCCAAAGTACACAGGCTCTGGATGGCGGACAGAATCAGGCACTGGAATCTTAAAAGAGCGAATCTGTCACTCAGGGGGAAGTGCACAAGCAAGATGCCAATGGCTTGGGTACAGAGAGATCAGAAGGCCGGAATGGAGATAGGAGGCACTCAATTACTGGGCCCTATTCACTTGCTCTGTCTTCCATTGAATGGTCCGAATGGGGACAAAGTCAGGCACAGTTGGCCTGGAGCTAGATACATCCCAGAGGAAAAAATAAAGATGACAGCCTGCAGAGAGCTATTTGTTCAAATTGGGGATTCTAGCCGAAAAAAGACATGCCGGCAATGGGGGAGTAGGGAATGCTTGACTTTGAAGGGGCCTGTCTTAGCCCCTGATAAAGGTGTGAACTGAGGATTGATGCTTTCAGAAGTAGAGACTCCAAGGGCACCTCCCACACACTCATTTCCTTTCTGGGGAAAATTAATTTGGGGGGAGAGTAAACCTTTATAAAACCATATCCACCTGCCATTATCCCATGGTGCCCTGAGGTGAACCGCTCCTTGTGCTTTCTCCAGAGGGGGGATCTGAGCTCTCCTCTCCTCCTGGTCAGGGAAGTCTGGTACCCAGGCCAAGAGCATCAGAGTCCCCAGAGGAAAAGACGGTGCTATTTTGGGAGAGGACTCAGTTCACTCAGGCAGGCTAAGACCTGATCCCCTTGCCCATGGGTTACCTTCCTGAGCGAATGACGCCAGCCACTCTTCTTTGTTTCCTCTCCCTTCCCTTCTTTTCCCTCCTGCCCTTCACTGGGGCTTCAGCTCACTCTGAACTACCATCATTCTCTCAAATGTTCCTGCCAACATCCTATTCCTCTGAGTTGTCCATACCCGCCTTGTTTCTATAAGTTACTCCCCGTGTTTTTGACAGGCCCTCACTCTGCTCTAGCGTGGCTGGAGTGCAGCCTTATTCCTGCCTCCTCCTGTGGTCAGAGAATGGCACTACCAGGCACTCACATCCTCAGGACACACACTAGGGAAGTGTCCTGGGATACCTAAAAAATTTCTTGCTTCTTGCTGGCTCCACTGCCTTTGTTCCAGTCCTCATCACCATCATTACTTCCCACCCCACCCCACTCCTGGCCAAGAAGGCTAGATCAGGATCCTAATTGGTTTTCTGTCTTTCCCCACTCTCCCTTCTCCATCCAGCAGTCAAAGCGCTCCTTCTAAAGTCATCAAGTCACTTTCCCCGCTTAGTTAGCTCCTTCAGAGCCTCCTAATCACTCTGCAGCGAGTCCATATCCATAATGTGACCTGTGCTTCGATCGTGGTGCCCTGTGCTGCCTCTGGTCTCCCTCCTAAAGGCTCCATGCTCTGCTCTCTCTGTCCTTTGCAGAAGCAGCCCCACCTGGAGCACCCTCCTCAGTGTCTTGCCAGTGCAAATTTCTCCATCAGATCTCTGCTTTTAATGTGTTTTCTCTTAAAGGACTTCCCTAACCCTCACACGAGGAGGGTTCCCTTTTGTGTGCTTTCAGCACTGTACTTCTGGGAAGCACACCTGTAACCTCTTATTCACTGTCCGTATTCCCCTCTAGATGGGAGCAGCACTCGGGTGTAGCTCACCTCATGGGGCCCAGCATCTTAAGCAGCCAGTTACTGGCATGAAAAGTGCTCTCCATAACACACTAATGAACTGAGCATAATAACCCTCTTGTTGCCTTTTACAATCTTCAATGTATCCATCTGCAAAATGGCATAATAAAGCTCAGCTCATAGCATTATTGCATGTAATAAGATAATATCAGTAAAACATAGCTCACAGCTACTGGCGTATAGCAGGGACTTAACCAGTTTAGATTCCTCTTCCCGTATCCCAACTGGCTATATAATGTGTTATAATTTTATCCTTACGTTTTTGTTGAAGCCTGAGGAGATGCTTGGGATATAAAAAAAAATAACTCTCCTTTACTTATTTTGTAGGTGGGTTGGTACAAATTAATAAGGTTCGACTTGCAATATATGTTTGCCTTCTCCCAAAGAGAAAAACTCTGTAACAGAGGGTTTGGGCTGACATCTCTGTGCCTATGTTCTCTCAGCCCTTACCAAGGAGGGATACATAGGAGTTTTTCAAAATATATGTATTTAAAAAACAAATAGGAAAGCACAAATACACTGGATAGAAAGCTCCCTAAGTCACACAGCTATCAAGTGAAAGAGAAAGGATCTAGATGCAGGCTGTCTTCTTGCTGGGCTTCCCTGGGTGCTGGATGGCTCCTTGCATTAACTGGGCTTGGGGGGAGGTGGTACTAACTGAGGCAATTAATAGACTCAGTCCATTTTTTGGCTTGGAAAAAATCAAAACATCAGGCCTTCACATGTACAGGACGTTCTGCCAATGATGCAGGTGAGGCACCTGGCAGAGTATTAGAGGGATGCAATCAGGCTCTGCCTTCATTAGCTTTGGCGCAAGAAGAGCGGTCCTATGGAAGGGGCGCGCAGCCTACTGCCTTCCTGTTCTGCTCCCAGGAGCAGGGATCACATGTGCAGCCGCTGGGGCTTCATTAGAGAAAAGTGGAGTGCCACTGCACATTACTCCAATGTGTATAAAAAGACAGCTTTGTCCCCCAGGAAAGCCTGGCGCTCAGGCAGAGGAGGGCCCAGGTAATTTGGTGGTATCCCAGTGGACTCGTCCTGTCTGTTTGGAAAATATGAACAAAATGCAATAAGCAAGTGTAAATAAGGCACACGCAGCCGCCGTGGAAAGTATATAGCCCAGGGAAGAAAATGCGATCACTTTTCCCACCTGGGCACCCTCTCCCTACCCCCAACTGCACTCAAGGCCTGGAGCTTTAAGGGGCTTTGAGCCAGACGGTGTGCATGTAAAGCAGGAGTACATCACGAGTGACCCAACTGACAGAGGCAGAAGGGGCACTGGTGCCAATACTACTGGGGAGAGAAGCCATTACAGGGTCAGTGCAGCACTAGGGAGGTGTTGAGGGAGGAAGGGAGGGGTGATCTCATCTATGAGTATTTGCTTGTGGGGCAGTGAGCCCAGAAAACACCTACTGAAGGAGAGAAAAGGTCGCTTAAGTATCAGTAGATGGTTCCTGCCTGCCCCTGGGCCACCATCACACTGCCGTCCTTGTCTCCTTCAGACAAAGCCAAGGGCTAGAGAAGAGCTGGTGAGGAAGTTTCAAATCGGTAATGGTTTTGGAAGTGGGGAGACAGAAGCCAGGCAATCCCAGCTCCTTTCAAAAGGGTTCCCAAAGGGGGTAACAGGTGTTTCAAGCTGGTCTCAGCTTACTAATGGCTGTGCGCATTGGAGGACACTCTAGAAAGGCCTCTCAGAGGATTATACAAAAAACCAGACAGAAGGAAAGGAGATAATCAGAGAGATTAAGAAAAACATATTTGGAAGGATATAAAAAGTGGAGGTGGGGCAGACATTCTGCATTCAGAGCTGGAGTGTTATATCTAATAGAGTGAGCAGGAGTGAAGAGTGTGTGTGTGTGTGTGTGTGTGTGTGAAAATCCTAACTGAAGCCACATTTGAACACCTAATGGTGGATGTTTGAAAATGGCAAATCTGACACGCAAGCATTGTAGGCAATCTGTAAACCTCTGTGAGGGCACCCATTACTGGTAAACTCTTGTAACTCATGAAATCCGTCAGCTAAAGAGCTAAAGAAGAAAAACACTCCACCTGTCACATGAAGCCACTGCGTTCTGCCCCTCTAGCCTTACCAGAGCTTAGCTCAGGGTTCCGGAAGAAGTTAATATGAAAACAGTTAGAATTTAATTTAAACTTTAGTGCCTCTGAAGGTAATTAAAGAGTTGGGCCAGACCGGAGCTCTCTCTGGAGCAGGCCGGGAGGCCTCTCAGAAATGGAGACCTGTGAAAGCAATCTTCTTCAGCCCTCCTAGGTGCTGTTGTGCTTAATTACTTAATCAGAGCAACACTGCACTCAGTGTGTGCAATTAGCAACTCCTTCAAAAAAGTCCAGCTGAGGCTTCTTCAGGGCGGATTAGAGGATAAGCAGAGTCCAGACAGGAACAAACACAAGGATAGCTTCCTTAGCTGCTCAGGAACACCTAGGCTCCATGCCATCCTCAGGTACCTGGAGGCTCCTCTTCCCAGTAGGGACCAGGCCCCGGTGCTGCTGCACACAGAGCACATGCCAAGTGCCCCAGGGTTGGGGAAGTGTGTGAGAATGCTGCAGAGGGGTGCTGTACTTTAGGGGAGCTGGAGAGAGGGGGAGATTGACCGAGGCTGCAATGCCCTAGGAAAGTGGACCCTAGTAAACTGGAACTCAAAGAGGTGAGTGTTGATTCCACTTAGCAGGGTTTCAGAAGCAGTAACCACATCCTGGTTAACTGGGGCAGCAAGAGAGCGTAACTAGGTTCTGTGGAAGGATGGAGCTGAGTTTCAGGCCCACTGTGCCATCCTGGCTGAGACTGGACAGGTGACTTCTCCAGTCTTCAGTTTCCTCATGTGCAGAGGAACAGAAGGAGCTCAGAGCATTATGGGAGGACTGGATGGGAATGTACTCAAGTGACCAGCTGAAGCTAGACAGTTAGATACGATTCTCCTCTGTTTTTTCCAGAGGTTAGGCAACATGTCCACTCTACTACAGATGGTAAGTGGCTAAATAGAGATTGAAATCCATATCTCTTGGGATGCCTGGATGGCTCAGGCCACTAAGCATCTGACTTCAGCTCAGGTCATGATCTGAAGGTTTGTGAGTTCGAGCTCTGTGTTGGGCTCTGTGCTGATAGCTCAGAGCCTGGAGCCAGCTTTGGATTCTGTGTCTCCTCCTCTCTCTGCCCCTCCCCTGCTCATTCATTCTCTCTCTCTCTCTCTTTCTCAATAATAAATAAACATTAAAAAAAAAAAACCAACAAATCCACCTCTCTGTGTTGGAAGTTCACTTGATCTGCTCTCATACCATAACCCCAGGTGTGTGCACCTACACTTCCACCCAGTCCTCCCCACAGGACCAGAGCCTCTTCCACAAGATAAGGATCAAGCAACTGAGTGCACGGCAGAACAGCACTCCCTCCCAGGCACACGAACAGGTGGCCGGCACTGTGGCTGAGAGCCTGGGCTTGTGGGCCTAGGCTTGGGTTTGAATACGAGCTCCCAGTGCATGAGCTGTTGTTCTCCACCTAAGTCCATGTTCTTCTCGAAGCCTCTTATTTTTTTTTTTTTTCATACGCAAAATGGGGACACTAAGAGTATCAACCACACTGGGCTGTGGTGAGGATTTGCTGTGAAGATGAAGCTTTCAGAAACCAACAGGCAGTCACTACCACCATCTTCTTTCTCCTCTGAGAAATTTCCAGAACTGGTAGTGCTCACCCCTCGGAGGTAACAGAAAATAAACTCTCAGCTATAAGTTAGTTTAGTGACCAAAAACACAACTGAAGTTTCCTGAGGGGATTTTTTCAAGCTTAAACAAGGTGAATTTCCCTTTCTTTTTTTTTTGTTTGTTTGCTTATTTTCGAGACAGAGGAAGACAGAGTGCCAGGCGGGAAGGGGCAGAGAGAGGGAGACAAAGAAGCCAAAGCAGGCTCCAGGCTCTGAGCTGTCAGCAAAGAACCCATGTGGGGCTCAAACTCACAAACCATGAGATCAATGACCTGAACCCAAGTCAGACGCTTAACCCAATGAACCAGCCAGGTGCCCCTGTGAATCTCCATTTCTAATCAGAGATCAACTAACAGAGATTTGAGCCAGGTTACATCTGCTCAGATTAAACTGTGTTATATGTAAATCCAGCTTTTACTTTTCAGAGCCTAAAACATCAGTACAGATGCATGTTCTCTTATGCTGGGACAATGCACCATTTTCAGTAGACAGCAGGCCTGGCAAAGGAATTAGGGCCACAGTATTCAGGAGCTTGCTAATAAAGTCCTTAAAAGCAATCTTTGAAAGAACTTAAAATACGGACATTAAACTTGAAGGAAAATGAGTTAAACTAATTAATGGTAGAGCCTACAAGCATAGATGGATAAATATCCCTATTAACCCCATTATGACTATTCTTAGTAACCTGATTTGAGGAGACTTTAATGTTTCCCTTGATTCGAATGATAACCCTTCATGTGGAAAAAGAAATACATTTAGAATTTACACAACATTTGTAAATGTGCATTAGCAGAGTAACACTTATTTTTCCCACTGAATAATCTAGAGCAGGGAGGTTAGCTAAATGAAATAAGCTTTTAAAGCTTCTGATAAAATCCACAGCCTTTTCCACACTACACGGTAAAAAAAAAAAAAAAAAAAAAAGTGGATGTGAAAAATCTTGGTTGCAAATACCAACCATGGCTTTAACTGTGTTTCCCAGACACTGGGGGTAGGCATTTCCCTACATGAGAAATCTGAAAAAGATTAGCGGTGCTGTAAAAAACAAACAAAAAAACCAGCATCATAACCAGCAATTTGACTGAAGGGCTTCATGGTCCTTGACTAATAAAGACTGAATGCCAGAAATGACAATTGCTCTTCTCACCTAAAATCAGCAATGGCAGATGCTTCAGGACAAGTTTGGGATACAGGCTCAACCCCGACTCATGTGAGTAGCAGGGGCAGGCAGAGACCTGGGAAAGGGGCTAGGTGATGACGGTCAGTCCCTGTGTGGGCCATCCCACTGCAAAGAGGCAGGCGGACAGTTACTCTGCATTTTCTTAATCTACAAGCTCAAGTGACTGAAGACAGTCTGGGAAGGCTTCCAAAAGTAGGAAGGACTCTAGCTGAGGTCATGTGTGGGGAGCACTCAGAAAAGGGGAAGACAGTCGAGGAAGGTCATCAAAATAATGAGGAAGCCAATTTGAATGAAGTGACTGTTTTTTTTAACTAGTTTATACTTAAGATTAACACTGCTTGGATTAAACACACCAACTTTAGCATGATTAGATCTAAGTCTCATTCATAAACATATAAAAATCAAACATATATAAATGTGTGTACATAAATGCATATATATTTAAAATGCTACATATATCTGTCTAAAGATACTCCAATATATTAGAGATTATATAAATGCTTATATACTTTTCAAGGACTGTCTTATTACCAGGTAGCACTCACAATGCCAGGACTGGCATATAGGACCTTAGCCTATATCTGCAGGAGGTTTTAGTGACAGGAAACATATTTTTAGGGTACATATAAGATGAATCTCCATTCAGGGCACTTGGGTGTCTCAGTCGATTAAGCGTCTTACATCGGCTCAGGTCATGCTCTTGTGGTCCGTGAGTTTGAGCCCCACATCAGGCTCTGTGCAGACAGCTCAGAGCCTGGAGCCTGCTTTGGATTCTGTGTCTCCCTCTCTCTNCTCTGTGTCTTTCAACACCTAAAGCACCAGTATACACATGTGTGCTTTTTACCTTTAAACATGAGATCAACTTATACTGTTATTTTTTGAGTCAGGAAGCCATAAAAGATGGATGCAGGACCATGAATGCCAAAGCTGGGACCAGAGATCTATCTGATCCTGATGGTCTAGGATGTGTATGGAACCTGAGATTGCCTTTTTAGCTTGGGGGTTAGAGAAGGTCATGAACACACTTCCACTCATGATTAGGTGGGGAACCAGGAGTAGATATGGGCAGAGAAATGTGATGTCCAGGTAGTTCCTCTCCTCTCACCACCACTCCCTCTCCTGGACCAGAGTGGATGGACACATGGGTATATGGATTAACGGGATGGAAGGTAGCACCACACCCTTCTTGTGACAAAAGTCCAACACTGCCTCTGAGGCTGCTGGTGTCTTAAATAAGAGGGTAGAGGTTGTAGCTGGGCTCAAAAACTCCCAATTGGGATTAAGGCCAGAACAGAATGGTCCTGAGGATGCATGGAGCATACATGGCCTGGCATCCTCACTTCCATGCTTCTAGTGGACAAAGTGACAGAAGATCAGGATAGTGAAGCAGAGCCTAAGGAAGAAGTGCCTGCTGAAACCATAAAGGGTGTCTTCAGCTATTCCAAACCCTGCCACGTTCAGTGTTTGGTTCACTATTCTTTTCACCCTTTAGCTCATGTAACTCACTCTAAATTTATTTCCACTCTGGAAGCCTGGGGGCATAGATGGGTAGAGTGACCCAGCAAGAAAAGAAAATGGTATCCAAGCCTCATGGGAACTCTGTGGTCTCAGAGAGGACCTTGTGCCAGAAATAAAGATGAAACAGAAGCTATTATTCTATTGCTAGAAACACTACTATCTTTGATCCAAACTGTCTGTTTAGAAACCTAGTATCTAATAACCCAGCATGAAATAGCCGGCATTTTCCCATTTTCCCTCCTAAATATCGTATAATCAATAATATAAGCAGAATAAAATCATAAATTCCACTTTTAGTTAGACTACAAGGGAGATATATAATCCCAAGCTTTGAACGATATAGCAGAAGCCACCCAGATGGAAGTAAAATGTCTGGAGCCAATTGAAAAAATAAAAACCATGTTTATGACAGGCAAAGGGCTCCTCCTGAAGTCACAGACCAGTATCTCCTGTCAAGCAAGGACTAAGGGATTTAGAGAAAAGGATAGGGCACAGATCAGGCAGAAGTTGCACAGGAAGAAAAAACAACAAGAAAGTAGAAAAAGTAAAATGGCCTAGGACAGCAAGTCTCAGAAGATGCCTGCAAAATTGTTCTTCCTGTAGGCAAGAGGCTCACTCCAAAGTGCAGCTTCCATTATAACAAGAGAACTGGAGAAGTGGAGCAGAGCTGTTCCATAGAGATAGGAAAGACAGAATACAAAGAGTGGCCATTTTAGCAGGAAGCCCTCTTTCATGGGTGACTGAGGAAGCAAAAGATTTTGGATTGTGAAGACTATGAAGACTGATGGGTTCCTCTCCTTCCATCTACTGGACTCTCTTTGAAATAGGCAGGCCAGTCAAGTCTAACTTATTCCAATAATAGTTTTTTTTTTTTTAAAGATGCTGCCATGTTTATACATACATATACACTGTAGAAAAGAGCAGTAATACTTAGCACAGAATACTCAGAAAAAAATGAAAAAGGTGAAAATGTGGAACAAGTCTAACACCATGAATTAAAGTGAACCAATCACCTTTGTGAAGAAAGAAAATAAAACAATATACACGAAATCAGAGAAGAGATGAAGAGACACTAGAGGAAATGGCATGTGAGCATTTAGATACTTGGCAAAAGGAAGGGAAGGAAAACAAAATCATAAAAATGAAGGCACACTGAAATAAGCACAAAGGAGTGCAGACACTGGAAAAGTCTGTAAGAGAGAAGGATGCCAAAAATGACAGGAGAGAGCAACATGAAAAGAAAAGAAAAGAAAAGAAAAGAAAAGAAAAGAAAAGAAAAAAGAAAAGAAAAGAAAAGAAAGAAGGAATTATAAAGAATTAGAGAGTAAGGCACTTGTGGGGATGAGCACTGGGTGTTATATGGAAACCAACTTGACAATAAACTATTTGTAAAAAAAAAAAAAAAAGAATTAGAGAGTAAGGAGCATCTGGGTGGCTCAATCGGTTAAGCATCTAACTCTTGACTTTTAGCTCAGGTCTTCATCTCATGGTTCATTGGATCCAGCCTCTTATCCAGCTCTATGCTGACACCACAGGGTCTGCTTGGGATCCTGATTTTCCCTCTGTCTCTGCCCCTCCCTCTCTTTCTCTCTCTAAAAATAAATAAATAAACCTTAAAAAAAAAAAAAACAATAGAAAACTCCACAAAAGATTAGAAAGCAAATGACGGAGAGAAGAGGCAAATGAATCCCTACATGTGCATAATAGAAGCCTTTGAAGAAAGGAGAAAACAATGGAACAAGGCACATATTTAAAATAGAATTTGTTAAACCATTTCTGAAATAAAAGGGAGGAATCTACATGTTGAAAAGGCACAGCATTAGCCAGGGGAAAAATCAACCTAGAATGGCCAGTACTAAGATCTTTTCTAATGAAGTTACTGGATTTAAAAATAAATATTCACACAATAGCAGAAAAGATATCCATGGAACACATGAGAGTGAAAAAAAAAAAGTAAGTCTGCTTTCAGATTTCAAACAGCAGTATTCCAAGTCAGAATCTAGTAGAGCAACATCTAGAAGAAAGTCAGCTAAAACTTGACCCAAAACTTTGTATCCACATGAACTAATAAATGCTATAGAGGGGCACCTGGGTGGCTCAGTTGGTTAAACGTCTGACTTCAGCTCATGTCATGATCTCATGGCTCATGAGTTTGAGCCCCATGTTAGGCTCTGTGCTGACAACTCAGATCCTGGACCCTGCTTTGGATTCTGTGGTCTCCCTCTCTCTCCCCCTCCTTTGTTCATGCTCTCTCTCTCTCTCAAAATAAATAAAACATTTTTAAAAATGCTACAGAAAACCAATTTTGAGCATACAATGACTTGGGGAGTATGGTTGCCATGTGCCTCCATAGAAGCTACTGGAGGACTCAATGTTGTCAACTATAGAGAGCACTTGGGAAATGCATTTATTTATTTATGAATGGACAAAGGTGGAGATTAGGGCAAGAGATGAGAATGCAAAAAAGGAGGAAGGGAAGAAAATGCATTGCTGGGCTACTGTGCTGATTGCTTCATATATAATAGTTTGGGGATCAGATAAAAGCATCAAAATATGACAAATCAAGGAACTAAGAGTGACTGTATTTCATAGAACAAAAGGAAACTTTAAGAGGAAAATTATATTAGCAATTATCAAGTGACAGAAGAAAGGGAGGTGAAGTGAAAATGAGAAAGAAAGAGGAAGAATGCTATTAATTTTATTGCCATTTAAAGTGATAACATCCCTGAGCATCAGAAGAATTAAACACAAGCCCTCCCTCCACACACAGAAGATAGAACACACAGTAAGAAAAAATATAAAGGAAAACAGAATCAGAAATAACAGAGCTGATAGAACCAAACATAATTTTTTACATCAGTAAATCTATATGGGTTACATTTGCCTCTTAAAAGAGTAAGATTTTATTTTCAGACTGAGTCACAGAGAAAAAACCAACTCCATACAGATTACAAGAGACCTATAGCAATGACAAAGTGATTCAGAAAGACTGCTAGATATGTTTTGACTCCAAAATTCCACTGTGAGACTTTAATCTACAAGTATCACATATGCATGTTTGAAGTAACATATATACAGCTATCCATTACAGCATTATTTGAAATAACAAAAGGATGGAAGTAAATGAGATGTCCATGCTTAAATCAATGATAGTACATCTACCCAGTGGAAAACTCTTAACAGCTATCTGTATGATATGCAAGGATTTCCAAGATACATGAAGTTAAAAAAGCAAAGGATATCATAACTCCACTATTTGGGTTAAAAAGGGGAACATAAGAATCTGAACTATTGTTTACTTTGTGATGCATCAAGGAACTCTTTAAGGATGTACAATAAACTAAATAATGGCCTCTGTTTTATGGACAGTAGGAGCTGAACAGATGGTAGCCAGGAATGGGAGGGAGAATTCCTGTGTTCCTCTTCAGTTGCAATGTGAATGTATACTTCCTTGAAAAATTAAGTCCATTTCCTTGTGTGTCTCCCCCGCTAAGCTGTGTGCTCCCTGAGTGCAGGGACCCTGTGTCTCCTTGGCACTGAGCTCAAGGCCCAGAATCACACAAGTGTCCAGTTGAGGTTTGTTGACTGAAAGAACAAATGAACAAATGCAGTGGGGGTAAGGGCTCTGAGGTGGGAGAAAGCTCCAGTGGTATGACCATGGGAGACCCATAAGCTGTGTAACTAGGGACAGTTTGCATTGATTCATCAGTTCTCATGCCACAGGCTAACATTTTTCTTTCTAACCCAAAGGGGAAAAATAATCCCTAAAATTCTGTATTTTTTAAAAATCAATACAGTCTATGTGCTGTTCTCCATCCTACCCTGTGACCTTGGAAGGTCTAAATTCAATTCCAGCCCTCCCTGAGTCAGACACTCTGGGGGATGCAGAGATGATTAAGACACGGCTCTTGCCTGGTGCTCAGTCTCCTCTCATTGTAAAAGGAGAACGTTTTCTGTCTACTGAGTTGGTAGAATTTTAACGATGAACACTCAAGCCACTTTCTCTCCCAAAATGCTCTTCCCCGCAGAATCCAGGATGTGTTCATCTGTGGAGTCTTCTCTCCATCACCCAGGAGGATTCAACTTCCCCCTCCTGGGTGTCCCCAGGGCCTCAAAGTTCCAGTTCCACTTTTCTGTGCTATGCCACTACCTGTCGTCCCTTCTGGACTCTGAGAGCCGATGTGGCAAGGATTCTGCCACAGTACCATGTGTAACTGTCCCTAGTTCCTGGCAGAGTCTCTGGTTATAAGTAGGCACTGATACGTGTTTGTAGAAGGCACAGAGAAAATAATATGGATACTTGGAGATAAGTGAAAACACTCTCCATCACCCACCTAAAAACACCAATAATAAACACGATAAACAGGTTAAATTAAAAAGCGGCTTGGTTGTGTACTGAGGACAGACACAGGGGAGATTCATACCTACCACCAAGACAAATAGCTTCCAGCCAATATAAGATTCAATTATGGGGACCATATCCAGAGACACATACTATCTCAATGAAGCCTCAGGATGCCTGGGAGGTGATCTTGTTCCCCACTTCACATGTGAGAACACCAAGGTTTACATAGGTTAGAGACTTTGCCAATTCCTGCCTCCACTCCCCGCAACACACACTTAAAGGCCAAGGCTGGCATTTGAACCCAGGACCAAATGCTTATGGGAAGGATGGCCTGATTCTTCCACCACAGAAATCACAAGGAATCCCTTGCTCATACAAAGGAATTATGAGGAAGCCTAGCAGCTATGACTTCAAGTGTCCATATGCTGACATGAGGCCCATGGGCTTACAGATCGGCACTAACTCAACCACTGATACCTCAGACCACAGCCAGCCTGGCAGCAGTGGAGCATCCCTGGCACCTCAATTTCAACTTTATAGAGTATGATAGAGGGATGCTAAAATGATCACACACACTTGGCTGGTTTCACCACTGGCTTCTCACTCCTATCTGGATAGTTACCACTAAGTAATTTTGTTTATCTGTGTCTCCGTGAGCTTATTTGGAAACCATGGAATGCTGCTTACAGAAAATTAAGCTTCATTTTCTTTAAGCACCCAGCCACTAGTGCAGGCAGGGGATGGTGATTTGGAGGTAACTGGCTTATGCATATGTAAACATGATGCATTTAGCAAATTATGTAGACTTCACACTTCAGAGCATTGAAGAAAACAAAAGTACCTTCCAAAGAAAGTCTAGTGCAATAGAGTCATTCTGAAAAGAATACAGAGCTATTGGTTTGTAAGAACAGTTGAACTCAGATAAGAATGGAAAATAATGGTTTACAGTGTGCAGCATGGGGCAGCCACAAGCCTGATGTGAACACGTCTAATTTTAGGTGGTGTTAAGGCATCTCGAAGGACTTCAAAGAATTCTGGGCCACAATGTGCCTTGAGATTGAGCTCATGGTGTGATGAGGCTGTACATTTCAAACTCAATTCCACTGTGACTCTAAGGCTTCACACAATTTCCCAGCATATGTTTTTCTTCTTGGGCCTAGAGAGAAAATTCTAGGTCGACCCTGAGCTCAAAAGCACCGCCAAAGTTGCAGCGCCCCTGCTGTCTGTCGCACACCTTCCCTGTTTCCTGCTCGAGCTGCTGCTTCAGTGTCTGACAATAGGATACCAGCAAGACATTGCACTGCAGATGTGTTGACAAGTCTCCCTCCACTAAGGGTAACCTTAGGGGCAGCATAGTGAGTAGACTTTAGGACAAACACAAACCAACCAACCAACACTGAAACCAGATGGGGAAGGGTACTGAGCTTGGGCGTTTCCAACATGCAGACCAAAAGGAGCAGTGGTTCCTCTGTCTGCAGGTACTGCGTCCACGCATGGCTAACCCGAGGAGCTCCAGTGGCCCACTGTCGCCTACAGGTGACAGCTGTGGAGTCCAGATTGAGTCCCAATTGTTCAAATAATGGCAGGAGTAATAATTCATCCCAAGAGCTGCCATATATTAAATACCTACTGTTGCTAACAACCACTTTGCCTTCATTGTTTTCCTTTAATTCTGGTGATCATTTGTCAGAGTCATTATTATTTCTCTTATTGATATGGATACTGAAGCATAAAGAGTTTCAGTGACTTTTTTTCTAGCTGCCACTGAATGCTTATTACCTGACAGGTGCTATGCATAGAAGAGGATCTCACTGTATCATCACACCTGTGAGGTACAGAGTAGAGACTTTCATCAATATCCATGGTGAAATGGAAAAAGTTACATCATTCTTCCAAGGACAAGCTAATAAATGGTAGAGCTGGGAGTCACATTTGGGTCACCACCACAGCCATGTCTGCCCTGCTGTGTCCTCACCAGGTGAAAAGAGGCTCCCATTGCCAGAAAATGAGGAAGAGCTCTCAGGGATGCAAGGCTTCTCTCCTTTCTCTCCCTGACTTCCTCCCAGACACATGTGCATGCACGTGCCAACACACACATGATTCCAGGTGAGAGACTCGCAAACTCTTTTAGGCAGGCACTATTATGACCCATTTTATAGCTATGGAGACTGGGCTTGGAGAAGTTATGCCAACTAACCAAATTCAGCAAAATATAAAGCAGGAGGCTTGAGGTATGCACTATGGATGTCTGACTCCCGGCCCCATACTGTTAGCCAGGAGGCCCTACGATAGTTCATTTAATAATGAGAGACAGAGTATTGATGGTTCAAGAGCTGGTTCTAATTAAGATGCTGTCTCATGATGAGAAACACACACTGAAAATTACGACCCTTTAGTCGATTTTATATCAGATGTAAGTCAAGTGAGTACAGATGGCTTCAAGATTTAGTTGATTCATTGTGAATTCACAATATGATACTTTTAACACTCAAAAAAGACAGCACCAAACAAACAAGCAAACCAAAAACAAACCTGGGGCCAATGTCCAATCATAGGGATTAAATTATGGGTCACAAATAGCTAACAAAGCTAAGAGGCCATTACAAAGTATGACAAAGAAGAATAGGACACACAAACTGCTTGTAATTTATTGGATGGAAAGAGCAGAATACAAAAGTATCTATGGTTTGATCTCACTTTGGTAACATGAGATAGGGAATGCAGTCAGGTGGAAAGAGAGAGTCGGAGACAAGGCAGAGAGGAGAAGCTATACAATGAAAGGTAAACAGTGGGTCTAATACATGTGGGGTGATCTTTGTTACTCCTTTTCTTTTACCTGTGGCTGTTTTCTATGGTCTAGGATGAGCAAACATCTATTATTTTATGATTTTTAACAAGTTGTTTTTTAAGCCTAGGAACGTGTATGTAGGTGAAGGTAAGACAAAAAAAAGTCCAATGAGGGTCAGAAAAGGGGGCTGGAGACCAGACCAGCATTTCCTAGAGTCTAGAGTGTGTGGATATTTCCAGAAAAGAGTTACATTTGGCAAATGAACTTCATTTGGCAAATATTCTCTTTCTTTGGTGACCTGAACCGTAGGATCTCATGTTAATGAGCACTCCTTCGCATTTGCTTAAGCGGGAAGATTCTAAATTTATAGACCACAGAACACTTTTGTGTGTGTCTAGGACATGCTATCTTGCAGCTCCTAAGAGCCCACCTTGGGAAGTGTTTGCTTACAGCTCATTATTTATTCATCTCTGTAATCTGTGCAGAGTCCAAATGCCAACCTCTCCCTCCCAGGAATTCCCTTCTCCAACACCTGTGACACTAATGAAGTTTTTCCTCTCAGCATCTCCTATAAATATTTCCAGAATTGAAGTAGAAGCAGAGTAAGGACTCTTCCTCCTTTTAGGCAGGGGACACCTGGATCTGTGGCTATCATCTCAAGTCAGAATTTTTGGTGATGCATGCAGCATCACACAAATTTCTTCAGTACTGCTACCACCAGCACAAGCATTATCCTGAGTGGTATACTTTATGTGAGAACTTGTTTGGCACCCTCCCAGCCAGCCTGGATACTTCTCAGAGGAGGTCAGCCGGTGGCCAAGGCAGTGGTGACTGATTCGCTCGAAGAGCATGCAGTGGGGCAGTACTGATGGCTCGGATTATGTGGTTTTCTTGTTGAACCCACTTTTACTTGGCCATGTGGTCCCTAGTGGCCCTGAGGCCTAAAGGCAGTTAGGTTTACACATATGGCCTTGCTGGTCCAAGGGTGATGGCCTCAGGGCACCAAGATGTGTTATGTTTTCGGAAATGTGGCCTCAGACTTAATTTACCATTTCAACAGATAAGCCTGCTGTGTCCACATTATAAATGTTCAAGACAGAAGGTGAGAAGAGAGACCCTCTTAGTTCCCTGAGCTCTGTTTGGAAAAGGGACTTTCAGTGTCAATATATGTGAGCTTATCACCCAAAATGGAATATGTACATAGCTAAAACTCATTAATCCAATGTTCTGCATCAAGGCATATAAAAATTCTGACAGGAACAAATTCCCAAGAGGGTCACAATACATCCTCCTGTATTTCCCTTTTAAATCCTGTATAATGTTGTGAAAAGCCCCACTGCCCACAACAGAAACCACCCATTTCTCTGACGGACATTATTTATTATTATTATTATTATTATTATTATTATTTGTATATAACAACAGTCTGGCCAGGAAAGCCTGCCAGGGAGAACAGAAAAAGGCCAAACTCGTGTGGAGATGACTTCTCCAGGATGCACGATTCTGATCCTATGAAATTAGGGTGGGATTGATTCAAACAGTCTCTGTGGGCAACAGTGAATTCTTAAAGACTCGCTTTTCCACTTTTACCAAGAGGGGGCTTAAGTAGCTGTGGAGAAGAGTTTGTACCATGGTTATCACATTAGTCTTGGGAAAGAGAAAACAGCCCGCCTTTTCAAGAGCAGAGCAAGGATCCAGACACTACTACCGTCAGAAACGCTCACATTCTCATCCAGGGTACATTCACCTCGAGAGTCTCTTCTCCCAAACAGAAGGCTGAAGGAGCTGGAAGCCCTGCTGGAAGGCAGAGTCAGGGACCTAAGAGGTCCTGCTTCTGACACTGCTGGGTCTCCATGGGGACAGTCAATAGGCCTCTGTGGCTGTGTGCACACATGCAGAGAGCCAGGGTCTCCTGTTGCCCTCTTCCCTCACAGGCCACAGGGGATAGATGTGTTCTGGGCTGTGTCTGTGGTCTGCAGCCCTGGAGGCATGACGGAAATGGGAGGCACATGAAAGGGCTGGTTTTTGTTGTTGTTGTTTGTTTGTTTATGTCACCAGGTCCAGACACCATTTCAAACGGCCCTGGCCCTGCAGGACAGGACAGTGAACCTGACAACACATGGCTTTGAAAGAAATCTGGTCAGATCTGAGGGGTATGAAGGGAAGGAGGA
Organism: Crocuta crocuta; assembly: GCF_008692635.1. Classification (NCBI taxonomy): domain Eukaryota; kingdom Metazoa; phylum Chordata; class Mammalia; order Carnivora; family Hyaenidae; genus Crocuta; species Crocuta crocuta. Next base: position 9,603,174 of record NW_027530640.1, read on the forward strand.
GACAAAGCATCCATGTCATGGACCCAGCACTTGGAATCTGAAAGACATTCTTATTGAAATGGCTCAAGTTAAGCAGGCCAACATTGCTGCTGTATAAGGGAGAAAACCTAAGGCAGACAGGGTTATGGAATCATGATGGAGATGCCCCTCTGCAAAAAGGGCACTTTGTGCTATAAAACCAGACCACAGACCAATGCTTGTGGGCTCATCTTGGGACCTTTAGAGAAAGGAGTATCACAGACAATCTGTTGGGCTCTGCATGTGAGCTCTGAGAGGGTCCTCATGTGACAATACGGTATTCCCACTTCACACTCTACCATGAAGATTAAATGATGGTCAGGCAATGCCTCGAGCATGAACATGGTACCTGGTGGGTGATGAACAGGTGAGGTTTTTCTAGAACACTCACTCTCTGGCTTGCTTACTTAAGGATGCTTCACAAGTAAGAGGTTGAATCATCAATGCATGTGTACATTCAAATTCAAATGGTATTTCCAAAATAAGTGGAATTTAAAATTCTGTGGAAAACAGATTCACGCCAAAAAGCAGAACCCAGATTATAAGGAAGTGGAGACATGAGACACGTCAGCTTGCCACCAACTAGTGTCTAGCAGTGTAACAGGATGCGGTTTCTTAAAGCGATTTCCTAGCTCTCCCATGGATTTGACCACAGTGGTCTGGCATGCTTCTTCTATACTTCTGGAAGGAAGCCAACTAATGAATCTTAGGGCTAAAAATTAGATAGAGAAAAGGCTGCTCAGGCACCTTGAGGCTGTCCAGGACTCAAGTCAGAAGAGAACCAAAGAATCAGAAACACCAGCCCAATATGGCCCCATAGACAGCAATGTGAGAGTGTCCTGAGGAGGCTCCAGAAGGAGGGAAGTGGGAATGATGAGGGCGTAGGGTGGGGTACAGGTGTTGAACCAGTCCCAGGAACTCAAGCACGTCTGGGATTCTGGAGAGCTTTTCCTGCCAACTCCAGCAAGTCCACAGGCCTCAAATCATGCGGCACAGTTTTCTTCTCCCGCTCTAGCGCTTGGCACCGCTGAATAGAAGAACAGAAGGCTGAGGACAGGAGCATCCCCCACCCCCCACCCCCTATCAGTGCTTTACAGGAGTTGGCCTGTGACAGGCACTCATAGGGTTGCCTGGGACTTATGTGAGTGAAGTTAGGGCACTCAGCTCCCCCAGAATGGGGAGTGAAACAGAGTCACCATGGAACAGAGGGAGCAGCACATGTGATTTTCAGTTTTCAGTCCATCTCACTACCAGATTACAAGAACTTAGTGGCTGTTTGCACCATTATATTTCATGCTACTCTGCTCTGATGGTGGTACTTTAAAATGATAGGAGCTTAATATACGGTTGCTACTGGTGACCAATGAAGAGAGGCTGAGGCTGCCATCCTTGCTACTTTTCTGAGTCAGATTCCAAGGCAAATGTTTAAATGATTGAAAAATTCACTAAAGAAAACTAGGGTCAAGACTCTATATTCCCCAAACCGAGCTATGTGGGTGTGTATAAACAAATAATACGTAAAGAGCTTCTACACTCTAATAATTTCTAAAAATACATGATAAAATTGCAAGAATCTTCAAATGGAACCAACAAATGATATAGAACCTTGTAAAATAACCTAATGAATATCGTAAGGAACATTACAATGCAAGTATTCAACTAATGGCATCATCACATTCATTATTTTCAAAGAAAAGAGAGCAAAAAGTTTTTTTTTTTTTAAATGTTTTTTTATTTATTTCTAAGAGAGAGAGAGACAGCGTGAGCAGGGGAGGGTCAGAGAGAGAAGGAGTCACAGACTGAAACAGGCTCCAGGCTCTGAGCTGGCAGTCAGCACAGAGCCCGACGCGGGGCTCGAACCCACGAACCGCGAGATCATGACCCAAGCGAAAGTCGGACGCTTAACCGACTAAGCCACCCAGGCGCCCCAAGAGAGCAAAAAGTTTAAGCCTCACCTGACAATACACATCAATGGAAGCCTTACATGGATTAAAGGCTTAAGGTAAAAACAATTAACAGTACCAACTATTAGAAGATGAATAAAGGAGTGTGCACATATCACAGCAATGAAACAAAGTATTAATAAAACAGAACAAAAATGAAAGGTGTGTGTTCATTAAAAGACTTGCCAAAGCCCCACTGTGGAAGAGAAACTCATGGAGAGCCAACCACAAGCCTATCCAAATAAGTGGAGCCTGGAAGCTGTCCAAATTGCAATTCAACTGCAAGGCCCCCAAAGCCCAGAAGGGAATACCCAGCTTTCCCTTCCCAGTGTCAGCTTTTGCCTGGAACAGGGGATCACCAACGGTGCCACCCCCAAGGTGACACGTGATACTGTCTGGAGACACTGAGGCTGTCACAGCTGCAATATTCCCAGTATTCCCAGCAGGAACGCTGTAAACATCTTACAGAGACCAAGACAGTCCCTAGAACAAAGAATGACCTGGCCCAAAATGTTAGTCGTGCCAAGGTGAAGAGCCCTGTCCTGGAAGAGAAAAGGCAGTTACCCTGTGGGGACTCATGCCTGACAGTGATGACTGCCCAGGTGAAGAGAGGAAGAAATGGACATAGGTCCAAAGCTTGGGACTACCAGTGGAAAGTGGAAAAATCAGTGGGTTAACTCCTGCCATAAGCTGCATAAAACTTTCTCTTAAATACAGTTGTAGCTTGCTGCCGCCTTCACTTTGTCCACTCCCTCCAGCATACCTTACAGCGCTCAAGAGTAACCACATTCTCGAAAAGATGTGAGAATAGCCTATTAAATATACAGATAGAGGGCGCTTGGGTGGGTCAGTTAAGTGTCTGACTTTGACTCAGGTCATGATCTCACTGTCTGTGAGTTCAAGTCCCACCTCGGGCTCTGTGCTGACAGCTCAGAGCCTGAAGCCTGCTTCAGATACTATGTCTGCATCTCTCTCTGTCCCTCCCCACCCTTTCTCTCAAAAAATAAATAAATGTCAAAATTTTTTTTTAAATATAAAGATTGTATGCATCTGTACATCCATGGAGCGGTGATGGAAACCAGTCACCCCCACACTCCCACCAGTTAAAAACTCTATAGGAATACTCCTTTCCTTCTTCTGTTTTCCTGAAACTTCATTAAGAGGTATATTTTATTTGATTTTTCTCACCTTACTATCCTTACTATGGATATTAGAGTATATAATAGATCTATATATCTATTATATGGATATATAATATCCATATACTATGGATATTAGAGTAATAAACACCTTACTATGTTTATTAGAGTCTTTTTTGAATATATGTTTTACCTTCATTTGCATTTATTCCTCTCCCTTTTCCCTCAAAATGTGTCCCTGAATTATTTTTAAAATTAAATATTAAAAACAACCTAAGTTAAGATAAAAAGCTTCTGCGCTGCAAAGGAAACAATCAGAAAACTAATAGGCAACGGATGGGATGGGAAAAGATAGCTATAAATGGTATTTAAAACACAAGTTGGAAAACACTTTGAAAAAAGGCAGGCTCAATATTCTTAATATATAAAGAGTTCTTTCAAATCAATAGGGAAACCATTAGGAATGTAATTGAAAAATTGATGAAGGGTATGAACAAATGCTTTGGTGAAAGAAGAAATACAAACGGCCAATAAACACACATGAAAAAAGCATTCGACTTCAATACTAATAAAAAAATGGAAATGAAAGCAACAAATACTAGGGTATACTTATGAAATTGGCAAACATTACAAATGTAATTGCTGTTCATACACTGCTGGGATGGCAAGCAAGTGTAAATTATCCAATCTTCTTGAAAATCATTTTGATTATGAGTAATTTTAAAAATAAATAACTGGATTCTAATTATAAATGCTATGCTTGCTTTTGCAGAAAGTTTATAAAATACTCAAAAGCATAAAAATAAATATCAGAATAGGCTAGCTCTTCAGCAGCTGAGAAACAAATAATTTTAACTTTCTTCTATATTTTCCTCAGTTTTTTTAAGGGTATATGTGTGTGTATTGTCTTGTACGTACAGTTTGCTATGGTGCCTTTTTCATTTAATGCTGTGTGTGAGCATGATCCTGTGCCATCGCGTTATCTTTAAAAATGTAATTTATGATTGCATAGGGGCACCTGGGTGGCTCAGTCGGTTCAGCGTCTGACTTCAACTCAGGTCATGATCTCACGGTTCATGAGTTCCAGCCCTGCGTCGGGCTCTGTGCTGACAGCTCGGAGCCAGAGCCTGCTTCAGATTCTGTGTGTGTGTGTGTCTCTCTCTCTCTGCCCCTCCCCTGCTCACGCTCTGTCTCTGTCTCTCAAAAATAAACGTTAAAAAAATAAAAATGTAATTTATGATTATATAATAAGTCTCATGGATATATCTATATAATAAGCCACTTGCCTTCTATGGGACATGTAGGTTTTTTACTCTTGTTTTTTGTGTGTCATCAACAAGGCTGTGAAAAGATCATTGTGACTCAGTATTTTCTATATCTTCAATAATTGCTATTTGCCAAGGTTATTCTTAGAATAATAGGAAGACATAGCTATTGTGAGACAGACAAAACCTGAGAAGCTTTGCCACCCAAAGACTCTCATTACAGCTATTTCCCAAGGATATACTTTAGACAAAGTGGCCCCAGAAAGAACTTAAGAAGTGCAAAAGGGATGGTGGGTAGAGATGATGGCAAGTGTGTGGGTAGAAGTAAACATTAATGGTATAAAACAAGGCTAACAGCTTGGAAGTTACAAGAATGTAAAACCCAAACCCATACCAACAATATCAGGTGAGTTAGAGCAAACATGTTCTGAGCTGTGACCCTGCGTTGTTTGGGATAGAGACAAAGGTACTGGGTGAGGTCACACGCTAGTAAGCAAAGGGCACATGTCAAAATTTCTGGACTCATTGCTCATAAAATAGAAATAGAGTTAACTAGTTTCAAAACTAATGAACCAAAAAAAAAAAAAGAATTAGGAAAAATAATCCAAAGAACGAAAAAAGGGAGAGAAAAAACATGGAAAGGCAAGACAAATAAAAAGTAGAAACTATCTGTAAGAGGATGGAGTTACCACAGAATGTTTCAGTTCAAGATTATAACACAGAATGAAGAAACAAAACCATGCTATTTACTGTTAACAGACAAATGAACCATAACAATTTATTTTTAAAAAGGTTGAAAGCAAAAGGATAACAAGAGGTATATATGCTCATACCAACTAAGAGAGCGGAGGTGGCTTTTTATCAGAAATGTGGCAATTTTAACATCAGGATTCTCAGTTACCATAATTTAAAGCATAATGACTACTGAAAACAAAGAATCAAAACACAATGACAAGAGGTTCACATCACTAGGAAAGCAATCTTCCTAAACATGTTTGCACAAAAATCAATCCAGGTATAATGGACACTTAAATATCAAAGAGGACAGAAGAAAGCATTAAGAAGCAACTGTAACAGAAGATACTTATGACCTCCAGGTAGGGAAGGATTCTTTGAGTAAGACCTGAAAGTGTAGATAATACAAAAAGTTTGAAAAACTGAACAGCATCGAATGAACAATTTCTATGTATTAAAAGAGACCACAAAGGGCAAGAAGCATCAGCTCACAAACTGAAAAGAATACTTGGAGCACATATGTGAAAAAAAGTGAGTATCCAGAACAGAAGAATAATATTCCTATAAATACAAAAACTAACAAAAGATTTGAACAGGAACTTAACAAATCAGAAAGTCAGAATGACCAATAAGTTTAAGAAAAGGTGTTCATAAATGTCAAAGAAACCACAATAAGACACCATTTCATATGCACTGGGTTGGCAAAAGGTTGTTTTTTTTTTTGTTGTTTGTTTTTTTTGGTTTTTGTTAAGTGCAGAAGTGTTTTTTAAAGCACAGAAAAGAAGTGCAGGCAGGGATGTGAAATAACCGGAATGTCTGTACAGTGATGGTACAAAGAGAAACAGAACAATCACTGTGAACCACGATGGGGCATTTCTAATAAAGTTGAAAGCAAGCATTTGTTATACGTCAGCAATTTCATTCCTAGGTCCATGCCTGGGAAAACGTTTGCACACATACTCATGGAGACCTATAGAAGAATGTTAATATCGGCATTGTTTATGGTGGGACAAATTGAAAAAATAAATGTGCAAACAGGAGAATATGTTATTGTTTACAATGCTGAATACAATTTAATAGAGAATGTGATTGAAATCCAGCTACATGCAGTGGCATAGATAAATCCCAAGAATATAGCATCGAATGAGCAAATGTAGTATGATGCCAGTGAAAAAGATACTTCTAAAGCAAGCAAAACTAAACAAAATATCATCAAGGGATGCAAATTTATGCCAAGCTACAAAGGGAATTAATATAGCAGTAAACACAGAAGTCAAGATAATGGTTACCTCAAAGTGAGGAGGAAAGGGGAAGACACAAGGGAGGCTTCAAAGTTAAGGCAATGATCTATTCCCTGCTGTTGCTGATAGATACACTAGTGCTGTTTGTGCTGTTACAATACTTGCTACTATATATGTATTGCTGATCGCCTTCAGGTGCTTCAAAGATAAAGATGATTATCTGTTTTGTATTCAATAAAAATAATTCTAAAAATTAAAAGCAAGAAGTATGCTGGTTAAAAGTGTTTATGATTAGTGTAGGTCTGTCCCTAATCCTATTCACAACAATACGGTTAATCATGAGGGAACATCCCTGTGTGAGCTACAAAATACCAAAATGGAAAGTGGTTATGCCACAAATTATTCTGGTTTTATTTATCATCCCTGGAATTAATCTAAATTATTTATGCTTTGCGTGGGCTGAAGAAGAAAATATTTTCGGTTGATTCATACTGCTTGAGATGTATACTGATTTTCTTGGATATCCAAAATGTTTCACTGAGTCAAGAGCTGATACTAATGACTAGTTTAAAGAGGTGTCTCTCAGCTGACAGAAATCGTTGCCTGATGAAAAAGTTTTAGCTTTAGAATAAGAAAAAAAATATTAGAAAAAGCTATGTGGCAGACTATCTTTTCCAAACATGGCTGCAACACGTTCTTCCTCAGTATGTGACCTGAACACAACTCATATAGGGAGGTGGAGTCTCTCTTCCCTCTTCTTGAACTTAGGGCTTTGTGTCAGCCAAGAGAATGTAGAAGGAGAAATGCTTTGTGACTTCTCAGTGTAGCTCCTAAAATGTGATTGAGCTTCTCTCTTTCTGGACACTTGAAATCCAGCTGCGAAGCTCTGAGGATGCCCAAGACAGACCCCATGGGTGCTCCAAGCCAGCAGTGCCAGCTGAGGTACTAGCTGATACCCATCATCAAATGCCAACACAGAAGAACATATGGAACATGACTCCAGCCCCGGTTACCATCTGACCACAACCACAGGAGAGAGACTCCAAGTGCAAACTCACCAGCAGAGTGCCATCACTTCCAGGAACCATGACAGGTAGTAACAATAAGCGATGGTTGTATTTTGTCACCAAAATTGGGGTGATTTATCACTCAGCAATAGGTAACTGGAACAAACTATGAAGCTAAGCTCACCTAAAGTGAAGGAAATATTAAATGGATGCCGGAAACCCAGAGTATGAAACGCAGCTTCGCCACTAACTAGCTGTGTGTCCGGTTAATTTCTGTGAGCCTCAAGTTTCCTAGGTGGAAAAAATAGGGACTCCTATCAACTTCCACCTTTCAAAGGTTTTCAAACAAGGATTCTGATATCAGCATACTATACATTGTGCCCAGGAAGCAATAAAGGTCAACTAATGGTACTATTGTGGTTGGGGCTGGCATTTAGCTGGCTCTCTTTCTCTCCCAGACCTCCTCCATCCATATGAGGCATGGAGAGAATTCTCCACTGCCTACTGGCTAGGAACACATCAACTGTGTCAGCAACTCTCATAGAAAGGACCATTTGGTCCAAATTTCATCTCAGAGTTCTCTCTTTCCTCCCAGTCGTTAAAAGGGATCATGCTTCCTGAACAGCTAAGCCTAGCAAGTAAGAGAAGAAGCCGAGTCTAGTGCTCTTACTAGATCTGCGCTCTTGTATATTCTCTGTACCTCATGTTCTTCACCCGAAAAATGTAAATGATAATATAAACAAGTGCATTAGGCAATTACAATGAATAAATTAAACAAGGTAACATATATAGTGCTTAGAACCTTGACTGGCATCTAGCAAGGTCTTCACAAGCATTGACAGCCCTTGGTCACTAACTTGGAAGGAAGTGACTTACTTTGGTAATGCGAAGAGTAGAACTCAATAAAAACAGAAGGGCTAGCTTCCTTCCCAACCAGCTGCCACCAGAGAGCAGGAATGGGGCTCTGGCCAAGGGACTGTGTGCTCTGCAGTGCCATCTTGAAGAGAAATCCCCAGTAGGCATTGCTCGACAGCCACTAGGGACAAAGCTGAGGGCAAGATGTGATTCACTAACAGTCAGCTGTACTTCCAAAGTCTGCAACAGAAAACTCGTGCCCTGAAATAATTGACACGAAAAGTGTGACTCACGCACCAGACAGTGTCTAGAAGAACAGTTTAGAAAATGAGAATCAAATTGTTCCACTGACAGTGGAAAGGCACAATGAGGAAGGGCTCCTTCATCTGCAATGCAGTGCCCAGACATGTTCAATATCCTAATTATAACACACACGGAGAAACGCCGATCCTTTTCATCCTGAGTGATGTCCACACCCTGCCCCTTTCCCCTTTCTGCTCTCAAGGAAACGAAGGAGAGTGGGGCTGATTCGGCTCCTCTAACAGATTGTTCCCTCAAAGACACCGAGTATCATTAGCAGGAAATGCTTCTGTAGCACAATGCAAATAAAGGTAGTAAAACTCACATAACCATAGCAGGCTACATGGTGAAATTGGATCTAATTAGCAAGTGTCAATATAGTATTCCTTGCTAACTTTAACACTTGCATCCTTTGCTGTTTCAAGGAATCTGCAGAAGACTTCGTTAGACACGCAACCTAACAGCTTGTACTTCCTATTAAGTCACTTCATATTAATAAGGTAGCTACTCTCTGAAATTCAAGTGTCACGTAAAAAGCAAACTTTGGCTTTTGAGCAAGAGAATCCAGGAGCATAGGTACCACTATCCTGATAAGGTTAGCACAGAATGAGGAAGCGAGGCCGAGGGTGACAGGTGTAATTAAACTTATGTTCAGCTGCTGATCTGTCAGACAGATAAATTCCATAAGCACTAAACTGCACCAGGTTACTTAAAAAAAAAAAAAAAGGTAAAATTGACTGCTCATTTCTTGTTCAACACAACACTGATTTAAAGCTGGAATCCTGGAACTTCATCATGATTAATGAAATCTCTTTGGAATAAAAGGTGCATCAATCTTTGACCCATAGAAATGTTTAAGGTATTAAGGCAAATCATGGAAGAAAATGTGTTGCTTACTGCTATATACTCTACTGTTGCTCTACAATTTGGACATTGTCATCATGAACGATCATTTCCTGAAAGAGCACTGAAAATTCCCAGGAAGGGGGCTACCCACATGTAAGAAAAGTAGAAGAACCAGAAGATGAGGCAGTGAAAAGAAGATAATTAAATAGTCACTGATGCCATGATGTTTTTTTTTTTTTTTTTTAGTTTATTCACTTTTGAGAGAGAGAGAGACAGACTGTGAGTGGGGGAGGGGCAGAAAGAGAGGGAGACACAGAATCTGAAGCAGGCTCCAGGCTCTGAGCTGTCAGCACAGAGCCCAATGGGGGACTCACACTCATGAGCCATGAGATCATGACCTGAGCTGAAGTCCAACACTTAACTGACTGAGCCACCCAGGCACCCCTAATGGCATGATGTATTAATCACCTCTACTGTGCGTGTGTAGTAAGACTGGAGGCAGCACAGGTGAGATATGGCCTGGAAAGAAGACCTTACTAGCAAGACAGACAGTAGTGGGAAAGAAATCTATACTTAGAGTATTTGCTACATACCAATGCTCCTGCCTCTATCACCCCCTTGTGATTCATTCTTTCAACATTTACTCCAGATATTTCATGAGCATTTATTATATTCTAAGGACTTTGTTCTACTTAGAGGATGGTAAATAAAATATAGTGTCTGTCCTCAAAGACGACAAGGACAAACAGATCAATAGGAAATCCAAACTGAACAAAAAGTGCAAGTATTAATCCATTTTACACATGATGAGACTCAGGTTCAGAGGTTAAAGCTGGTCAATGGTGGAACCAAGGCTGTAATCCAAATCTGTTTGACTTCAAACCTGTAATGTTAACACTCTGCACTTCCTTCTCTCTGTAGGAGGAACACACTACTGAAGGCAGATGGGGAGATGACCCCCTTAACGCACGATGCAGCGGCCAAGGAAAAGTGGGCTCAAGGCATAAGCTAAAAACGTAGGTGAGGAATGTAGCTCGATGAATGTTTAAACCAACTACTGCTAAGCAGAAGGAAGAAATGGAGAGAAACACATGTGCAGGAGGTGCGTCTCTATATGCCTGAGTTGTGTAGGTTCCTTATGGGACACAAGATGGAGCGGGACTGGCTAAGAAAAGACCCATATAGGCAAGAACATCCATGCTCAGGGTGGTGGGGACCCAAACAGGAACAGCCTCCCAGTTCCACCACACGGAGGTAAGACAAGACTACTGTAATGGTTCATTTTATGTGTCAACATGACTCAGCCATGGCACCTACGTATTTGGTCAAACATTATTCTAGACGTTTCTGTGAAGGTTTTTTTTTTAAGATAAATTAACATTTACATAAGAAGACTCTTAGTAAAGCAGATTATGCTTCATAATGTGAATGAGCCTCATTCTACTAGTTGAAGACCTGACAAAAAGAAAAGACTGACCTCCCTGTAAAAAGAGAAGGAAATCTGCCAGTAAGCTGTCATTGGATTCAAAATGCAGCATCAACTTTCCTGGCTCTTCAGCCTGCTGGCCTGCCCTGCACATTTTAAACTTGTCAGCTTCTACAACTGCATGAGCCAATCCCTTAAAATCAATTAATCAATCAATCAATCAATCAATCGATCACTCTCTATATACAGTATATACAACTGCATACATACATATGCATACATGTTACACACTTACATCCTGTTGGTTCTGTTTATGTGGAGACTTAACTAACACAGTTGCATTAAGACATGCAACTGGGAAACCAGCTTCCATGGCCCATCCAACAATGGGATGAATCCAAAGCTGGCTCCCTGGTGGTCATATGAGTGAAGATTCAGATGGGGAGTAAAGACAACAAACTGAATGGTGTCAACTTTTTTAAGAATGAGCAATTTATTCATTCATTTGATAGATACTTATTGCATGCCTTATATGTGCTGTGCCTTGTGTTAGGTGCTAGAGAATCTGGCTGAGCTCTGCCTGGTATCTACTGAATGAATAAAATTTTCAACCTAACAAAATTAAACTCACTTATTTTTTGAGCATTACATTTTCTGAAGAATTCCAACACAGGTGATAAAATATGGAACTCAAATTACCTGGAGGGCAAGGATCACATGCAGGCTAGGGTACCAGCAGCAAGAATTCCTAATGAGAGATGTAGGGTTCTGGGACCCTGCTTTGCAAGCTGGAGATTTTCTCCCTCAATCTTTCGAACCCGATTCTTTTGTTAGTGGGAATGTGTGGGTGCCACAGAGATAGTGCCTTCAGAGACACATAGGGCCCAATTTACCTAAATAATGTAGTCATCAAAAGCTCTAAGGCCAGTCTTCTATAAAATCAATGCTTACAAAAATGTTCTGGTGTTAAAGGAAACTTAAGGTGGATTCTTTTGTAGACTCAATGATAATTCCCTAGAAGGGTACTAAAAGAACTTTCTGTAGCAATAAAAGTGTCCTGTATCATAGACCCAAGATGGTAGACACTAGCCAAGTATGGTTCTTCGTCTCTTAAAACGTGGCTAGTGTGATCAAGGAGTTGAATTTTCAGTTTTATTTGATTTTAATTCATTTTAACAACCATATGTGGCTAGTAGCTATCATACTGGAGACCCCAGCTCCAGACTAACTGAAAGGTGTAGCAAAAGGGTATTTTAACAGACTATGTCTTCCAGACAGACCCTATTCCATCAACCCTATTACTGTCAGATTAGCCCACCAGCAGTCTGGCTGGCTGTGGTCTCCTCTCCTGGCCCAGCACCACTGCCCCTCTGTGTCCCTCATTCTCCTGTGCACATGAGTAGGCAGGGAGCTAAACATCAAGGAGACTTGTGATCACCCTGAACAGCCCACTGGCCAAGGAACAGATGAGGATGATAGGATGTACCATGGGGTGGATGACAAGGAGAGGAGGTGTCTATGAAGCTCTATGTTCGGAAGAAACTTATCACTCTCTAACTCTGGGTTATAGGAAGTCAACTTTCCCATTTCCCCCCAAAATGCTAGGACTTAGGGGGTGTGGATTTTCTTCCTTGGGGTGCACATACCTCTTCTGCTCTGCTTTTTAAGTAAAGGTGCATTTGATACATTAGAATGTCCAGTCATCACAGGAGACCCGTGTCCATGTCACAGTTGTGAATCTCCTCCATAGGAGGCAAGTTACATTCCTAGGAACAGAGGTGAGGGTCTGTACAAATAGCCATAAAGCAGAGGATGTGTGCTCTCCAGCCATGTGAAAGAGACTAGAAAATAATTAACCACACTCTCCATAGGCAAAATGCTAGGTCCGAGAGGAAGCGCAATGCATGCCACCATCACTTGCTGACCGTAACGACAGAATACAGGAGCTAGCAGAGAATGTTCACAAATCCAGCATGGTGGCATGGTGCTGGTGGCTTTTACTAAGTTCACAAGCATATCCAGTGGCACCTTTGAGCAGCAGGGTTCCACCTGCTCCCTGGGGACACTAAAGGATAATGGATGTTGATGGAGATGTCATCCCTGGGGGCATGTTTCATATGCCATACCACTGTTTAAGGTAGGAAGCTTGCAGATGTTCATGAGGGAGAGAGGGCAGGGAGGTATGTACCTCTCACCTACCCCCCACTCAAGGGCTCTCTGGAAATAAAACTGACCTCAGAGAGGTGAATGACAGAATTAATCCACAGGTAAATGTATGGAAAGTCTTCTAGAGAGATTCATCTCTAGAATGAAAGACCTAGTGGTAATTATTAACTGGTTTAAAGACAATGACACAGCCTGACACACAATGTATCATTCAGTAAAGGAGTGGTTAGTGTAGAACCAAGAAGAAAATGAGAGTTTGGGAGGCAAATATGGACAGTGTCCATTGAAACTCCCTGAGGGATATGGTCACCGAAGACAAAGAAGAACAGTTCATCTAGCTATCTTAGGTAGGGTTTGGGAAGGACAGCTCATTTATTACCATCAATTAGTGCCTTTGTTCCAATATCCTGCTCACCTAACAAGCACCAGTTCTGCTGTGGCTTTCCTAAAGCTCTCCCAGAGAGAGTGAAGAACTGACCTGTGATGTGAATATTCCAGTCCCTATATTTGACAACTGTCCAGACTTCATAAACTATCTTGATTTTGGTTTATATAGTGGTCTCTTAAGAAACTGGTTAAGGTGACCTTATAACTGAGAGACTGAGCCACTCTCCATGAGAAAATAAAATCAAGGTTAAGATCTGTAAAACTGAGATTGAAACAGATCCATATTGTTGTAAATGTGGGTAAGAGTTGCTTTCCATGATATTTATCATAGCCAACCAAATTCCCTAATGGTAAAACTATGTGACTTTACTACTAATCATTATAATAGCTATTATTAGTGTCTGCCTACTCTGCGCCAGATACTTTAAGTCATCATCTTAACTGATCTTTACAACAATGCTGGTGACATAAGGTTTACCTCCCAATTTTCAACACCAGGGAACTGAGACCAGAGAAGATGAGAAATGAGCCCAAGAACTGGGATTAGGCCCCAGCTCTCCCTGGTCCAAATTCCTTGCACATCTGACTCCAGCAATGATTTTTAAGCCTAGTTTGGCAGAGAGCTCAGATATCACGCTAAGGGGCAAGCTGGAGGTCAAGAAGAAACTAAATTTATTAGCTTCTATAAAGAAAGTACTTGAAGAGGTTTTGTTCAGTTTTCTACCAACTGAATTTGACCTGTTTGGTGCTGAAATTAGCCTCATAGAGGAAGCATGTGTTTTTTAAAAAAAGGTGCACACATCCATCAGAATAATGTGAGCTAAGAGGCTTTTGCTAGTTTATGAAATCATATGTACTTTCTAGGAGTCAAAGTCCGTCCTCTTAAAAATGGACTTGTGTTCCTCTAATGAATTACTGAATTCATTCACAGTGAATAAACCCCACTGTATTGGAAATTCTCCTGTAGACTCAAGTTCTTGAGGAACTAAAGCCTAATACACAGCCTGGCATACTGAAAAGCTATATTGGGCAGAATGATGGATGAATGGATGAATAGAGGACGCAATATCCTGCCACTCTTGGGGACAATGACCATTAGCTCTTGACCCACAGCCATCCAACTACTGCATCATGATTCATTTAGCACTTATTCAGCAAACATTTATTGCTGGACAAGTGACCAGTTTGAAGTTCTGATCCAAAACGACTCAGTGCAGCTTCATGCAAAATTAATGAATATGCCTCAGCAACTCAACCCAAGAGGGAAGATGTTAAACGTGGCCTTGAAATACAAAGGACACAAGCAATTCACCAAAGAAGAACTGTATATGCCCCCCCCCCCAAGAAGGTGTCCTGACTCACTAGTAATAAAAATAATACAAACAAAAATAAAAACTGATGGGATAGGGGTAGAGGTCTAGCAAGCAGGCAACATTAAAATAAAATGTTTGGGTGTCTTTTAAAACAAAACGATACTCAGTACTGGAAAGCCTGTTGGAAAATAGCTGGTATGACAGAGTAGAAGTTGGGACAGCATATTTTGGCAGGCAAGTTGGTGGTATGGGTAAAACAACTAAAATTATCTATATTTTGACTGATTAATTTCATTCTAACCATTTATCCTACCAAAGATGTGTTAGAAACTTAAGTACAAAGTTTTCCTTGAAGGAAGTATTTATAAAAGCCAAAACACAAAACCAAAACCAAAGCAACAACTTAAACCAAGGAACTAGTTAAATTTATTGTGTAGCCCAATGCTATGCAGCTGTCAAAATAAATTTCTCAAAAAATTATTTGGGGAAAGTTTGCAATACATTTCAAAGTAAAACAAACAAGTTTCAAACCACTACCCAGAAAATCAAACTTGTTCACCTGAGTTCACGTATTCTGTATTTTTATGTGCATTTTCTTTTCTCTGTGTTCAATAATTAACACACATTATTCTATCATACTGTTTTGAAATAGCATAATCTCACAAACAACTGACAATAACCTCTGACACTCACATGGGATAACCTACCATAGCCTTGCTCTCTCTTCATTCCTCGAAGCAGCCCTGATGGGGGAAGAGGTGAACTAACGAGTTGGCAGCTTCCTCCTCACTCAACACCAGAGTCAGGCCTCAGGTTCACCTTCCTCACTTCATGAGAACTCTTTCCAGTACACTAAGGCTGGATTTCCCCATTGGATTAACCAGTACCAGTTTCCAAAATTCATCAGATCTCCTGGTGAACTTCTCAGAGTACATATAGCTCAACCGCCTTGGAAGGTGGCAAATATAATTATGCCATTTGTGTCGATGTAAATATTCTCTAGGGGGAGAACCTAGTAGCTACCACATTTTCAATTGTAATTCTTGCCCAAGAATTTTTTAAAAATTACAGTATGTATAGTAATGAAGAGTTGTGTTTGGTAAGCATTTTCCCCCAGAATCATAAAAGCACTTTCTTCTTGGTAAATTATACATGGCATAATTACAAGAAGATGGGCTGTGTGTTGGGTCTCATTTCATGGTGATTCCATTTCAAAGCATTCTCTTTAATAAACTCAAAAAACAGCCTCCACTGTGGAGCTAAGAGGAAGTTTTGTTAACAAAATCCATATCCACATTAGTGGATTCTAATTTTAAAAGGTAGGTACTCTCTGGGGGATTAGTGTCAAGTTCTCAAGGCCTTGCTTCATTCCAGAAAAAACCCTTATAATCACCATAGGATCAGGAATTAATGGGGTTGTGGAAATGACAATGGTAAGAATGAGATGGGCATGGAGGAGGACACTTGTGGGGATGAGCACTGGGTGTTATGTGGAAACTAATTTGACAATAAACTATTTGTTAAAAAAAAAGAACGATGAACAACTGTACCAAGTATGGTCGTGGCTTATGTGGGGAACCATCAGAGAGGAGCTCAGAATGTAATGATATGTTCATCACCTCCCCAGGAACAACATCATTTCTCTAGCTTTCTGTATGTCTGTCCATCTCCTCAAACACACTACAAATTTCTGGATGGCCTGATATGTGGTAAGAGCTTGATAAATGTCTGTTGGGTAGCTATGAACACCAGTAACAAAGACCCCCTCCTCCTAAAGTTTTATCCTCAAGGAAAACTCCCTGGAGACCAGGGGGTTTTGTGTGTTGACACAGGAAAGAGAGTATTTCAAAGCTTGGGACCAACATCAGCCAGAGTCAAACCACATCAGAATGAGTTGAGGGAAAAGTGAGTTTATGAGGCTGAGGATACTGAAAGAGACACACTACTCTTCCCCAAATAGCAGTTTTGAAAGATTAATCTGGAGGTAGGGTTCAGGGGGTAGAAAGGAGAAAAGAAGTAGCAGAAGACCCTAGGAAGAAGTGCTATATTACAGGAGGTGGAGGTGACAAGTATTAGGATGATGTCAGTGGAAGAAGGTGGAAGAGAGGTCATAAATGAATAAGCAGTGGACTGGTCCCACAGGGAAAGTGATGGTCTAGGTGGGAAATCCAAGGAAGGGGAAGTCAGCACAGTCAGGCAGTCAGGCGGCAAAGCCCAGCATTCCCCTGAGGGAAAGCAAGAAGCATTTTGAAAAGAAAGGAAGTAGCTGGTCAACAGTCCCAAATTTCACAGAGAAGTCATGAAGGAAGAATATCAGAAGTACCCTAGGATTTGGGGCTCAGGATTGCTGCAGTGAGTCTGAAAACCAAAGGTGAAGGTTTTTGAGGGTGAGGTGAGGGAAAGAGATGCAGTTAGTGTAGTCCATACAATGAACCAAGAAGCTTCAAGTTTATGAGGCATCGAGACAAGGGTGACCTCCTGGGTACAAAGGATAGAGGAACAAGCAGAGAGGGAAGGGCAACAGGAAAGAGGAAGAGGGAGGGTCATCAGGAGGAAGGAATTACTCTCCTTGTTCCTGAGAAGGAGGGTTGGATGGGCACCCAAGGGCAGTGAGTCCCAGAGCTCAGCCCCATGACCTCAGTGCTGTCACTGCAAGAGGAAGGGCAAGTGCCAAAGGAGGGGGGGTGGGCAGGCAGGGGACAGGGATAGGGCAATGCCTTCCCCTCACTGCTCTTTCTATCCTAGACTCTGAATCTATTCTTCTTTCTCTCCCAGGGAATCACCTTGCAAGCTTAGAGTCCCCCAAATGCATTAAGGTCGCTCCCTAGGGGACAGTTTCCCACTGGCCTCATTAACAACTACTGATCCTTCCAACATCAGATCAGAGGTTACTTTCTACTGCACGTCCTCCTTCCCTGGCCACACCCAAGAAGGCCAAGTGCTACCACCTTTCTCTGTCATGGCACCTTGTTCTTGTTTCTCACTGCTTCTCCTACGTGCTCATCTCACTCCTAACTACGTGATGTACTTTAAAGCTATGCCATGACTGTCATCTCTCACATTGGTCTGTAAGCTCCATGAGTGCAGAGACCTTTTCTTTTTTACTATTAAGCCCTGGCTTCCAGTACAGTGCCCGGTTGCCCATGGCAATATGGCAGTTACTGTTGGACAAGACTGTCTTCTCAGGCATCTGTGGTCCCTCAGGTCCTATAGCACACAGTAGGTCCTGCCTGAGTGCCTGCTTGCTGATGGGCTGCCTGCCTGGAGGGACACAGCAGTTACCCCTCCCTAGGGCCTCAATTTCCAATGTGCTAACAGGACAGCTAGAGATCTTGAGCTCCCAGACTCTCGTGGCTAGAAGGACCCATGAGAAGAGAGTTCTTTGCAGGCTCAGTGCCCATTCTTGAGTGCCAGGTCACATCGTGGGGACAGGAAGACAGTGGAGGATGAGACAGCTCCTGCTTCAAGGGGCTCTCAGCCTAGCAAGGAAGACAGAAACAAACAAGGCTTTCCATACAGCGTGAACAATATGGTGAGAGTCTGTCCAGCACCAAAGGGAACCTCCCCCACTTATGGAATACTTACAGGTGCCAAACTCAATGTCAGCACTTCACCAGGATGGCCTCATGTTATTTCTTGCAATACCCCTAAGTGAGCCAAGAGGTTGAACTCTCCAGGGGGCTTGTAAATCCCTACAGGAAGCTGTTGGTCACGATGACAACGGCAGACAGCGTGCTGTGAGCATTTACTAGGTTCTAGGCCCTACACGAACTATTTTACAGACATCATCTCATGGTTCTGTCACACTCTCATGGACTATGTATTATTACATCCCAGCTGAGTGACCTAAGGCTGGCTCAGGGAGGTGAAAAGGATTTGCCCAGGCACAATGCTTGGATTCAACAGAATGATGAAGGAAATCCAGGTTGGAAGGACTCCAGAGCTGACGCTGAGACTCTAGCCAACATGCAGTCTCTAGAGGAACACCTGGTGATGACGGATCGATGGTGAAGAAAGGGCCCTGCAGATCTGGCATCGAGGGCAGCCCTGACATGGCCAATGGGCATGCATCATGGGCAGCTGTCTGCTCCAGCTGACAAGGCTTGAGGAAAATCAGACAGCACAGAAAGGTATGCACAGGTGGTCGAGAGGGTCTAGGTGCAGGCCAGCACAAGCTCCAGCGGGGCAGGAAAGGGCAGATTTAGCTGCTGGGGACATGCCACTTCCCAAGTCCTTCCCTAGACAGGCCTCCTTCCCTAGGAGTGAGACCATGAGTCTGGCAGGCAGAGGACTGCACAAGTTACTGCCTACATTTAAATCAGGCCAAATTAGCATTGCTTCTGCAGGTGTCTGTGCTGTGACTCCTTTTTCCTCTCCCCCTGTCCTGAGCTGAAGAGGGAGGAAGGGAGCATCCTGGCAGCATTGGCTGCATCAGGACCAGAGTCAGCTGCTTGCCGGCCTGCCCATGCCCACCTGCCAGTGTGGTCAGTGTGAACGAGAGAGGCCCTGGGGAAGACTCAGGATCTTCTCACCACCCAGGAAAGTGCTTCCAAGCAGACTCCCATCTACAAGGCACACTTGCAGACCCCTCCTTCTCCAGAAAGAATGGGTGGATGGGGAGAAGGATGGCATACCTGGAATAGGGTGAATGTAAGTGGGTGATGCGCCTCGACCGGAGAGAAAGCTCTCCTGGGCCTCTGCTCCCACCCTGCACTGCTGGCCTGACTTGTGGACCATGCCCTGGGGCTGGGGCATCCAGCAGCTGTCACTGAGTGGCAGGGAAGCATGGTCCTGAGGTCACCACTGCCCAAGCCCTCCCTTGTCACATGAATGAATTGTAACCAGGCCTTGTGGGTACCGTGACTAACCCAAGTTGGCACATGAAGGAGGGCGGGCATGAGTTCGCTGGCAACTTTTCAGCCATGGCGCCCAGGCGGCCACCCAGCTCCCCTCTCCTGGCTAAGCTGCACAGGGGTGGTGAAGAACACTGGGGGTGGAAAGACGAATCACCAGCGTCGGGGCAAGACTGCATCTTCTGTTTGGATGCCCTGTCTGTGTCACACCGCTGCTACAAGCTGAGTTTACCCAGGGATGCAACTTCGTCCATGAAGTTCCTGGTAAAGATGGTATATAGCAGGGCAAAAAGGGGGCTACTGTGAGGTTGCATGAGGGTCATTGGGAGGGAGGGGAGAGAGCGGAGCTACTATAAGAAATCATGTGTCCCTGGCAGGAGAAAGGGGCTGAGCAATGCTGACGCACAGAGGCCGAGGAGTTGTGGACCTCTTTTCTGGAAGCGAAGGGACCCAATTAATACCCCTTGGGCACTAGCAATGGCCTATGTCATGTTTCATTGTGCAGAAACTCTTATTCACTAAGTAATCCTGAGTAGAGGCTGATCAGATATTCCCAGGCTTTTCTTCCTTGCCGTGCCCTGACTGAGGAGTTTTGCCACAAGCAGTAGTTCTGGAAGAAGAGTAAGGAGGAGTCAAAGGCAAGAAATCCAAAGACTCTCTTCCCTCCCATCCAGGAATCCCTCTCTTACCCCCACCCCCCGTCTGCCTGCTCCCCCTGCGCACACATTCCTTCTCTGTGTTCCCTCGGCACTGTCTGTCGCCCACCATCGTGTGGCATGTCACACACGGTGGTCATGGCTTCTTCGTCCATCTCCTGCCCAACAGGGAATTCTCTGAGGACAGGGCTGGTGCCCAGCCCTCAGCACGGTACCCAGGAAACTATTCTGTAATGACCACTTCCTTTCTCGCGGCCCTCCAAGCATGCCAATTCATGTCACCGGCTCCAAGAGCCCAGGCCCTTCCTGAGGACGAGCAAGAATGGGGTGGAAGCTAGGCCCATCAGTCTCAGCCAGGCTTCCCCTGCTCCAGGCAGTTCACCTGCCCTGAGTGCTACCCAGGGCTAAGCCCTGGGGGATCTGCTTCATAAACACTTACTGAGCAAGACATTTAAAATACTATTGATTTCTCTCCTCAAAAGTAGAGGTGAGACAGTGATGGACACTGCGAGCAGTTAGCAACAATGAGCCCCCTCCACCCCCAACCAGAACTCATTTCCCTTTCAGATTACCAGCCTGGCAGTCCTGGGAGAGATGCAACATGCTAATGGAGGCAGAACCAGCAGGTGCTCTGGCTCCAAGAACAGCAATTAGAGGCTTAAGCTCCTTTTTCTACGAGACGATGAAAAATAAAGCTGATTTCAGACAGTGCACTTGCTTGCAAAGGCATCTTTCTCTCCTATATAAGAAGACAGACTGGAGACCACACCTCTCCAAGAGCCAGGAGCCTCTGGTCAATGTCAAGCCATCACGGACAACATTTTTCAAACAGGGGCGAGATGCTGGATGTGGGTATGCCTGCAGACAGGTAGCAGGGACAAGAAGATGCAGAAAACTATAGCCCTTGTCCTTTTGCCATCAACCTGTGCACAGGGAGGGCACCTGTGTACCGGACACTGGCTAGCTAAGTGCTGCCCTGCGGTATCAGCTCCAGAGGAGTAATCCCCTCAGGCTTATTCTTTGTTGGTGGGGTCTGTCACGGACTGAATGTGTGTGCCCACCCCACCTCCATTCATATGCTAAGTCCTAATCCCCCAGTGTGATGGTAGAAAGAAAAGGGGCTTCTGGAATGTCATTAGGTTGAGATGAGGTCCTGACGCTGGAGCTTCCATAATGGGATTAGTGCCCTCCTAAGAAGAGGAAGAGACCAGAGCCCAATCTTTCTGCACTACGATGTGAGGATATAGTAAGATGGCATGGTCTGCAGGCCAGCAAGAAGGCCTTGGCCAAGAATAGAGCCTGCTGGCACCTGGATCTTGGACTTCCCAGCCTCCAGAACTGTAAGAAGTAGTGTCCGTTGCTTGAACACCCCAGTCCGTGGTATTTTGTTATAGTCTCCTGAGCTAGGACACAGTCCAAGCACTTAGCACAATGCCTGTCTCGTAACAGGTGCTCAATCAACATTCTTTGAATTAATTTCTGTACATGTTAAGGAAATGGTGTCTATCGTAACAAATAATCCCTACCATCTAAGTGGTTTAGTATAAAAAAGTATGTAACCATTCAGTGTCCTCTCCGGGTAAGGCAAGGGAGTTGGAAGATTGTCACGTGTGTATCTCAGCCTCATTTACAGACTTCTCTGAGGTGTAGTTTGCTCCTTACATTCCGAGTTCCCATCCTAAGATAATAAAAAAGTCTCCTGATATATACATATGCGCTGGAAAAAATAAACATACAAATGAAAGTTTCAGAAACTCCAGTCCCCTATACCCGATATTTGAGGGCCAAGGCACAGTCGATCAGGCAAGTCACCCAGGGGTGCTAGCCTTCCTCACACTAGGAGGTGGGGGTGCTGCCAGTGGCTCCATTTACATATTTTAATGATCACATGAATGGGGTTTATGGCAGTGGCCAACTCAGGTTTGTCACAGAACAGAAAAATGCCTTTGGGAAACTAGGCATTAGGACATTTCTGCCTACCTGCAAGTTGGCTAAAAACTATGCTCTTGCCTGGGGGCAGAGCCATCTCTCCTATGGGTATTTTCCTCATAGCAAACACTGAGCTGAAGCCCTCAGGACTGGGTTGAAGAAAGAAAACCCACTGAATTAATTCTTTCTTTCCCTTTCCAAATAAGATGAGACATTAGACAGCGACTCTCAATCGCCACTGCTGGTCACCAAACTCCAGGATGCATTGAAGATTGCACTGGACATCCACCTATTCCATCTCAGGGGAAATCTGCACCTCTGAGACCCTATGGAAACTTGCTGGATACAGAATGCGAGCATCCAGCAGAGAAGAATCAGGAAGAGGACATGCAGAAGCAGGACCAGGAAGAGGAAGATCATAATAGACATAATCCACCCCTCTCCTTCTACCCCTGCAGAAATCTGCTGAAGGTCAAGGTTTCAACTGACCAGATGGTTTGAGTTTGGAGGAAGGAGGAATACAAAAGGGGAGATTCAAGAGGTAGAGAAGGAAGAAGGCAGGAGAGGGGCAAGGGAGTATCTTCTTCATGCCAAAATAAAACAATGGTGAGGAGCTTTGTTGAGGCTCTTATTTGCTTCTGTCTCCTCTCAGGCTTCCCGACACTTTTCATGGAAATTGTATCTTTGTGACACAGATAGACAGGGATATGAATCAAGAAAAGACCTTGTGGATCAGGGCTATTCGTAAACAGATAAAAACAATCATTTCGGTTTTCCCAGCAATCAATAGCCACATATGTTATTGCTTATTTTTATCATTATTGAAATTAAATAAATTCATGAATTTTCACCCCTAGAAGGTTTGAGTTTTATGAGAGCAGAAAGTATATGTGTATAGCCTATATTCCTGCAGAAGGAGGAATCAAGGAGGGTTTTAGGATTTTGATTTAATGCAAAGCTCTTATGACAGAGAATGGGAAGAATGGTGTTGAATACACTTTCCTATTGCCAATAATACTGAAGAAGACGATGATGATGATGACAATGACAGTAGTGGTAACAATGGCATTTATTATGAGGTTATTGTGGGCCACCTAGATAGCTCAGTCAGTGAAGTATGTGACTCATGGTCTTGGGGTCATGAATTCAAGTCCTACATTGGGGGTAGAATTTAATTAAAATTTTTTTTTATTATGAGGTTATTATACACCAGGCCCAATCCAAGTGCTTTACAGTGATGATTACATTTAAACCTCAAAATAATTCAGGGCACTTGTGGGGATAAGCACTGGGTGTTATATGGAAACCAACTTGACAATAAACTATTAAAAAAAAACAATTTCATGAGGAAGGGTCATTATTGGTATCCCGTTCCTTCAATGAAGACATGGATTCAAAGGAGTTCAAGCAATTGTTAAAAGCCAGCAACCAATGAGCAGATTTCTGAACTGAACACAGGTCTGTCTGAATGCAGAAGTAGGACATTCCACCACTCTGCTTCTCTGACTGCCATTCTGTGGTTTTGGCAACAGGAACCCTGTGCTCACACTGGGAGCCCTGGGATGACAGGAGTAAGCCTGCGCCATGTGTGGAAAAACAAATTATCAATCTTGATCCTTGAGGACCTCAGTGCCTGTCCATGTTTGATGACCGGTGGGGTGCTTGGACATCAGTTACTATGTCTCCTTGGGGTCATTGCACCTGACACGCTGCCTCTGCAGAAGCCTCGGGTTGGAGGATGCAAATTCAGATTACACGCCCTCATCCACCATCCTTCTGGCTCCCCTGTAAAACTAGAGTGTCTGTGCACCAGATGCCTTCAGCCCTTGAGCAGGGCACCTTCAGAAGGTAGGATTTTGTTAGCCATGGCCCAGAGGGAGGCACAGTCCTGGCATCGGGGCCCTGTGGATGATTTGGGATGTATGCCCTCAACTGCTGGTGGCTCCTGCTCAGCCACCATACTGGGCAGGCCCTGCAGGAGCAGAGCTGAGCAGCCCACTCAAAGGGAAACTAGCTTCTGCCTCCCATGCACCTAGAACAAGGTTGCACATTCATAAGTGTATAGGTGGTGGGTTCATCGCCTAAGCAACAGCTTCCCTCCCATGCCAGCCTTCCTTGGGTTAAAGCAAGACCAAATCCCTCCCCACACAACTCACACAATACTTAGATGCCTTGAAAAGTCATAAACCAAGATGTTAGCTTGGGTCGGCCAGGGCTGGCTTTTCTGGAGCTTCTTTGGAGGTTCACTGGAAGCTGCCATGCACAGCTAGATTTTTACCTGAGTTTCTGTCATTCCTCTTGCATTTGTCTCCCTGCTCAGTCTCTGTCAGGCAGCAGCCTCGGGCCTGACAGGCAGCGGTGCCAGCAGAGACTGGGCTCTGAGCCTGGAGCAAAAGGGCCATCAGTACTGACTGGCTTCCAGCTGAAGTGGGCCCTCCCAGCCATCCACAGAGGCGGGAAGGACAGTGTTAACAGCAGGCTAGCACTTCATGAGGGCTTGGACAACTGTTCTAATGTATCCTGATGAGCTCCATCTGCTGCCAATCCACACTGGGCATATGTCTCCTCGCCCCAGCACTACATTTTGGCTAGAAAATTCATCGCTAAGCATGTATATGCGTTGCAGAAAGGAGACAAATACTGGAAAGAACCTACGTACATATCTGGGACCAATGGAAGGCAGGTGGGAAAAAAATTCTGCAAATGGAAACCCACAAAATGCCTGAGGGATGGATACTTCTTGGCCAAAACAGTCACCAACTCTTAAATTACCAAATACCAGAGCATAAAAGTGACCCATGAAAGTCTTCATACTGGCTGGAGCCTTAGCTGAAACTATTTCTTGACCTGGTTTTCTCATTTTTCTGGGATGTGGCTAGGGCTCTCATTCTCACTCATTTCTGAGCTCCAGTTTATCTCCAATCTTGATTTTTTTTTTTTTTTTTTTTTTTTTTTTTTTTTTTTTTTTNCTGATGCCAGGACTGGGCCTCCCTCTGAGCTAACAAGCCCTATCTTCTGAAGGATTGGGTCCTGTTCGGGGGGCTGAGGGCACCTGGTGCATGGACACTCTGGTTTTATAGGGGAGCCAGAAGGATAGCAGATGAGGGTTTGTAATCTGAGTTTGCATCCTCCAACTTGAGGCTTCTGCAAAGGCAGCATGCAAGGTGGAATGACACCAAGGAGAAGTAGTTACTGAAAGTGGTTAAGAACCATCAACTTTGCAAACTCCTTCCCATCTCTTCACATTCATGATCTTCACTAAGAATGAGTTTTCTTCTAAGAACTACAAGTAGGAAATGCTAAGACATAAGAGCCCTCTGAGGTGGCCATGCCTGACCATCTGCTGGCCTCAATCTCTGACCAAGGGAGTTTCCCCCACACTGGCCTTCTGGGAAACAGCAAGTGACAAATGAGGGCCCACCACATACTTGGCCAGCACTGGATGACCCAGATGAAGCGCAAGTTCCAGGCATAAAGGCTGGGGACCAAACATATTCCCTTTTTAAAAAATATTTTACATTATAAAAATTTAAAGAGTATTACAACACTGAAGAAGAAAAACAAAGTAGGAGTGCTCAAAGCACTTTTCAAGATTGACTGTAAGGCAGCATAAGACAATGTGGTAATGGTGAGAAAGCAAACGATCAATGGAAGAGAACAGGGGACTGAGATGTAGACCCACACAAATGTAATCAGCGAAATTTGCAAAAGGAGCAAAGGTAGCGGATTCAGTTCAATAGAGAAAGAATAGTCTTTTCAGTAAAAGGTGTTGGAACAATTAGATGCCCAAACACAAAAATAATGAACCTAATCAGGGACCTTATACCTTAACACATAACTAAAAGAGATGATAAGCCAATAGGTAAGTTGCAAAACTATAAAACTTCTAGAAGAGAGGAGAAAATCTATGTCACCTTGGGTTTGGTAATAAATTTTTTGAAATAATGCCAAAAGCACGATCCATGAAAAGAAAGATGAGTGGGACTTTATTAAAATTAAAATCTCTGGGGCTGTGAATGACAGTTATGAGAACCAAAACAGAAGCCACAGCCTGGGAGAAAGTATTTGCAAACATGTATCTGACAATGTGTATCCAAAATGAAATACCCTTAAAACTCAACAACAGGAAGACCAATAGCCCAATTAAAAAACGTACAAAAGATGTGGATGGATACCTCACTTAATAAGAGGTAAAATAACCATATGAAGAGATTCTCAACATCACTTGTCATTAGGGAAATGCAAATTTAAACAATGGCACACCATCACATATCCATTAGAATGCCTAAAATTAAAACAAAACAAAACAATCTGAGGATACCAATTGCTGGCAAGGATGCAAAGCAACAGACACTCTCATTACTGGTAGTGGGAATACAAAATGGTATTGCCACTTAGGAAAACAGTTTGGCAAATTCTTTTAAATCTAAGTATCTTACCCATGTGATCCAGTGATAGCACTCCTAGGTATTTGCCCAATTAAATTTGAAATATTATGTCAACACTCAGAAAAGCAACACTCAAATGTTTGTATCAGCTTTATTTGTAATTGTACAAACAGGAAACATCAAGGATGTCCTTCAATAGATGAATGGATAAACAAATTATGAAACACCTATACAATGGGATACTATGCATTGATAAAAAGGAATGAATATCCAGCTACAAAAATATGTATGAACCTTATATGAATACTGCTTAGGGGAAAACTGGTCTTTAAAAAAGGCTACATAATTAATGGTTCCATTTATATGACACAAAACCACAAAACCATAGAGATAGTATACAGATCACTGGTTCCCAGAGATTTGAGATGGGGAAGCGGGAGTGGTTAAAAAGTGAAGCACAAGGAATTTTCTTGGAGTGGTGAACCTATTCTTTATGATACTGCAAGGGTGGATATGTGACAATATAAATGTGTCATGACCCACACAACACTACAGCATAAAGGGAACTTTAATGGATGCCAATGTTTGAAAATTATTTACAAAGTCAGGAGACCCTAGCATGAAATGCAACATGTGAAAAATCCACCTAATTAGATTACAGAGGTGCTGACCTGAGTAGCTTTGGAAATGAGTGGAGATTGTAAGACTAAAAATGACATAAGCCCTGTGCTCTGACTGATAAAGTTGTTTCCCATAAAAGTAGGGGTTAACAATTCTGATACCACTCTACAAGCATACTGGAACTGAAGAATTAAGTAAATGGATGGCAGATGCTGGGAGTCAAGTTTCTCACTGATGGAGTAGGAAATTAAAGACAAACAAGGGAAGGGGCAAGAATGATCCATTTGTTAATGGATTTGAGCTGAAGACATCACTATGAACTCATGTTTAGCTTAATATAGATAAGGATGGATTCCTGTGGAATTTACAGGTCTATGAATATGTTTATCAGGATACACACATATATTTTCTTGCCCTGTCAGCTGAAGGGGCAGAGAAGCAACATTCTAGCAGTAATGAGCACACCTAGTGCCAAGTTGCCCGAATCTTAGTTTTGAATATGATTCTCCAATTAAAAGAACAAGAGCTGCCTGGTGAAATGGCTGAGATAAGGAATAGACAAGATGAGCCTGAGGCAACTTGTAGCACCAGAAAGTAAACAAGTGTCCAAAATTAAGTAAATAAAATAGACAATGAGAGTATATCAAAGGGACACAGGACCCAAGAGAAGGAACTCCCAATGTCCAAAGCTGCAATAATTTGCACAACAAAATCTTAGGATTGGGCTGATTCAATAGTATTGGATTATAACCTCAGGCACAAAATAAATGCTTATGAGTCCATATAAATTACTGAATGAATGAATCAATCAATGAAGAAACAAATCTGTGGTGCAGAAGAATTCCAAATAATTTATGTAGACACTTCATCCTCCAGGGGATGAAGCATTAACTCCGCACTCCTTAATATAGGCTGTGCAAAGTGACTTCCACCAAAGTGGACAGTGTGAAAAAGAAGGAAAAGAGTAACACAGTGGAGAAACCTGACAAATATCACCTCAGCCAGGTGATCAAGGTTCACATTAACCTTGTTAAGTCATACTGATAATATGTGCCCCTGATATGATACAATGATGTCACTGTACCTCTATGGTCTTCCTCCCCAACACCTCTAACTCCAGTCTAATCATGAGAAAAACATAAATCAAAACCCAACTGGTGGACATTCTGGGGAAAAAAAAACTGACCAGTATATTTCAAAATTGTCAAGGTCATCAAAAACAAGGAAAACCTGAGAACATGTCATAACTAGGAGAAGCCTGAAGAGATATAATGACTAAATTTACTGTAGTATCATGGGTGAAATCCTGGAACAGAAAAAGGAAATTAAGTAAACACTAAGGAAATCTGAATATGGACTTTAACTGATTGTACTATATCAATATTGGTTCATTAAATGTGACAAATGTACCACACCAGTGTAAGATGTTGGTTAGCAGAAAGTAGGCGCAGGGTGTATGGGAACTCTACTTATCTCTGCAACGTTTCTGTAAATCTAAAACTTTTCTGAAATAAAAAGTTTATGTGAAAAAGAAATGAGTATTAGGGGCACCTGGGTGGTTCAGTTGGTTAAGTGGCTAACTCTTGATTTTAGCTCAGGTCATGATCTCACAGCTGTGAGATGGAGCTCTGTGTCAGGCTCCACACTGAGCATGAGGCCTGCTTAGGATTGTCTCCTTCCCTCTTCCTCTGTCCCTTCCCTGCTCATGCATTCTCTCTGTCTGTCTGTCTGTCTCTCGGTCTTTCTCTCAAAAAAAAAAAAAAAAAAAAGGAACATTATAGTAATGACTTCAGGAGACAGAATTTTACTAGATACCAATTTCTGGAAGTCAAAGGGGCCTGGTGATCTTCCCTATCTTGGCTTCTGTAAATAATGCTGCAATAAACATAAGGATGTACATCTTTTTGAACTGTGTCTTAATATTTTTGGATTAATACCCAGTAGTGGAATTATTGCATCAGATGGTACTTCTCTTTTTTATCTTTTGAGGAGCCTCCATATTGTTTTCCATAGCGGCTGCACTGAATTACATTCCCACCAACATATCCAAGGGTTCTTCAACCTAAGTGCCCACTGATAAATGAATGAATAAGGAAGATGTCATAGATATAAGTATATACACAAGCATACACATACACACACAAAATATCTCTCTCTCTGACACACACACACACAGATAGAGAGAGAGGAATATTATGCAGCCAGAAAAAAAGAGTGAAATCTTGCCATTTACAGAAGCATGGATGGACCTAGGGGTATTATGCTAAGCAAAATAAGTGAGACAGAGAAAGACAAATACTATATGGGTAATATGATTGCACTTATATGCAAAATCTAAAAAAACAAAATACATAAATGAAAAGCAGAATGGGTCCTATAAATAAAGAGAACTAATGGTTGTCAGAGGTAAGGAGGTGGATGGGGGAGGGTGTGGAAGGTGTGTAAATGGATATAGGGGAGATGGAGATGCAGGCTACCAGTTACAGGATGAGTAAGTCACATGAGTAAAAGGCACAGCATAAGGAATACAGGCAGTGATATTGTCATAGTATTGTTTGGACATAGATGGTAGCTATCCAGTGGTGACCAGAGCATAACATATAAACTTATGGAATCACCATGCTGTACACCTGAAACTAATGTAACATCGTGTGTCAATTTACTCAATGTATTTATTTGTTTAAATGTTTATTTGTTTATTTATTTTGAGAGAAAGAGAGAGCACAGGGAAGGGACAGAAAGAGAAGGAGACAGAGAATCCCAAGCAGGCTCCACACTCTCAGCAGCAAGCCTGATTCAGGGCTCAACTCCATGAACTGCGAGATTGCTAGCTGAGCTGAACTCAAGAGACGGATGGGTGCTTAACCAATTGAGCTACCCAGGCACCCCAAGTATTTTTTTAAAAGGTCTGTAATATCAAAAGATGAAGAACGACAAAAATTAATGAACCCAAGGAAGTGAGAGGCCCGTGTGAAAGGGAGGCATGAGGCATTCCCCAAACCAATCACAGAGAAAGAAACAAACGGTGCAAATGCCTTCACAAGCCTTGATTCACATTTGTGCCCCAGGAAAATGTAAAGTCACTATCCTATAGGTTTCTGGGTAAAGCAGTATCATTTACTCCCTTCTGGAAGTTTCAGCCAAAGCAATAAGACACAACAAAGAAGTTTAGCATACACAGAGTTAACGGAATGAAGTGCTTTATTAAAAGCCCAGGCTTTGGAGTCTGAGTGATATGGGTTCAGATCCTGCCTCTGCTATTTGCTAGATGTGTGACCCTGCACAATTTGAATGAACCAAAGTCCATTCTCTCACCCTTAAAATGCAGAGGACAGTACCACCCATCACTTTCAGAATGGCTAAAGGGAAACATACATATAATACACAGTGTCTAGCTGTAGTGAGTAATCGATAAATGGCAGCTCTTTCTTAAAATCCACATAGGAAAGAAGATAAAATGGCCATCATCTCTGGAGGTGCCTGCCTTCGATAGAAGATCCAAAACAATAAAATAAAATACCATCAAAATCGAGATTTCCTATTTGGAAGAAATAATGATCTTAACAAAAATAGAAAACAGATTACATTCACAAAAAGCAGTCCCAAACATCCACTCTCCAGCTATAGATGTAATGAGAAGTATAGGAGCCTCTATGAAAGGAAACTGTAGACATTTCTGGAGGAAATTTGGATCGAGAGATGAGCCGTGTTTCCAGATGGAGCAACTTAACTATAAAGTTATCAGTTTGTCTCAAATTACTTTGAAATTCAATCTAAATCTCATCTTCTGAAAGTTTTCAAAAATGATTTCTAATATATCTGGGAGAACAGGCAAGAAGAGCCATAAAAATTTTGAAAGAGAGTAACTTGTTACATGGAAAGATGAATTATAGAGTAAAAACCATTACAAAAACTAGCTATTTAGAAAAGAAAGAAAAAGAACATCTCTCTCTCTCTCTCTTTCTCTCTCTCTTAGTGTACCCCAGAATCAGCTTGAGATTGATTAAAACAGTATTTTTTCAACTCGCGGTCACAATCCATGAGTGGGCTATAAACACAGCTTTCTAAAATATGAAGGATAATGACAGAGAGTAGGAAATAGCAAGCATTATGTAGAGGAAGAGTGGGTACTGCTTGGAGTAAGCTTTAACTACACTGGATCACAGTATCAACTATTTCTTCCCATTCAGATGCCACTGGCCTAATGTATCAACCATGAAAAATGCAAGCCAAGAAAGAACAAAATAAAAACATAGGTGAACTTTTTATGTGGCCTCAGAGTTGGGGAGAGATTTCTAAACATACATCAAAGTCAGAAACTCCAAAAGAAAAGAATGACAGACCTGACTGGGTGAGAACATCAAAACCTGAGTCCATCTGAAAACACCATTAAAGGCAAATGACAAACCGGGAAACAAAATGTGAAATATATATGATGGATTCATGTCCTTAATATGTAAAAGGATCCCCTTATAAATTACTGAGAAAAAGACTCAAACCCTAAAAGGGAATGCAGAGGGTATATGAGGCAATTCATAAAGAAGAATTATAAATAGCCTGTATTTTTTTCATATAGATGAAAAAATAAAGTTACATCCACACCATAGTCAAAGAAGTAAAAATAAATAAATAAATGAACCTCTGACAGAGTCAGGTAATTGTCTCCCCAGATCCATCCTTCTGCTTTTCTTTAATAACAAGACCTTTGATCTTTAGAGGGCTTGTTGCTCTCTGGTTTTAAAGTCTATATTCCTCGGCATATAGGTAGGGTCATGCGACTAGACTGAGAGGAAGTGCAGACTGAGTTGGCCAGTGAGATGTAAGAAGGATTACATCCAGATTCACAGAGGTCGGCTAGAAGAAAAGTAGTGTGCCCTTATTTGCTCTTCCCTTTTCCCTGGTGAATGGATTACAGATAGAATGGCTGGAGCTCTAGCAGGCATGCTGGCCCATGAGGATTCATGCTAAGGTTGCCAGAGCAACAAGACAAAAGGGTCCTTGATGATTTAAATGCTCCTGTACCAGCCCCAAATATCTTACCACTTGACTTATTTTGTAGGAAAATAAAGTAAACCCTCTTCTGCTTAAACCACTGTTACTTGACCACTGGAGTATGTGTTATGTACAGCTCAGTCAAATCTTAACTAAACAAAGTACAAAAATTCTTTTAAAAATTATAGTCCCAGGGCGCCTGGATGGCTCAGTTGGTTATGCGTCCAACTCTAGATTTCTGCTCAGAAACTGTGATCTCACAGTTTCACAAGTTGGAGCCCTTGTCTGTGGTGATGGCACAGAGCCTGCTTGGGATTCTCCCTCTGTCTCTGTCCCTCCCTCATTCATGCTCTGTCTCTCTCAAAATAAAGAAATAAACTTAAAAAAATTATAGTAAGTGTCTTTTGAATTGGCATTCTCATACATTGCTTATGGGATATGTTTTCTGTGAGAAATTTTGCTAGTAACAAAGGAGTTTTAAGCTGCATATCCTTATACCCAGAAATGCTACTGCTTGGAATGTAGCTTATGAAAATAATTAAGATATGTACAAAATTAATACACAATGATGTTCACAAATGCAGAGTTTGTAATAATGAAAAATTAGAGAGAAGCTAAATGCTTAATAATAGAGGACTAGCTATAAAAATTATAGTACATTATAGAATCAGACACCACAGAAGCATTAAAATCAAGTTTTAAAAGAATAATTGATGACATGGGAATATTATTAAGTATTAAGCTAATAATAAATATTTTAAAGTAGTACATGATTATGCTCAGTTTGGGAGAGCAGAGGCAATTTTAAACCTTTATCCTTTATATTTTTCAGAATTTCTCAAATGCTCTATAAGAAAAATGTATAATCTCAGAGTTATTTTTTTTTAATGTTACTAAAAAATCTACAGGTGTCTGCTGCCTTTGGCCACACAGCTTCCTGCTGCATCTGAGCGGTTCCTTCTGCCACCTTCAGGGACACTGTGCTCCCTTTCAACATGCCTGCCTACTCTGCACCTTGGAATATGCTTTCTGCTTGCCTACCAGCAGTCTCTGCAAGGATGCAGAAAGGCTGACACAGGACCATACTTCACTTAAGGTCAGATATTCCCACTCCAAACCAACCGAAGCCCCTGCACCGAGTTCTGGGACCTACATGCTTTTGAGACACTCAGAGTATCTCCTTACACTCTGAGTCATGCTCCTGATGCCATCTTAGGTCTTCCCTTCCTTGACAGCTTGGGAGCTCATGGCCTCAGACCAATATTGCCTATCTTGAAGCAAATGGTCTTTAAAAGGAATGTGTTCTATGTTGATTAGGAAAGGTGTTTAGGAGCACAAGGTTGGCTCAGTGGGTTAAGCATCTGACTTTGGCTCAGGTCATGATCTTGCATTTCGTGGGTTCCAGCCCCATGTTGGGCTCTGTGCTGATGGCTCTGAGCCTGGAGCCTGCTTCGGATTCTGTGTCCCCCTCTCTCTCAGCCCCTCCCCTGTTTGTGCTCTGTCTCTCTCTCTCTCAAAAATAAACATTTTTTTAAAAAAGAAAATGTGCTTAACTGCAAATAACAGAAAGCTTGATTAATAGTGGCATATGTTCATGGAACTTAACTATGTGACATAAGAAGTGAGGAGATAGGATGCAAGGATGTTAGTTCAGCTGGAACCCACACTCCTTCTGTGTTTCTGCTCATTTTCAATGGGCAGACTTTATCCACAGGCTTTTTACCTTGTGGTCACAAAACTGTTGCTGGAGCTCCACACAAACCTCTCCAGGAAGAGGAGACAGCTGTGTATGAAAGTAAAAGCTTTCGGGGCGCCTGGGTGGCTTAGTCGATTGAGCGTCCGACTTTCGCTTAGGTCATGATCTCGCGGTTCGTGGGTTCGAGCCCCGCGTCGGGCTCTGTGCTGCCAGCTCGGAGCCTGGAGCCTGTTTCAGAGTCTGTGACTCCCTCTCTCTCTGACCCTCCCCTGCTCACGCTGTCTCTCTCTCTCTCTCTCCTAGAAATAAATAAAACATTAAAAAAAAAAAAAGTAAAAGCTTTCTCAGAAACCTCCTGAAGGCTTCACTTGTGTCTAATTTGGCAGCACTGACTCAAAGGGTCGCACCCTTAACTGAGGAGAGACTGGGAAATTAGGAACACTGCTGGACACACTCACCTTCAAAGAAAGCCAGAACCAAGTATGGCAAAGACAGCTAACAGTGTTGGCAAGACTGATTCTAGAACCCCAAAGTCTCAGAAAGGCAGTGTGTTAACAAACTGCACAAAGAGGAGATTAAGTTATTCACGTGCATAGGGTGGTACTCGTGTGTGAAATACCTAATGTAAGAATGAAAACTGATATTCATTGAGCACCTATGAGAACCAGCTGCTTTCATACTTATCTCCTTGAATGGACTTTGTTCTCAAATGCAAATAGCCCATATTCACTTTGTTTTTGCAGAGGAGGAAAGGGAGACTTAGAAAAAATACGCAGTCTGTCCAAAGCCTGCTAGAAGTCCTGGGGCTGGACTTCATCTCACAACTGCCTGCATCCACAATCCATGCTTCCTCTAGCACACAACAAGCATACAACTTGCCTTTCAGTGAATTCTATCATTTGTACCTGATAGGCAAATAGTGGTGCAGAGTTAAGTATTAATAAGTTTGCATCCAAACTTGTAAATACATAGTTCAAGACTCAATGGGAGGTCTGATGGAGAGCCGCCTTCTACAAGAAAGGGAAGGCAGTAGGTATTCTAGGGACTGGGACTGTGACCTTTCCCTTACCTGCTGCTCACGGGCAAAGAGGCAACACACCAAGACTCCTGAAGACAAAGTATTCAGCTGTGGTTATCACAGAAAGACAATGGGGAAAATGACCCAGAGATCTCAGACGCCAACCTAAATCAGAAGCCTTAGAGTAAACCAAGAAGTAGGTCTGTCTCGATTTAACCTGAATATTTATTTATTTAAATACTGCTCTAATTAAATGTGTAACAGAGCTCTTACAAACTTATATTTATACTTAGTTGTGTTCATTCATTCCAAAGACCCTAGGCTAGGGATATAATGAAAAATAAATTAGATAAAGTCCCGGCTTTCAAGTCATAATCTAGTGCTTATACAACACCAGTATATCAATGGTTCAAAAATGTAACAGGATGCCCATATTTTTAAGTTAGTTTCCGTGTCTCAACTACCTAAGAAGAAGTCTAGCCCTGCTAACCACTGTGACTAAAATAGCAGTGGGTCAGGATGACAAAGTACTCAGAAAGAAATAAAAACCTTTGGAGTAGCAGACTTATAAACCCAAATCCATAAAAAGATAGAAAACATCCCAGCTGTAGACAATTGTCACATTGGGACATAAGTGAGTTCCACATGAAGATACATGAACAATGTATTATTGATGTATTTGATATTAAGAGTTGTTATTCCACTTAGGGGAGAGACAGCACAGGACCTGGGCACAGAATAGGCGTTTAATAAATGGTAGATGGGTGACTAACAGGTGGATGGACAGAGGAAGGGATAGACAGATAGACAGAAAGATAGATGAACACAATGGATGGATGAAGACACATTATCACTACCTCCAAACTCAATCACTGCCCTCAATTTTAGAAAACAAAACAAAACAGATTAGCTGTCAGAGTAGCACCTTAAGCTGTAAATTTTAATTTTAAATAGGGCTTAGAGGCCTCCGAGAGCAAGCTATGCGAAGTCACACAGCAGTGTTATTTTAGTTCACTACGTTTTCCTGAACTGGAGCTTCCTACTAGTTATACAGGTAATCAGTATTTAGCCCAGCTATTTCACAACATAGAGATATATATAGTTCTTGTACCAGAAGCTCTCAATCCAAATGAGAACTTTTGCTAGCTCCAAATACTCCCTCCTTTGCCTAGAAATGTCCTCCGTGTTCTCATGAGAGCCTGAGGCAAGTATGAACAGAATGTTCTATTCCAAAAGATACTACACTTCCATCATCCAGGCAAAAATATTTGCTTCCAGAGACACCCTGAGCCCTTTTCCTAAGACAGGGAGGCAGGACACAGGGAGAGAGAAGACTTGCCTGAGCCTGGGTTGGATGATGCCGTCTTTTCCCAATCCAGAGGAGCCAGCAACACACATAAGTTAAGTTCCAGCCTGAGGCCAAGCCCCAGAATGACTGACTCAAGGAAGGCCACAGACTGGCAGCCTGGAATCACCGAGCCTGCCTCTTGGCCTGGGGACATAATTCACTTAATGATACCCAATTTTTTCAAGTACATGAAAGTGCTTTGAAAATTTTACTAGTCTACACATTCCATCAATTCATTCATTCTGCAATGATGGAAGATGGCCTATGCACTGTGCCCAGCATAGTGAACAGTCTGTAGGGAAGGCTGGGGTGTAAGTCCCAAGTGGAAAGGACAGACTGACAGGTACAGAATCACAAACAGGAGCCTGCCAGGTGAAGGCAGCCCACAGCAGCCACCCTTTATACCTGGGGAGGTGGGGTAGGGGAGGGAGGCTCAAGAGAACGGCAGATGCCAGGTCTTGGTACTTGGAGAAAGCCAGAAGTACCCCTCACTGTGAAGGAACTTAGCCACAGACTGGGATCAGGCCAATGGAGCAGGGGGACCCAAAGTTGTCCCCCTAAAACTATAGTCCTAGAGCTCTGAGAAATCCCTGTGGATTACCCTGGTTTAGGACAGTGCCTCCTAAATCCTAAAATCTGGAGAGATGTATGGACAGGGATCCAGACCTCTTCAACCTCAGTAATGCCTCTCAGGGGAATAGTTCCATAGGATTAATAGCCTTATAAAATGACAGGATTTTTTTTTTAACTTGGCTTAAAGTAATTTCTTGTAAGTCATTTTTTTAGAGTATTTCTTATCCCTGTGCATTGGTACACGATCCGAATTCCAATCAAATCTCCTCTCTGCACTAATCCTCTGGTCTTGACATCTAACTTCTAAATCTGTTTTCACAGCATCAGTATCCACTTCCCAGTGATTTGAGAAGGTGGGGCTATGCTCACATCCCTTGCTGGGGAGCGGGGACCCAGAAGACTCACTCACTTGTTAGCCTTGCCCCACCTGCCCATGTGACCTGCTGCTAAGAGCCTGGAGCATAGACAATGCATAGCCAGACCACAGAGGCAAGACAGACTGATGGCCTGTAGGCTGCCGTGGGAGGAAAGAGACCCTTGGAACTGCCTTCGTAAGAGGCCCAGGCACGTAAGTAACAGGGAGTCTGCACTGGTTCCTGACACTGACCCTTCTACACAAAAAAACTTAGTATGAGGGACTTGCCCCAACACAACCTGCATCACTGGAACATCCAAAAGCAGGAATCCTCACATCCAAGGATGCCCGGTCACCCTCCCCACCTTCGATCCAGTCCTGCACTTCCCGGAAGTTCACCTAAGTGGCTCTGAAGTTCTCTCTCCCTGGAGCACATCGGAGGACTTGAAATCATGAGAATTGCCCCAGAATCTTTGCTGTGTAAGCAGGCCGCTCTCCTGCCACAGAGCTCCTTCTTGTCCAGCAGGAGGGCCCCTCGGGGCTACTGCCATGGGGTTAGGAGAGGAACACATGCTTTCACCCTTACGTCACCACCAGGATTTCTATCTCTCGCCTCCCTGTCTCCTCAGACTGAAGAGATGGGGCCAGTTGTTTTGTTTATTTTCCTGCCCTCCCAACCGATGTGAATATCTGGTACTGCATATGCAACCAACTGCTTATTCTGCACTTTATCCAGCATCGTTCAACATCATGCAGGTTAAATCATCAAAGTGACATTCTTGCTTCCTCCACGTCTAATTGCCACTATTAGTTTTGCAACAGAGAATCACCATCATCGTAAGATAATAATGAGGAGGAGGACAAAACAGCTGTAGGTTTTGAACTCTACTTCTATAGTTGAAATTGAGCTCATGCCATTCTCGCCACACCTGTTAGGGCCGTGGCCCACTTCCCCCTGCTCCCCACAGGGCCAAGGCTCCTGTCACGTCTCTCAGAACTAGGAAGGAAACAGCCCACCCACATTTTCAAAAGCATCTGGCTTTGTGGGGTGGCAGCCACTTGCTTTCTTCCGATTATAATTTCAATTTATTTATTTTTTTATTGTAATGCTGCCTTTTCTTTTCGATAGATAGCAGGGCAATGGAAGAACGGTCGACTTCAGGACAGATTACAAATGAATTTTTATCTTTAAGGAGCTGGGGCGGAAGCTCGCAGCTATCAGAAGAGCATAATACGGTGGTGAGCGATGAGTCCACGCCAGTGTTTTGATAAACTTGAGAGTGCTAAGCGTGCTTGCAGAAAGCAAGAGGAGGAAGCGAGCAAGGACGTTAATTCTCTCACCTTGAAAAAAGCCCATCAGACAGCGCTGGGCTCTGGGGGAAGGAGGGCATGCTCTGAGCGCCGAAAACAAGGCAAGGGGTAGTTTTAAAGGTGTGGCTGTACGTGTGCGTGTTTATTTTTCTTTTTCCAAAGAGAGCCTGCCCTTTCAGTGTACATTCGATTTAGGTTAAGAACACAGTCTGCTGTGAGTGTAAGAGAACAAAGTTCTAAAAAAGCCTTCAAATCCCTGCTCTGACATTTATTAGCCATGTGGCCTTGGGCAAGGTACTAAATGTCCCAGATCTGAAACGTTCTCACCAGCAACAGAGATGACATTATTTGGCTAGAAGAATTAAATGTATAAGCCCAGGACACACATTAAGCACCTTATACAGATTATCTCTTGTCTTCATAAATCATTTTGTTGCTATTTTAAACACTATAAACTATGGTACATCTATATAAAGGGCAACTCTTAAAAAGAATGAGGTAGAGACATTCAACCTTGGACAAATGGCTATGGAGAATCCAGACAAAATACGCTCATGGCACTTCCATTCTAGCTGAGCGACACAAGACAATACATGAAAGAGGCCAATCTAATATGGCAGACGGTGATAAATGGTACAGAGGGAAACAAAGGAGGAAAGCGGGATAGGAACTTCCAGGGGGATCCTGAGACTTGGAGGAAGTCTGTGTAGAGACTTGAAGAGGTGACCAATGGAGCGAGCTGTGGTGGTGTCTGGGAAGATGGGCCAGGCAGTGCAAAGCCCCGAGGCGGGAGCACCAGGGGCTCACATGGGGGCCCCCATGGAGGCCTGCGTACCTGGAGCCCAGCAAGCAGAGGGTGGAGCAGCAGAAGACGGGCACAGAGACAGAGCAGGGATGCGATCACACTGGGCCTTGCAGGTCACTGAAAGGATGTTAGCTCTTCCTCTGAACAAAGAAGGGAAGTCACTGGAGTGTCTTGAAAAGGGCATTACACAATTTGACTTACATTGTACAGAACTGGTTTAACTTGAACATTCAAAAGAGAATGCAGGGGCCCAGAGATCAATTAGTGAGCTCTTAAAATAAAAGATGAGGATGTCTTAAACCACTGGGATAGTGGCAGTGGAGGTAATAAGCAGCAGATATACTTGGAAATGTTAGAGCGCAGAATCAACAGGGTTATAGGATGTGAGACAAAGAGGATTTTCTTTACCAGCAAATCAAAATACGGAGGCACCATTTACGATGATAAATACTGCAGGAGGAAGGAGCAGACTTGGGGCAAAGATCTGGGGTTTGATTATGGACATTAAGCTTGATATGCCCATGGGCATCAAATGGAAATGCTGAGCAATCACTGTATATTCAAATCTGGAGTTCAAGGATGTCAAGGAAGTTCAAAGATGAAGCAGAGAAGACAGACCTCCTCACCACACATCTGTGGGTACTTAGATGAAGACATATCTATGATACAAAAAAAATGGCAGTGTACAAAATATTACGTAGAATATAATCCCGATTTGGGATGAGTAAAGTTTAAAAAGTATGTTAAAAAAAAAAGTATATGTGTATTAAAACTAATGAGCACAGGCAACAAAAATCTAACCGGAAGGAAATCTGAGACACTCTTGCCATAACCTTTAAAGAAGAATATGCATTAATTTATAAACTAAACAAATAAGGGAAGAGAAGAGTACTGTTTGCGTGAACTTTCAAAGCCATTAATTTCCAGCACAGACCCTTCTCTGGACTCCAGCTAGGACAGTGCCACCCTCTGCCTCAGTTTACCCTTCTCTCTCTTTGTATCTCTGGCTCTCTCCAACCAGGTGCTGCCCAGTAGGCTTGCAAGTGACCAGGAGACCCTCTATTTTTTTTTTTTTTTTGCAGAGCTGGACTCACAGAAAAGGAAGAACCTGACTTTAGAGCCAAAGTCAGCAGTTACTCAATACTCCAAGAGCCCCGACGAGAGAGTTTTTCTTCTTTGCAGTTGCCAATTTAATTCTGAAGCTGTTCCTTTTAAGGTCATGGCATTTAGAATAACAAGGCCCTAAAAATTAAATGTTGCTTTACATGTTTAATTTCTGTTTATGGTGGTGTAGCACTGAGTAAGAGGTGACAGAAGCTGAATGGGGATGGAAAGGTTAACACAAACTGCTTTTAAATCACAAGTTTGCAAGCCCGGAGCCTTCGCCCTGTTACACAATAGGCATTAAAGAAAAATGTTCTTTCCTGGACACAAAGATAAACCTCCATTTTGCTGGGAGCCTCTGCAGCAGGAGGATTCCTTTAGGATTTTTCCACTGAGACATTACAGCCAGGAAGAACTCTTTATCCTGTCTCTTTGGCACCACCTCCTGTTCAGGTTTAAATACTTTCTCCCAACCCCACTTGTGATAAGTAATGGAATTAGACAACCGTCTGACAACCCAGGACTTTCTTTCCCAGAATCTAGCCCTCAGGTTGAAATCACCACTTGAGAAAAGAAAATCACGGTGGACTATTTTTCTACTGTTTCAAATAGCTCAGCTGCAGGGAAGTTGTTATTTCCTCTTTACCACGCACACCCTGCCTGAAAGACCCGTGGCACCCTTTCCTACCCGGCCTGGAACACTCGAGCACCTGCCCCCACCGCGCCCAGCCCCTACCTCCCAGCACCTGTAAGGCCAGGAAGGGATGAGTTTCCTAACCTTCCCAAAAACCTCCCATTGCCTGCTGACCCATATATCGCTTCCCTGACAGCTAACATGTGCCAACAGAAGCAAAGAAGGAACTGTGCTCAGAGAGAGGGATGTTCTTTCTACTTCCTCCTCCGGGGACAGAGGAGGAGAGAAGTGGGAGAGATTCTGTGAAATGCCTTCAAAACATTACTGCTTGTGGAGAGCACAGTGACATTCTCTGCTTGATGGCTGACACTTTGAGATGTGGGCAAGTGGGGTCAGATCCTGGAGAAATTAAATCAAATGCCCACCAAACTCAGCTACAGAGCCTCCACCCTCTTCCGAGAGAAGACTCCTGTGACAGTGACCTAAGGGTGTACACGTGGCAGGACAAAGGCAAGAGTCAAGAGGTTCAGGCTCTGAGATAGCCCCGTCCCTACCCACTGTCTGCCCTCAGGCAAGTTTCTTTCTCTCATTAGGCCTCAAGCTCCTCTTCTGGTAAATGGGACCAGCCCAAGGATCACTCACGGTTGGTCAAAGTCTTTCCCTACAGATGCAATGCAATGTGGTAAAGCATAAAAACGGAGTCACTCTGGTAGAGGTCTGAGGCCACATTCCTTAGGCCTTCCCCTGGTCCTCATGGGAAACCTGAGGCACCATCAAGAACTCAAGGGATCCCTCAACGGAGTATGGAAGGACGTAAGCATGATCTTTTCCTGATGTTATACCCTACAACTGCAAAATTTTCACCTCAGCAAGCAAAGAGCCTCAAATCCCTCCTTCAGATGGACAAAGGTTGCCAAGCCCAGGTCAGGGCAGTGTGTTTTGTTTCTGTGAGGAAAGGGATCAGAGGCAGAGTGGGGACAGGCTCAGGCTAGGAAGAGGAGAAACGGTGGCTTGGCTTATAAGGTATCTGAAAGACTTAACAGTAAGAGACCTCTACTCTCCCCTTAGATTTTCAACCACTGTAAAGAAATCAAGAAACAAGTACCTCACCTTCTTTATACCCTTCAACCCTTAGAGTTGAAGAAAAAGCAGCAGAAATAACCCTAGAGTTAGAGTTAACACCAGATATAAGAACTGACTTCCTAACTGGGTTGGGTGTTGGGTACTAGAAAATACCAAGAGAAATTCAAATCTTTTCTGGAAGACTCCTAGAAAAAGCACAGAAATCCAGGCTTAACACAATATTTCAGTTTCATCTCCCTCTCTGTAATTTTTTTCTTTTCTTTTTTTGGGGGGACAATCATTTCTCTATAATCTAGGAGCTGGACTGGCATCACAGAAAGGATGGATTTTAAAAAGCTATTTATTAAGTAACTCATCCAAGGTCACAAGGTCATTGAGAGATGTGAGAGGCAATATTCAGTGATATTCAAGGATGACTCCACCCTCTACAATGTCTTCAGGGACCACATCAAGGACAGATGCCAGGAAAAAATCAAGAGAACAAATAACCACTTGGCTTTGCCTTCCTAGAAATGCTCTTAAAATTTAAAGCTGAGACAATAGAGTTCTGATTTGCAAGAAGGGGGTATGTTGTAATTCAAAAGACGAAAGGCTGAAAGAAACAGAGTGCTGTGAGATTTGCAAGAGAAGGTGTTAGATTCTGTCCTCACATACCTTCAACACTCACACCCAGTAGTGATCCAAGTTGCGGCTACAAAAAGCAACATTTCCGAAAGGAGAAGGGTAAGTGGAGGCAGGTGACCCCCCAGGGAAAGGTTCTGCTCAACCTTCTCCCTGTCTCCAACCTAACTCTGGGTCGCAGGCAGGGAAGAGGCACTTGTGAAACCACAGACAGGTAAAAAGCTCCCAGCAACAAAGAGGATCTGGGATCTCCTACCACCCGGAAATCCAATCTGGGGCAAGCCTCATGAGAAGATCCTCTGCGTAAAATAGAAATGGCTGCCAAGCAGATCCAAGGACAGAGGGCTTGAGATAGCAACCTCATCAATCTCTCTTGACACTCAAAGGTTATGGAAGTCCATCTTCAAGTGTTCTGTGGTCCTGAAGGGGGCCAGAGAGGGGCTGCGGGAGGACAGGTAAGTCCAGAAGAGCAGGACACAAAAGAAAGAGCACTCCATATGACCTAATGGTCATGGTAAGCATAGGCCCTATCGGGATCGCAAACGTCTTTCTTTGGGTGTAAGGAACGTGCATGTGGCTGGCCACCTAACTGAAGATGGTGACACCTCTATGCACGTGGATGCCAGAGAAAGACAGACAATACCAGGAGCCACTTCCCTGCAACAGAGCAGCACTTAGGCCCCCACCCAACCCCAATTTCTTGCAATTTAGATACAACTCGGAATTAACAGAATTTATCTACAAGTGACTACGTTACTGTTTTTATTACCACACAGAAGCAAAGTTCAAAAGATAGAGAAGATTGAAGATAAAATGTTATCAGCAACAACCATAATTGCCACACTTTTAACACACCAGCATTTGCGAGTCTACAAAATGTCATTTCTGCAATAGGTCCAGAAACAAGACTGCTCCTGACGCGGTGCAGAGTCTCAGTGTGTCTCAGGAAGGCAGAGGCTGCCACTGTCACTGCCTGCAGCTTCTGGGGGGCCAGTGCCCTTGCTTTCACCTCTGATCTCCCCTTTTCGTCCTCTCCCTCCCCTTCATTCCACCTGCTACAACCTCAGCTTTTGAGAACCTCATGGAAAGAAATGTCAAATCAAAGGAAAAGGTTGGTTTTCCCTTGGCTTTGTCCAGGTAAAATGTTATTAATTTAAATGTTTCATTATATATAATGACCCTGGGGCCTTATCAATGCCTTCCCTACCCATAATATGTCCTTATCTTCCAGGCGAACACTGATCACATCTGCATTAAACAGTTAGGCATTATACGCTGATAGGGGATTATACTCTCCTCCATGAGGATGTTATTGGATATGTAATAAGTTAACTACAGCCATTCAGTCTTATCAGCAGGTAGTTTCTGTTTCCCTTTCATGCTTACATAAAAACTCTGCACTAAGTCACAGCCCAGAAAGTGGGTCTTAAACCAAAAAGGACAGTCTCAAAGCCTCACAGAAAGAACTGGACCACGTTTGATCAATACTTCAAGTAACAGACTCATCACTGCACTTCCAAGGTGGTATTTCTTGGACAATTGCAAGATGATAGGAGAGACAGCGTGGAGTTTGGGGGTCTCTCCAGTACAGAGGCAGATGACTTCATAAAAGCAAATTGCTGACCCAAAAGCCAGTGGAACAAAAAATAATTATACAGGACTACAAGAACTGATGAAGGAAATAGAATTGTGATTACTTTGGGATAGTGTTGGCATCCCTTCCTACTGTTGTCATTTCTGATAGGTATAGGAGGCCCCTTCTCATTCTTCCTGATTTATCTTTTACTATTAACCTGGTTGTTCATGCTTTTTCAAACATTTTCAACAGAAAAAGTCTTAAATGGCTTTCTTGTTCTCACTGACCTTTCAGGATTCACAAACAATACTCTTTGCAGAGTCTCTTTATATTAATACTAATGTAGGGGCGCCTGGGTGGCTTAGTCGGTTAAGCGTCTGACTTTTGCTTAGGTCATGANAAATAAAAAAAATAAAAAATAAAAATAAATTAAA
This sequence comes from Crocuta crocuta, assembly GCF_008692635.1. Taxonomy (NCBI): domain Eukaryota; kingdom Metazoa; phylum Chordata; class Mammalia; order Carnivora; family Hyaenidae; genus Crocuta; species Crocuta crocuta. The sequence goes on from NW_027530640.1 coordinate 9,647,812, forward strand.
AAAAATACTAATGTAGTTACTTGCAAAGGTGCACTAAGAATCTGTTCTAATCTTTACCAATACATAATCAAACAAATGGCATGGTACACGCAAGGCTGTACCTCGAGTGTCATACTTGAGAAGGACTCTCATTTAATCAGGTGTGACAAAGCTCATCATTAAGAAATAAGCCTTGGAGCGCCTGGCTGGCCCAGTCCGTGGAGCATACAACTCTTGATCTCAGGGTCAGGGGGTTTGGAGCCCCATGCTGGGCATAGTGCTTACTGAAAAAAATAGGAAAGAAAAGAAAGAGGTGCTGTACTTCATTTGGAGAGCCAGAAAGCCTTCCCAGAAAACCAGTCTGTTACCTCATCATGGCAAACCAGGAAGCCTGAGCAGATTTGGAGGCCCTTGAGGAGAGATGAATTCACCCCCTTGTACAGATACCACAGGCAAAATGGTGGAGGTGACTTGCTGGGCTTGGTTTCTTCGCCTCAGAATAGAAGAGTAAATAAAGGCAGTAAACAACGTCACTAGAATAACAGAGACTATTGTAACTTTTTAAGATTATTAAGACATCCCCACGCAGAAGTGAATTTTCTGGATCCTGCAGATGCTTCACACTGAAAGGTTTTAGGTTTTCTGGCTGCACTTCACAGGGATGCATGTCTATGAATGAACATTTCTCACTGCAGTTACATCAATGAATCAGGCTCAGACACAGTGACATCAGCTCTGTGGTAATCAAGAGGGATTTGCAGAGATTAGTGGTGACCACAGGGCTGGTTTACAAACTCCCTCCATATTCTGAGCCAAACCTTCCAGAGAGCCTCTTTTTTTAACTTTATTTATTTATTTTGAGAGGGAGGGAGAGAGAGACAGCAGGGGAGGGGCAGAGAGAGAGGGAGGGAGAGAGAGAATCTCAAGCAGGCTCTGCACTGATAGTTCAGAGCCTAATGCGGGGCCTGAACTCACAAACCATGAGATCATGACCTGAGCTAAAATCAAGAGTTGGAGGCTTAACCAACTGAGCCACCCAGGTGCCCCCCAAAGAGATTCTTAACACAATATTCCTGTGGTCGCCAACGTGAACAAATGCACATTCGAACATCTTCACCTGTGTGCCCTGGAAAAGGCAATATGACCCACAAAGAGGGGAATGCATAAACACACACACCCTGATCATTCTCTCCTGTTACCACCAGAAGATGTTTTAGAAGGGGCATGTGTGTGCATGCGCACATGCACACACACACACACACACACATACATACACACACACATACACTAATTCACATAGAGACATGTGCCACACTTTTCATGCAACAGCAGCTACAAGGTAGAAAGCCCAGTTCCACAGAAGGCAAATGCAAACTTCCATCTTGGGTCTCATTAAGAAAGGCTCAAAACTGGGCCATGGCCATTGGGATGGCCTTACTTTCTCCATCACTGAAACACTCAAATAAGTCCAACCTTTCCTGTCCCTCTCAGCCGTGGAAGAGAAGCAGCTGCCCCATGGAGAGGTATTCTCCTTTCATGTGCCCCTCGGCCCATGTTGCATTCCAAGCAGAACATGTTAATAAAGAAATGACACTTGCGGGGAAAAGACTCTCCACTGCTGTGACGTCTCTACAGTCTCTGTTTTGAAATTTGGCCTTGAGAAGTTCAAAGGACTTAGAGATAAAGTTCAAGGAAGACCAAGATTCACCCCAGGGCAGACCCTGGTCTTAGAGGCTAAAAAGCCTGCTCTTCCCATGCCAGAGCCAATTCAACCTCTAAAAGAAGCTAGTGCATATCCTGGTCTAATAGAATTATTTTCAAAGACTCTCAAGCTCTTCTTTTTCCTTTTAATGGTAGCTGAAGGCAGTTCAGTTCCAAGTCCCGACACAAGCTGTAGTACTTGCCAAGTCTGTCCCTTGCACCCTGCGTGGGCTCAAACAGCTGTATTAAATGCCAGGTTCCTGGCATAAGGGCAGAGCTGGGCCACGTCAACTTCCCTCTGGGGAAGCTCCTGTAATTCCCACTCACCATTTTTCTCCGTCTTGTGTCTTGGTGGCTCAGGCTCCGGGAGACATGGACAGGGCCCATCACAGAGGATGGTGAGGCTCTTGGCAGTAGAACAAGCATGGAACTCCAACTTACACTGCAAAAGAGAGACAGAACAGGCTTTAAGAATACAGCCAGGGGAGCCCGGGGGACTCAGTCGGTTAAGTTTCTCAGTCTTGAGATCAGCTCAGATCGGGATCTCATGGTTTGTGGGATCGAGCCCTGAGTCAGGCTCTGCGTTGACAGCAGAGAGTCTGCTTGGGGTTCTCTCTTTCTCTCTCCCTCTCTGTCTGCCCCCTCCTCTCTCTCTCTCTCTCTCTCTCTCTCTCTCTCTTTCTCTCTCTCTCTCAAAATAAATAAATAAACATTAAAAAAGAAAAAAAATGCAGCCAAGCAGACAACTACTTGCCTTCCCTAGGAAACCACCAATGCTTCTCCAACTAGTTAGGCACACAGGGAACAAAGACAGAGAACAAAGGTGTCCATCTCACGTAAAGGTTCGAACTGCAGGATTCTAAGTAAGAAATGGCCTTTTCTGTCTTTCCAAATGCAAGAATAATGTCCAAAATCGCTACAGAGCACTGTGGGGCTTACTTTAGTCAATGGTAAATGCAAATGTAATTGCTAACATAATAAAAGTACTCATCTGAAATGACATCTTGGAGTCCCAGGGGTCCACAGAGAATCACCTCCCCAGCAGAAGGCCACCTCCCCATGCTTCCTGACTCCTACCTAGGGTGCCTCTGCCCCAGTGCAGCACTCCTAGGCCCTCTCAGCTGCTCACACGCTCTTCCTGGGCCGGGGGGGGGGGGGGGGGGGGGGTGGGCAGAGTAAGTATCTAGTGAGCACCTCTGCATGGTGTATGTGAGGCCCAGCCCCTTCCTGTCTGGAACAAGCGAGGAGTGAATGCTTTTGCTTCAACCATCCCAAACCTGAGCTAGTCTTTCCCCCAGAGGATGCCTGTGGTTGCCTCTAGCCTGGGACTGGGTGGAGGCACCCACTTAAATCTCAGGTTCAGTGTTGAAGCCAAAGGCCAAATCTCTTGTCAACCCTTGATCACCAACAGCAGTAATGTGGCCACTTTCTGCCAGTTTCACTCTTTCTGCCACTCTTATTCTCAAGTCTCAGCTGATCCAGGAGACAATCCAGAAAGGATTTTCTTTAGAGGTGCAAGAGAACACAACAATTAACAGCATCTTTAGTCTCCTGATATTACGGAAAAAATAAGAGACCCAGAGATGTTAAGTAACATGTGCAAGTTCATGATACTCATAAAGGGTAGACTTAAAGCTGTGTCTGACTGCAGGGCTAGACATTTGCTGGTCCCGCATCACTGTTTCTGCCATGGGGATGGGCTTCAGAGAGCAGACATGCTGTACTGTTACCCCATGGTGCTACCAGCCTGGATCTCAGTTGTCTGACAGTTCATTCCTTTTCCACCAGTAAAATTCTCAGGATCAAGCCCTGTGTGTAATCAGCCTTCTGCAGAGGCCCATGGGCCTAGAACCATGTTTCCATCCGGTGGAGGCTCAAAGGAAGAGGAGACGGGCAAAATTTACTGAGCACCTACTTTGTGTATAATTCTTATCAGGGGCCATGGGGAATCTTTTAAAAGAAGGGAAAGAGAGAAAACACAAATGCATACTTCCGACAAGGCCAGTGGCCTTTGCAAAGCAGAGCACATGAGTTCAGAAGAACACAGGCTCATGGTGAGGGCCGAGCTATTCAGGTGCCATATGGATTAGAGACCTAGGGCAAGAGTATTTCAGACCTGGTCCTAAATGCACTGGAGTCACTTGGTGTAACTCTGTCACCCACACAGTGGCTGCCCGTGTGGGGGGAGAGAGAAACAGACAAGCCGACAGGGTGATGACTTCCTATCAATGCAACTTCCTTTCGTTCCTGTTTGTTAGGTGTCCAGTACATGCCCAGTGTGGTAGCAGCAGCGGTAGGGACAGTATGAAAGGGAGCCCTGGCCCAGCCCTCCAACCTCAATGGACTGAATGAGGAGATAAAAAAAGGCCACATCCTTCTAAAGCCATGTGGCCAGGGCTGTGAAGGGCGGCAGGAGTCGTGTGTACATAGGGATATGGCACAAAAAAAGACCCACAGGAGTAGGATGTGCCTGCGGATCGCCAGATGGGCAGAAGATAAGCCAAGAGGAAGGCAGGAAGGGGGCAGGTGGGCCGCCCGTGTTAGAAGCTTCTCCAATAGTGTAGTCTGCGTGCACGTGCCCAGAGCTAGAGAGATGACTGTGGCCAGTCAGTCCTCCTTCTACTGCCCCAGTGCTCTGGAATAATCCTGCTTAAGACGAGCAGTTCTCCAACTATTTTCTCAACAGAATTCCTAAAGCTCATTTGGGGGAAATAATACATTTGTGCATGAAAATGTATTTTATAAAGGCAAAAATTAATACATTTACTATTAAAGCCTTATCCTACTGTTACTATGATCACCTGTTTGTATCTGTGATACACTGTCATACTCTTCCCAAACATTCTCCAGTCACTGTGAAAGAGGAATCTATGCTTTGCTCATCGCCACATGGGAAAATGGGCTTCCCCCTCCCCTGGCCCCGGTGACATCAGTCCTCACCGTGTGACTTGTTCTGCCAGTGAACTGTGAGTAGGCATGACAGGCCAGGTTCGAGTAGAGGTTTCAAGAACCACTTCCTGGTCTTATCACCCCTCTGATTCTTTCCTCTACCATGACAAGGACATGGGATAGATCAGGGCTGCTCCTCCCTCTGGCCTGGGGCGCAGAGGGCAGGGTCTGGAGCTGTAGCTAACCCACAGCTAGCATGCAACATGAACAAGGAATTAATGTCTGCTCCTGTAACAAAGCCACTGATGTTTAGGGGTCCTGTGTTACCATAACATCATTTAGCAAAAGGTAACAGCAGTGACTTCCTACTAGACCGTAAGGTATTTACCAGCTAGAAAAGGTCTCAGTCACTGTCTTAGCCCTGGCACATAGTAGGTATTCAGTAAATAGCTGCTAAATGACAAAGGCAGAAGGTGGTGGTGCCCACCGTGCTGCTCTAAACCTGTCCTGGGGCCACCAGGAGTGGCCAATCTGCCCGTACAAGCAGTGCAGGGGCTGGGGCTTGGTATTCGGGCTCTTCACGGTGAGGCATCCTTGACCCGCACCTGCTGCTTGGGTCCTCTCTGTGAGCTCCACACCCAGCACCCGGTCTTGTAGCCTCCCCAGTGACCCCCGACTATCGCTGGAGCTGGAACCTTCTCCATCTGCTTCTCAGCTGCCCAGAACACCCATTCCCCTGGGTGGCCTGGCCTCGCCTGAGAGCCCCTGTGGACTGTGATTCTAGTAACTCAGCTTCCTTGGCCGGTCCAAGGAACCCCCTTATGTACAGCCGCTGCCACAATCTGTGGAGGCAGGCTGGCATCGACCCTGACCCAAGGGAGGTGCCACCACAGAAAACAAGTTTTATCTGCACCAGTGAAAATCCATGTTTCAAGGGCACAAATCCGCTTTTTTATCTTCCAGGACAGTATGTGGCATTTAAATGAAGCTCAAAGGACCAGAACTCCATTTTTTATAAAGCTCAAAACATGCTATTTAGAGATACCTATAAATGTGTAACTACATATGAGGGGTAGGGTGGCAAATACCAAGACAGCGGTTACTTCTGGAGTAGATGCAGGAGAATGGCGTCAGATGGGAGCCCACAGAAACGCTGTGGAACGGAGAATGCTTTATTTCACAAGCTTAGAGGTGGATTCTGAGGCTTTTCTTTTGTTTCTGGGCTTAGCAACTTGGATAAATAAGACACACATGTTTGTGTATCAAGTTCGTGTATCAAACATCTCACTGTAAAATATAAAACAAAGTTTCTATGCTTCTATCAAAGTGATGACCAAGCTCTACCCATGCCTCTCACCTCCTGGGGGAAGTTGCTAAGTGGAGTAAGTAAGAGCATATGTGAGTACCTGCCGGTGAGGGGACAGGGCACCCAGCTCTGAACCCGAGTCCCAGACTGTCACTGGGCAGAGCATCCTCAAGGCACCTCATACATGTCCCCTTTCCAGAATGCTTCACAAAGTCTAACCCAGGAGGTGACTCACCCAGTCTCTCACCCACCCTCCATCTCTCCCAGGTTTCTGCTGGGGAAGAACAATTACAGAAGCCAAAAGGGGGGTCACTACACCAGTTTTACTCATTGGGGCCAGAAAACACCCCATGTATAGAGCTTCCTGCTAGACTGAGCTGCACAACCTGACTGAGACCTTCACCCCAAGCAAAGGGTGAACTCCAACGCCTTCTCCCAACCCGCAGGAAACACATATCCAGGAAAGCCCTAGCCCTAGCTGGGAAAGCAAGCCTTGTGGATGCACAGGTGGAGAATGCACAGACCTGGCTGGGCTTTGCACAAGGGTGCCCTGGACTGTGCACACACACATCCCAGAAACCCAAGGCAGGTGTGCTAGTCCTTGAGGACAGGGCTGCCAAGGGAACAGGGCCAAGAGACAAAGAGTCAGCCCGTGTTACTTTTCCAATGCAGTGATCCTGCGAATATGTTCCTGACCCCAGAGACACTGGGCTCCCACCCACTGGGACAGAAGCAGCCTTCCTTGGGCAAGAGGAAGCAGGAGCAGAGCATCAGAGTGAAAATCCTCACAGAGAGACCTGAGGAGGGAGAGATAAGTGTCTCCTAATGCCACAGAGACATCACTGCCTCCTTTCCCAAATGACAAGCTTTCAGGATCACCACATCTCCTTCTCTTATAGTGTGTTCAAAGCTGGAGTTACAGGGGCACCTGGGTGGCTCAATTGGTTAACTGTCTGGCTTCGGCCCAGGTCATGATCTCATGGTTCATGGGTTTGAGTCCCACGTCAGGCTCTGTGCTGACAGCTCAGAGCCTGGAGCCTGTTTCTGATTCTCTGTCTCCCTCTCTCTCTGACCCTCCCCTGCTCATGCTCTCTCTCTCTCTCTCAGAAATAAATAAAACATCAAAAAAAAAAAAAAGCTGGAATTACAGACTGGCAAAATCATGGATGGTGACTACTTTGCAGTAAGGACTTGCTCAGGTAGTATTTATCCACTTCCCCCACATCCACCCTGCAGGGGCCAGGGAAGCAGGCGGTCATCCGGGCTTGGCTACCTGTGTCAGAACAGTGTCTGCAGAGCTCCAAGTTAAAGAGAGACGACTGGGAGCCTACCTCTTAGAATCTGTGGCTTAGAGGTAGGTAAGCAAAAAAAATAAAATAATTAAAAAATTAAAAAACACATAAAGCAACAATAAAAAAAAACTTCAAATTGACATTCTTAGGAACTGATAAAGGGGCATCCATAAAAATATTTTTAAGAAAATATTGTGGGGAGAGAAGGGAAGGAAAAAGGCATAAATGAATATTTCGGATTTAGAGTGGGGAGCCCATCATTTACTCAAAGCTCCCAAAGAGCCAGGGCTGACGGCATACCCTCAAGCTCCTCCACCCTAACAGAATAAAGACACACTGAATAAACAGAGAGACTCCTCACAAGGTCACTGTCGCCTGTGGTGGGGGAGCCCTTCCAGCCCTGGCGCATATCCAAAGTGAGTCTAAGCACAGAGGAATCACCACTGCTCTGGCCCCCGCTTGCCCTCTCAAAGAGAAAAGTTTGCACATTGTATTGTGTATTATATCCCTCAGAAAAGACATCTGGGAGTCTTAACCCCCAGAATCTTACAGGGTCTTTACGGAGATAATCAACTTAAAATGAGTTCAATAGTGTGCGTCCTAATCCGGTAGGTTTGGCATGCTTATAAGAAGGGGAAACCTGGACACGGAGACAGACACAACGAGAGGGCAGACAGAGGTGTGTAAGACAGCCATCTACAAGGAACGCCCGAGGCTACCAGAAGCTAAGGAAAGGCAGGAGACAGATGATGGCTCACAGCCTCAGAAGGAACGACACTTGCCCACACATTGGCTTCCAACTTCTACCTCCAGGGCTGTGAGACCGGAAACTTCTATTGTCTGAGCCACTCAGTTTGTGGTACTTTTGGTTAGTACAACCCTGGCAAATTTTTAAAAACAGAGAGCTTCTGAGGAATGGGAATGCCTTGTCTTAGGTTTATAAAGCACAGATTTTTGTGCCAAGATGACTCAGTTCTCCTGGAAAGAAAAAAAACAACATGGAAAAGCAGCCTCAGGATGTTGGGCAAGTGGACATACAGAACTTGGCCTAATTATATCACCTGTGACTCATGGACAGTAAAGAGCAAGTATGAAAAATTCAAGACTTTATATTGATTTTATGATAACCTAGTTGAATAAAGAATTAGCTATAACTCTAAAGGAGGAAAGCCTAGAAAATGGGCAATTAACAAATTTTCACCATTGTATGGGAGCCCACATTCTTACAAACACAAATACAATTATAACTTCCTGAAGCATCTGCACCCCTTGACCTGCTAGAAAAAAAAATGCCTTCCCCAGTCATCACAGAAACAGAGAAGATTGAAGGAGCTGAAGATTTCACAAATGGGCAGAAATATTCAAAATGTTGACCTACTTAAAAATAAATGTGCTAGCAGATTTCCCAACCAATCTTTCCTTCCATTTTGCATAACACACCAACACGTCAGAATGAGTGAACGTTACTGCAAATGGCCAGTAAATCTTTCTCTGCTGTGATTTGTAAAGCAAAACTAATAACCTCTCTCTGGTTCACTGCTCACACAGGTCTCCACTGAGCACATTTCTCCACCACACCACACTCTTTGCTTTGCTGTGCATGCTTTGGGTATTATTTTTAACATTTTATTTAAATTGCTTTCTCCACTCTATTTCATCAACCAATCATCTATTTTTAAACCAGACTGTTGACAGTTCACAGTTGACAATTTTGTTCACAGTTGATAAATTCTGATTTGTTTTTATTCCCCAAAAATCATGTCAAAGAAGGAGGAGGGAGATAATCTCATGGCGCTGTTGGCTTTAATAACTGGGCAGGAATTGAGTGGCTGCTGACTACACAGTATCCCTTGGCAGACGAAAGAACAGCTGTCCGTCTCTGTCCAGGGCTTCAGCATCCCTGTGGTCATCTGGAAGGAGTGGTGAAGAGAAACAAAAGAGGGGTCTTTGGTCTCATTCTGAGCTTTATCAAACATACATTCATGTATGTGTTCCTTCTGGCATCCAATACATATTTATTGAGCACGTACTATATAGTCCAGGCCCTGTAATAACAAGACAAAAACTGTTTCCATCAGCAGGGTAGGTGCTGATAAGGACTGCAAAGAAACAAAGAAGAATAAGAGAGAATAATGGGGAAGGAATGGTCTATTACATGGGGTGATCAGGAAATTGGCAAGATGACATCTGAGCAGAGAAAAGAATAAAGGGACCCATGCAGCCCTCCAAGGGAAGGGAGGGGACTCCAGGCAAAGGTCCCGAGGTGGAAGATGCTGAGTGCGGCTGAGAGTCATCAGGGAAGTCAGTGCGGCTGTAGAGGAAGAAGCAAGGAGGAGGATGGATGGATGAAAGGAAGCCTGTGTGTGACTCAGAGCTCAGTCTTGGGCTCTCTCCCTCCCCGGCCCTCACACAGACACACACATTACTCTGAGTTAAGAGTTCCAAAGAAGGCAGAACCCTACACCTCAAAACCAAGTTACTAGAAATGTAGAAAAGGAAAAGCTCACCTTTACAGAGAAATGCCAGCTAAATAATTTGAGAAGGAATGCTAGAATTAGAAAATCATTTGGCAACTCCCTGTGTAATAACTAAGCCAGGAAAGGATCATTTGGTGTTTATTACAAATAGTGGGTAAAAGTACTTGGGGAATAGGACAGCCAAAGAGTCTCAAAGTACCAGCCACAGAACAAACACCTCACTATTAACCAAGGAAAATGTACATTTTCGATAAAAAGACATGGCAGGCACCCCTAATGCAGGGACCAAGGGGACCATTCAGCATCACTAACAGAGGGACTGGCTGGCACACAATTCCTTATGTGCCTTCTGCAAAAGGAAAGACTATACAATAGTGCCTGTGAGGCACTGGTGCCAAAAATGCTTAACGTCAATCTATTTGTTAGAAAACAAGTCCAAAATTGAAGATGTTTTAGGGGCGCCTGGGTGGCTCAGTAGGTTAAGCATCTGACTTCAGCTCAGGACATGAACACATGGTTCAAGGGTTCGAGCTCCGCATTGGGCTCTATGCTGACAGCTCAGAGCCTGGAACCTGCTTCGGATTCTGGGTCTCCCTCTCTCTCTGCCCCTCCCCCACTCATGTGCTCTTTCTCTCTCTCAAAAATAAATAAATGTTAAAAAATTTAAAAAAAAACAAAAACAGAAAACCCTGAGGGAAGTGGGTCACTCTTCCAGATTAGAGGAAATTAAATAGATGGAACAAGTGCATTGGGTGAGGCCTGACTGGATCTTGAAAAATCAGAGTTACAAAAAGCTATAAAAGACATTCTGGGAAAGTCTTCTGTGGTTTTAACAAGGACTGCATATTACATGACATTACTGGATTATTGTCCTCGTAGGTACAGTAATACCTACTAAAGTGGTCATATAGGAGAATGTCTGTTTCTTTAGAGGTGAAGTATCTTAGCATCTGTATTTGTTTTTAAATGGTTCAGGGGAAATGCGTGTATGTTACACAGAAAGTACAATTTTGGAAGATGTTAGCAACTGCCCAATCTCAATGATGGGTATACAGGTATTCAATTGCACTGTTGTTTTTATTTCTTCCATACATTAATACTCACCAAACTAGTATCTCCACATCCTCACCAATACTTGTCATTTTTTGTCTTTTTGAGTTTACCTATTCTGACCAGTGTGAGGTTGTGGTTTTGATTTGTGTTTCCCTGATGATGAGTGATGCTGAGCATTTTTTATGTGTCTGTTGGCCAAAAGGACATCTTCTTTGGAAAAAATGTCTACTCCAGTCCTCTACCCATTTTGTAACTGAATTGTTTTTTGGTGTTGTGTTGTACGAGTTCTTTATATATTTTGGATACTAACCCTTATTTGGATATATCATTTGCAAATATCTTCTCCCAACAGTGGATTGCCATGTTGATTTGCTAATGGTTTCCCTTGTTGTACAAAAGCTTTGTATTTCACTGCAGTCCCCAAAGTTTCATTTTGCTATCATTTTCCTCGCCTCAGGAGACATATCTAGATGTTGGTGGGGGTGAAAACTTGGTACAGCCACTGTGGAGTTTCCTGAAAAATTATAGAATTACCATGTGATGCAATAAATCCACTATTGAGTATTTACCCCAGGAGATCACTAATTTGAAGATATAAGCATTCCTATGTGTATTACAGTATTTATAAAAGCCAAGATATGAAAGCAATCCAAGTGTTCAACAGATGAATGGATAAAGAAGATGTTTTATATATATATATATATACACATATACATATATGAATACTTACACACATGCACACAAACACAATGTAATAGTATTCAGCCATAAAAAAGAATGAGATCTTGCCATTTGCAACAACATGTATGGACCTAGAGGGTTTAATACTAAAGTGAAACAAGTCAGGCAGAGAAAGACAAATACTGCATAATTTCACTCATATGTGGAATTTAAGAAACAAAATGAGCAAACAATGGAAAAGAAGAGAGAAAAGAAAGAGATTCTTAAATGCAGGGAGCTGGTAGTTACCAGGGGAAGGTCATGGAGGATGGGTAAAGTAGGTGAAGGGGATTAAGAGTATACTTGTCATGGGAAGCCTGGGTACCTTGTCTGTTAAGCATCTGACTCTTGATTTCAGCTCAGGTCATGATCTCACCGTTCATGAGATCGAGCCCCATGTCAGGCTCTGTGTGGAAAGTGCAAGCCTGCTTGGGATTCTCTCTCTCCCGCTCTCTGCCCCTCCCCTGGTCATGCTCTGTTTATCTCAAAAGAAATAAATAAACAAAAAAAGAAGAGTACACTGGTCATGATGAGCACTGAGTAATATAGAGAGTTACTGAATCATACTGGACACCTGAAATTAATAACACTGTATGCCAAATATACTTCAATTAAAAAAACAGAAAGATTATGAAACCAATAGCTAGAGAAAAATAAATGTAACTTGCTTTGCCCGGTGGTGCTAGGGGTTCTTGCGAAAACCAGTCCTATTTGCTCCCCTGGACTGTTCCCCCTACAGTGTGTGGGCAGTTCTACTGCAATGACTTGTCCTCCTGTGCTTCCCTACCAGGGGGCGAGCTCTTTGAGGGCCGTGAGGATCCTGTTTCCCACTGTCTGTAGGACCTGGCCTGGAATTAGAAAGAGCAGGCCTTCACCAAAGATTGGTTAGATCAATGACGAAGGTATTTCTGGAGCACAAATTCCCTTCAGTGACATAAGCAAGCACTACTGAACCACAAAGGCTACACACAGGTGCACTGGAATGCGGCATTTTAGATCCGGCCAAGACTCTCTTTTGTGTTGCACATGGGAAACTGAGGCTGGGGAAAGACACACATCTTGTCTTGTGGCCATGGTCTTGAGTAACTTCCTTACCTGCTCTTGATCTTCTTTGTCTTGCCACCAATTTGCCAAACCCTTTTTCAGCAAAGGAGGAGGCAAATTTTCGTCTGGTTCAAGTACAAATTCTCCCAGGTTTGTGTTAAGAGGCAGAGCTGAATAAACAGCCTTGAACTTGTCTAACAAGACCAGTGGAACGTCCTGCATGTGAACCGCCAAAGGAAAGGGCAAGGCTCCACGTGAGGGAGCCTCAGGAGAAGATGACAGGCTGCCAGGGACAGGAGTGCAAGGGGGGAGAGACACCCCACAGGCTACCTCTCCTGTCCCACACAGTCACCAGGCTCATTGCCGGGGCCAGCTACTGTCCCTGGTCCATGCTTTATGTGCCCCAACATCACACACACCGGGGGCTTCCATGCCTCACCTCTGCTGCTTCTCACTTCTGGGACTCTGCCCGGCTGTCTGCTCTGCCTGAAGTCCTCTTAAAGCTAGAAAATGTTTTCAAATTTCACAACTCTGTGGAATTTCCTTCTCTATCTAGAATGTGGGGGAGACAGCACAGATGTGGGGAGACCTGAAGTTCCCAGGCTCTGCTTCTTCTCGGCCTGCTGGGGAGACTGCAGAGACCCATGGAGAAAGAGCTGCCAGGCATGCCCCAGGAGAGAGGGGTCCATGTGCAGCCTGGCCAAGCATGCGCTGGAAGCAGCAGAGAGCCTCACATCCAAAGGAGCTCTGGAAACAGGGGCAGTTAAGGGTCCCTCCCAGTGTCCTCTCATCTTCTTCAGGCCTTTGCTTAGAGTGCACCTTCTCATGGAAGGCTTCCTTCTCTTAGCATCCCTGCACAATCACAACCCAGCACACCTGACCTTCTCATGCTGTTTTTCTTGTTTATATACATATATATATATACACACACATATATATATACAAATGTGTCATCTAACATACTGTATGGATTTCTCATTTGTTCCATTTGCTTGTGTCTCTCTTTGCTGCTAGAATTTTATTTCTATGAGGACAGGGATCTGTGCTCTTTTCACTGCCATATCCCAAGTCCCAAGCACAGTACCTGGCATGTGGCAGCTGGTAGGTGCTTAAAAAACTACATAGGTAAAAGAATAAGTGAACAAAAGCAACGGCCTGTGTGACTAGCAGACAGCACGTCCATCCCATCCCCAGTCTTTGAGTATGAACAACAGCTGAGCTGAGGGACAGGAGCCCAGGAAGGAAGCAAAACTCACAAAGTGACTGAGGGTAAGCTTCCTTCCAGCCCTATAGGAAAGGGGTTCCAAGTAGAAATGAAACTGATTTCCTCAACACTCAAGAGGCATGCAGACACCAGAGCTTGAGAGCAGAGATCGAGACCTTCTTCTCTTCCTTTCCCGGCTCTTGTCTCCCCCTCCCCCAGAGAGGTCTCAAAGGGCACCTCTGTGCCCCAAGGCTGTTCTCACTCACTGCACTCACCACCCTGCACATACTTCTCTGTCTACATATAGATGCCTGTGGAGAAAATAGGCATCTCTCTCTAGATGCTAGCACATAGCAAGCACTTCCTATTTATTTACTTATTCATGGGATATACTTTATTTGTTAATGTTTTATTTATTTTGAGAGAGAGAGAGAGAGAGAACATGAGTTGGGGAGAGGCAGAGAGAGATAGGTGAGGGGGGTACAGAGGATCCAAAGCTGGCTCAGTGCCGAAAGCAGAGAATCCAACACAGGGCTTGAACTCCCAAACCATGAAATCATGACCTGAGCCAAAGTCAACCGACTCAACCCACTGAGCCACCCAGGCGCCCCTATGGGATATACGTTATAGAACACTATATGCGAGAGCAGATGTTGGTGGGTCCATTCTCTAGATGAAGAAAGTTAAACCTTGAGAAAACAAATGGCTGCCTCAAGGTCACAAGGCCAGTAAATGGCAGACTTCATTTTTAATCCAGATCATTCAAGTTCTCCCTAGTCAATTGGGTGTGAGTGTGTGTGTGTGTGTGTGTGTGTAACGACTCACACACTTCTCCATATTGAAGGGACTGGCAAATCCTTTCCAGGCATACCAGGATGGCTGAATGAAGAGGCAGAGGATACTGCAGGGAAGGAACGACCCCAGGGCTGGGGAAGCCGAGAGAGGAAAGGAATGGGTCCGCTGCCGGAAGCTGCCATGATGTTGAGCTACAGTCAGGAAACGAAGGTAGCCAGCAGCTACCTGTAACTTACACCAAATGAAGCCCTTGCTCCTCAACCGCAGTGGTGTTAGTGATGTTACTCAAAGTCGCTGTTACAATCAACTAAGAAAACTTAGAGAACTCGTGCAGATAAGCCGACAGAAAGGAATAAGATGATGTGGGCACCGTCGCTTTGTGTCTGGGAAGGTAATAGCACCCAGGCTCAGCTGCCATGGAGGCAGGAGGGCCTGCAGCTCTTCCAGGCTAACCCAGTAACTGTCAAGTATCATACCGCAGCTCTCCTGAGCAATTTGGTGTCAGGGGCTGGCAGACCAGCGTGGCCCAGCCAGCGAGGGCTCCAAGATCAGACCTCTGAACCCGACTCCCACCAAAGGATAAAGTTGTTTGAGAGCATTCTCAAGAGCAAGAACCGGACAAGTGGACGTTCTTCATGTTCACATGCCCTGGAACCAGACCTGAGCCCCATACCTCAATGTGGGTGGGGCGGGCTTGCTGAAACTCATCAATTGCCTTGCCAGCAACTGGAGGGGGTTAGAGGGTACCACCGCGTTTTGCACATGAGGAGAGAAAAGGTAAGGAAGGAAGTAGGAGAGAGGAAGAAGGGAAGGCAGCGGAGGAAGCATGGCAGAAGGAGACAAGGGAGGGGATCCTGCAAGTGTAGGAAAAAGCAGCAAGCCTTCAGGAGAGACTCCAGGCGGTACGAGAGGCAGCGTGGAGGCAGGGGCTCCTTCACAGTCTCTCGCCCAGCCTCGCTGTGTGGGCTCAGGCAGCTCTAGGAGAAAGGAAGAGAATGTTCCTAGCTGGCTCCTGCTTAAAATAAAAACGTCTCTGCTGCTATAAATGCCCTTGGGATGCCTGTCTCTCCGGCTGTCCCAGCTTCCTCGGCAGTCCCCTGCCCACGCTAAGCCACCTCTCCAGGCTGCCTGGCCCCCCGCCACACACCACCAAGGCAGACAGGATTCACAGGCGGTGGCATGCAAGTAAAGGTAGCACCTAATTTCCATCAGGACTCTGACCTCTCCAGCTGTGCTGATGGAAGGGAAGAAGCTTTCTGCCCCAGGTTCTGTCTGCCTCTGTCAGCACAGGTCTGAAAGGGCATCTGACACAGGGACTCCACTGCCTTCTAGAGGCATCACCCACCCAAGCCTCCCTTTTCTCCCACTAGAAAAAAACACCCTCTTCCTGCAGTTGTCGGGACAGAAAGGAAATGTGGGGGGTACCTAGTGTCTGGCAGTAGTCCTGCCACAGAGCAGACAACAGATCTCAGGCCGTGCCTTCATTCGTTCCTGCCAACCCTGCCTTATTACCCCCTTCCCCCCAAAGTTGTTGCACACCTGAAGGATCTCTGCAAAATGCAATTTAGTGTGATTCTCTGTGCCAGGTCATGCCCATTCCTTGTCCCCTGGCATCCTCAGAGAAATGTGAAGGTGTGACCCAATAAGAGGTTCCTGGTGATTTACAGCCCACATACCCCTCTAACTTTGTCCCTTTGATTCCCTTCCTAACCCATGCCCACTCTGTTCCGGCACATGGCCCTGAAAGTGGACCCTTCATGCTCTCCCATGACACCCTCCACCTCCACGCCTTGCTCTGCCTGCAGCCCCCAGAGATCCTGTGGCAGGTTTCCCCAAGAGCACCTACCACCTGCGCCCATCTCCACTGCAGGCTGCCCTGCAGGCAATGACTGCTTTCTTGTCTGTCTCCCTTATGCGTTCCACAAATACGATGTTGTAATTCACTTGTTTAGCCTAAGTGCCCAGAAAAAGACCTGAAAAAAAAAATGGTAGTAAATAAACACTGATGGACAAACAGATGCTCAGGCAGATGAATGGACCTCCTGCTGCCTGCCAAGCAATCCCACATGGCATGGGGTCCATGAGCTGCAGTCAAGTTGCCCAATGAAGTCAGTCGTCTCTCACCAAGATCTCAAGGCTTTGACATTTCTCGGCCCTGTGGATGGCGCCTAGGTTCCCACAGTCCACCAGACTCAACACCTGCATGAACCCTCCTGCCCAGTCTGATTCTCCCTACTTGCTGGGAAATCAGGCCAAAGATCGCCAAGGGCTGACGTTTTCCTCACATGCCCAGATGAAGTTCAAGTTCTTGTTTCTGAGACCCATCCCCTCTGGTCCTGATCTTACTTCTCCATCAACATGGTTCCAGTCCCTCCACGGCTGGTCCCAGCTCCCCTGGCCAGGCCTTGCTCCACTCATGCTCCTCTCACCTGGCAGCCTCTCTCTCCCCCTGCCCTAAGCCTTCCTACTTGGGCAGTGTTTCTCCAGGACACCCCTGGTCCAGGCACATTTCCAACCTATGCCACCACCCTTCTACAGGCCCACGCCTTCTCCTCTTGACCTCTAGTATTTCCTTCCCAGTTATGACTGAACTGCGAGACTTAAGGGCAGTGATATATCTGCGAATCACTCAGAGCCAAGCTATGGACACGAAGTATATCTATATCCTCCATGGTGCTGGTAGAGATGGCTTCAAAGTCTTCGTGACATACAAAATATCCACTGCAATTATTCATGGAACCAGGGATCATGCTAAAAGCTTTTCTGACACTCTCCCCCTTAATTTTCATCCCAATTTGCACCCTAAGTTTCACCACAAGAGCTCTGCTGCCAGCCAACTTACATATGAAGAAGCTCAGGCTCAGAAATGTTGTTTGCTCAGGGAAACCCAACTCTAGGCTGCAGAGTCTGAATTCAAACCCAGGCCATCCGACACTAAGGCCTGTGTTCTTAAGGGGTTATATAGTCCCATGTCAAGATGTTTAGTGAGATCAGAGCTGTCCTGACAGTGGTCCTTCCAGTCAGCCCAGGGTGCTTGAAGAAACTACTCTCTTGCAAAGAAAGCCAAGCCTCACATGCTGTAAGGAATTCTCTGTGGACTGTACTGAGGAAGCACACACATAGTTACATCAACCTGCATGTACAAAGGCAGAAAGGTGGTGTCTTTCCCAAATGTCTCTACAGGGCTCTTATCATGGTCCCACTGATATGTGGGCTCCACAAGAATAGGGATCTTGGTCTTTCCATTTACTGTTACATCTCAGGCACCTGAAGCAGTGCCCAGGACAGAGTAGGTGCCCATATTTGTTCAATGAAAGAAAAACATAAATGAGGTAGGAAATAAGTCCCCACAGCCCTACCAGACCAAAAATGAGTTCTTGGGAGAAATGAAAGAAGACAGCCAGAGACCTTCTAAGTGGCTACATAGGAATGAACACTTCAAAGGTGCAGGTGGGATGACCACGTCACTGATGAAAAGGAAGCTCAGAGGGAACAGCAATCTGTATCAGAGACATAACCTCTCCAAATCAGCCAACCAAGGCCTATTCTGTGGCTTCAAACTAATTTTCTCCTGGTTCCAAACTCCTCGGAATACAGGCTCTTAAGTACTTAATCTTTGGAGTTTTAACAACAGTGAAGCATCTCTCTATACGGATTCTCCCTTGGAGAGTGTCCCAAAGCATCTCCATGGATCCATCTTCTGAAGGATGGTTCTGGGCCCCCTTTCTCATGATGTCTGCTGTCTCTGTCATCTCCACCAGAGAGTGGAGGCAGGGACTCAGAATTCTTGGATTCTCAAGTGATGACCTCTCTGCATAAAAACTCTCTCTCCTCACCCGTGAGGTAAAAGAAATGCAGATGGAGAAAGAGCAGCAGATTTCTAGGGTGATAAAGAGTCCATGGTGCACCTCCAGGAGCCCCTGACATTCTGCAGAATGAGAAAACAAATGCTAGCTAAGCTATCCACCAATTCTTCCCAAAGCTAACACTCCTCAAGGTCAAAAAAAGCCATTAACATCTCACCATGGCCTGACATGAGATAAACATCACCAGCTAGGCAGCCTCACTTTCTGTCTGCTCTAGATAATTTCCTCCTCTCTTACCTTTACTCACTCTAGAAAAATCAACCCCAAATGCCTTCTGAATAAAAGCTGCATACGCTCATAAGAGCCAAAAAAAAAAAAAAAAAAAAAATTGAAGCTGTGGGTAAAGGTGACCAAGAATGCCAAATCAAACTTTTGACCAAATGCAACAAGATGAAGATTTGTTTTTCAATAAAACAGTAACTTAAACTTTGAATCACTGCCTGATTTTACTGCTTAGAGACAAAAGAGCCTGCAGTGCTGAACGAAGAAGTCATATAACTGAAACAGGATTTTCTTTGCTTGGCATCACCTCTGTGAAAAATACATTTAAGTAATAAAATGCCCTTGCAAGAGTTCATTCTCTGATGATGGAGCTGAGTTGTGGAAATGGTGCGGACTGCACAGTCTGTCTTCTTTCCTCTTTTGATTACACAGTCCCCCCCCCCAATAGATCTCATCTCATTTCTCCTAGAACCTGATGAGAGGCCACCAGGTAGACCAGCTGTCCCATGAGGTGGACTCCTGTGGCCACTCTGCCCCATGAGCTGATGGCTCCTAGTGCTTATTCCCTGTCCAGAAATGTCTAGGTCCCGTCATTCATAGGGAACCCCTTCTCCTTTTGCAATTTCTACTGAGGCCAAAACTATAGGCCCAGTGACTCTGAGATTGTGACGGCTTGATACTGAGATCACAAGGCTGGATGACATAAAGACACCTGAGACTGGAATGTAGGAACCTGACTAACTTCTGGGGATGTACAAAAAGACCAGATCTCAATCCAGGAGGTCAGCCCTGAGGACAAAGGGGGCATGAGACATGCCCAGCACTTGCAAAAAGGTGAATCTTTTGACAAGATGCCAAGATCCCAACCAGGGGAGTGGGGATAATATAAGCGATTGTCAAGAATCCAAAAGGAGAGGCAGGAATAGAGACCCAGCTATGAAGAGACAGGCATTGGGGACAAGACACCACTGGAAGTCCCTGTGGGGATTGCAAAGGTGGGTGTATTTAAAAAAAATGTTAAGTATTTTCTTTTTGAGAGAGAGAGTCAGACCTTCAATGGACTAAGCCACCCAGACTCCCCACAAGGGTGAGTTTAAATGAAGATGCATGACAGATATCCAGGTACTAAGGAAACAAAACACAAGAGAAGAAGCTGGTGCACTTTTGAGGGTCAAAGAGCCAGAGATTTGCACCCCAGCCATATGTCCTTGGGCACGGAATGGGGCCAGAAAGGCTGCAGGTTCTGGGCGCCGCCTCAGTCTACAGAGGTCTGAGCAAGGCGACACCACTTCAAAGATCCAGGAGCTCATTACACATGTTGTCCTCGGCTCCAAGCTTCCCACAACCCTTTCCTTCCTGTGATTTCAAAGTTAGAAAGTTCAAACTAGTCTCCTCCCACTCCTACCAAATTTCTACTTGTATATTTTGATATCAATCCAGAACCTGTGTTAATCAGGCCAAAATTCATTAAGGAAGGCCAACTGTGATCTCTGGGAAACTAGTGGCTCTCCATCTAACATAATTTGTGTTTCATACAGCTGAGTGATTTTTCAAACACTCTAACAACAAGCTCTGGATGGTGGCGGGGGGAGGTACCCCCATAAAAGAAATGGAACAGATACTGTCTCACAGAACATGTTGGAATGTATGTGCCCCCTCCCGTTTGGAGGAATCCTACGCAACAAAGTAATATCGAGTACTCACATTGTGGCACCCTCATCATGTCCCTGCCACAGATAATTAAGCTCATCAATTATCTCCTTCCCTTTGCTGCCTTGGGAGGATGCCACTTGTGAGGTTCACAGGAAATTCAGTGTAGCAGCCACCTAAACCCTCAACAACTATGCTGCTGTCCTCCCAGGATCAGAGAGGGGTTAGAGCAGAGGCTCTAGAATGAGCCACCCTGGAGTTCAAATCCTCCCTGGCTCTAGACTTCCCAGCTGTGGGAAAGTGAGTGAACCTTCCTGTTCCTGGCTTTCCTAATTTATAAAATGGAGGATATAATATGACCTATCTTAGTAGGATGATATAATCCATTAATTCAACACCTACCAAGTGCCAGGCAATGTTCTAGTTGCTGGGGATACAGCAGAGAACAAAAGAGGAAACTGTGCTATCCTCTAGGGGCCTACATTCTAGAAAAGGAAGCCAGATACTAGGAAAAAATCAACATAAAATGAAATGATGTGTATCAAGTGTTTGGCACAAGGCCAGACACAGAGCAGGTGCTCCGGGAGAGATGAAAAGCACATGTTACATTTAGGATACCTGTCGCCCCCATCATGCCTGTCCACGGAAGGAATGGGCATTTTACCAGCATTCATTCTGGGGAGACTTGCCAAGCTTCTGTCCCTTCAGTGTGACAGAAGTAAACAGGATACAAGAAGAATCCTACAGGAGCCAGGAGTTTAGAGACAGACAAACCCAATTTCAACTATCAACTCTTGCTTGCTCACTCATTGACCTATACCAAGTCACTTAACTTTATTTATTTTTGAGAGAGAGAGCGTGCACGCGAGAGAGCATGCATAAGTGAGCAGCAGAGAGACAGAGAGAGATGGAGAGAGAAAATCCCAAGCAGGTTCCGCACCATCAGTGCAGAGCCTGATGTGGGTCTCAAGCTATATCATTTGAGATCATGACCTGAGATGAAATCAAGAGTCAGATGCTTTATGAACGAAGACACCCAGGGGCCCCAAGTCACTTAACTTTCTGATGTTCAGTATCCACATACAGAAAACGGGGACGGCCATGGAACCTGCCTCCCTGAGCTGTGAGGATTAATTAGGATTATGGTTAGGACACAGCTGGGTGCCTGGCCCCACACAGGGCTCATTCTCCTCTGCCAAACCCACCCTCACCCCCATGCAGACTCAGGCAACTGCAGCTGCCCTGTTGCCTCCATTCCACTTTGGAGACCATGCACAAGGTGCCTGAGTCACTTCCATAAAGACGCTATAAATTCCACCCCCACGAGGTGGGTTTGCCCCTTCTGCTTAATAATGGCATCGCTGTGCAGCAGGACATGCCTCAGAAGCTGGAGCCATAGGAGGGTGACTGTTCTCTCCTCCCTTCCAGACTGTATAGTCCTGGTATAGTCCTGGTGGGCAAAGATTCTCCTTCCCAAGCTGAGTATCCTCTCGGGGCCTGGGCTGTCACTGGGACACAGAAAACACTTGAGGGATGAAAATGAGCTGAAGCAGAATCAGTGGGGCCACCGAGAAGCCATTATTAGAGAAGAACTGTGAAAAATGAATGTCTTACTAAAGACATTACAGGACCACAGAGGAGGTGATAGCAAAAAGAAACCTCAATTAGATTTTTCAGTTTCCAGAATTTCTCTTCAGCTGCTCACTGACCCAGTCCTTCCTTCAGGGACAGCCCCCACTTCACTGGGTCTGGGTGTTTCCCCTGCTAGTCAGAAGCTCAGCCTTCCAGGGAAGTAAAGGGCCCTGTTAGGGATCCACCATCTTTAGGAGGCAGGGATTTATACAGAGCACATGATTTTTTCACAAACAAATATACTGTATTTACTGCAGTTATAATCAGAACAAAACTATAAAGTTTCCATGGTTGCAGAAGACAACCAAATAAGCAATTCTAACAGAAGGGACTCTTAGCAGCCAGAGTAACAAACCACAAAATTCAGTCACAAGTCTGAGGGTTCCCTAGGTAGCCCCACTGAGATCATCCAGAACTGCCCCTACCTGATGCCATAACACACACGCGTACACACGCACAGGCCAGGTGACCAAGGATAACAACATGTGACACAGATCTAATGGGAGCTGTCATAAGAAAGGATCCATAAGTTACTAGAAAGGAAAAACCAAGATTTAAATTTAGGGCCATGACAAACCACAGCTCTGAGGCATTTGAGAGGCAAGAGCAGGAAAGTGACATTTCCCCAAACAGAAGCTCAGCTCCAGTGCAATGATCCCACTCACCATCTGTACCGGGTGTAAAGCTGCTGGCCGGCCTCCCCACCGGCTTTGTGACACCAGAAGGAGGGAGCAGGCAGGCTACTGACAGAGGGGGCTGGGAGAAGATGTGTCCTGGCCACCCCTAACAACATGTTCACTCCATGCACTGGGGAAGAAGAACCTTACCCTTCCAAAGGGAGTGACCAACAGGAGAGCCATGTGAAAGAAAATGGCCCAGTCCACTCTTGTCCCACCATTACTCAAGTGGATGACAGTGACAGAAATGATGAGGCCAACATCTACTTAGAATATTGCACTGATTAGCTTTGATCCTCACTTGGTAAGCCTGCTTGGTTCTTTAATCAGATGGGTGGGAAATGGCATCGGACAACTGTTTCACTCGAACAAAACCCCTCCCTGCTTCCTGATCCCAAAAGGCAGTGCCAGTTAGGGCTAGGGCCATGGGCTTTGCAGTCTGAAGGACCTCCATTTGATCCCAGGGTTGCCACGTGCTAATTGAGTCTGGTTCACCCATCTGTAGACTGAAAATAACAACAACACTTACTTCAAGCACTGTTTTATTTAAAGCAAACGAAATGAAAAATGCTCTGGGAGTGTTTAGCACCGGGACTCCCCATCTGGTCCTCCTTCCTTTTCCTAAGAAGGGCCTGCATCTTCACATCCCATTCCCTAGGTTAATCTGGTGCCTCAAAGCTGAGGACACCTGAGCTCCTGGAAGGATGCAAAGAGCTGCTTCCTGAACTCTGGCTCCTTCCTTCTGCTCCTCTCCCGTCATCTCCCCCCTACCCCCCATGACTCACACTCTGCCCAACCACACGCTTTCTTGGTCAGAGACAACATAAGCCACTCCAAAGGTTACAGTACGTCAAGGGCTCATCATCCCCCAACCAGCTGCCACCTCAGTGCAGGAACTGGGCAAGGACAGCCATGCTGCCTCTGTCATCATTAGCTTCATTTGATGGATGAAGAAGTGGAGATGCTGAGAAATCACATGATTTGTCCAAGGTTACCGGGATAATACAAAGGAAAGCTGAAACTTGACTAATGTCTTCTGAGTCCTGATCAAATGCTCCTGTTATGTAATAAGCTGTCATTTCCCCAGTGGCTGGGGAAGTCCTTGTAGGTATTTGTGGACATGAATTAAATCAATAAAATAAGGATACATGAGGCAGAGCCTCCTGGAGAGAAAGATGATGGGGATAGTGCACAACCTGGTTTTCTTTGCCTCCCAACTAAGTGTGACAGGACCAGAGGATAAAAGAACCACTGAGTGACCTCCTTTCTTCCCTAAAGGCGATGGCCACATTCGTAGGCTGCATCTGAAGGAGGTGCTGGCTGGAGGTCTCTACCCCTCAGACTTCTGCTCTTCCCTGGAGGCCCTGATTAGGTCTGGGTCCTGAAAGGAAGAACTGAGACAAGCCACCTCACCTCTCGGACCTTCCATGTCTATCTCTGGAAAACAGGGATAGTACCACTGACATTTTGTGGCTATGTACTAAGTGACAGAAGAGAGATAAATAAAGCTTTGGCATTGGGCAGGATCAGTAAACAGCAGCTATTTTATCTTTATTATTATGTTACTATTATCATTATCAACACTGTTGTTCATGTCATCAAGTTCATCTAAAAGAGATCTCTCCTCATGATCTCTCACCCTCAAAACTCCCACAACCTTTAGGGTCTGCTCTGCAGGAAAGGATTGAGATTTTGCTTCTCTGGGAAGCAGCAGTCAGCAGCATCTCCTCCAGTAAATGGCATGGCATGGCAGCCAGGGCTGGGGACCCAGGGAGCACTGTGACATGGCATTCAGGCAAGGTCAGAGCCAGAAGCACAGCATCAGCTGATCTTTCAGGAACTGAGAGATGGCTTCCTAACCCTTATGGGAGAGAGGTCAGGAAGCAGGCAGTAAAAAAAGGGGGAAAGAAGAACCAAAAGAAGCATGTGAACCCGAGAAGATGCAAGGGTAGCTCTATTTAACTGGAAACTTCCACTCAGGATTTCTATACATGTAGCTGCTGACACTATGTTTTCTCTCCGCTTCCTGGTGCCTACAAGCATCTGTCACCCTCCCATGAAAAGCTCTTAAGTGGAAGTCAGGAGACTCAGGGTCTAGTCTCTGCTTAGACAATAACCTGACTTCTCTGGTCTCAGTCTTCAGGTCTGTAAACACTGTTGGGGGTCAGAGAGTGGGGACCAGGAGAGGCTGGACTAGTCAGGTTCTAGGCCTCCCTCCAACTCAAATACACTATGCCTTCATTAGCCAAAAGAATATTCTACCTCAAAATGGATGTGGTCTCCTCCCTGGGGAGGGCTTACATCTTCTCTTCCCACAAAGCCACCTATGGATATCACTGCAGTCAAGGAGCAGCAACGTGGAAGTGAAGTCGCACACTCATTTCCAACAAACCCATTAGGTAAATGTAACTTCCTACCACCACTGGTTTTAATCCATGTCAGATTACTGCCTGTTCCTCATTTGCTCAACAATCTCTCACAGATGTGAAAGGTGAGCAGTCTTGGTCTCCCAAATGGGTGTGTTTCTACTTGGGGATACAAAGTACCTGATTGGCTTGCTCCAAGGCATTTATAAAGAAAGATAAAAAGAGTGATATCAGGATGTCAAATCCATCAACCTTGTAGAGCAAGTCTGCTAATCCTGCTGCCACTCATCTTACCTACCATCACCCCCCCCTCCCCCGGATGTCTTTAGCTTTTCATGTCAATCACCTTTGTTCTGGCAGAAACTGTATGCTGAGAGATTCACAAAGTAGTAGCAAGGTCATGGTTCTCTACTTCAAAGAGCTTTCAAGTAGATTAACAAGTGGATCAGCTAGCATATTATACCAGATTGGCCACAGTGACATGGTAGACCATGATAAGTGACCCTCAGCACTGTGGGAACTGGAAGACAGCAAACCCAAGTGGGGAGAAATCTTCCCGGTGGCCTTGCAACTTGGTGCAAGGTTCTGAAGACAAGGAAAGAACAAGGCATGAGGGAGGCCAAGAGCAAATACAGAAATTAAGAAAGAGGCTTCAAATTCTAACTAGAGCCCCTTTCTGTCATGAGGAGCAAGCTATCACATTTGTTCCTACAGAGGAGAAGCACAGGCTACGTGCCCGGCAAGGAGGCCAGGAAGAACACTGTAACCCCAGCCAGTAGGATGTACTGGAGAACTATGTGAGGCAGAAATGCAGGAAAAGAGAGAGGACGAGGTGGTCTACTCCTGACAGAGCCTGCATATGGCCACCCCAATAGGCTTCCCATCTCCCTCTTTGTCCCTGCTCATGAGCATCAAAGTCTTTGACACTTCCTCTGAATCAAAATGGAAGAACACAAAACCAATAATCTTTACAAGCACTCTCCTTTAATAGCTTCTAATTTTCCATTAGCCCTGCTGGGGAAGGCAAGGAGAAATGCCTTTAGGCTCTCAGAGTCAAAACTGTAGCCACAGCCTATATATCATATTGAACGCATCAACCCTAGTGGCCAACATGTTAATTCCCAGGATGTGACCACCCTCCTCCTTTTCCCACACCTTCTACAATGTGAAGGACTTGGTGCCAGTGACCTGAGGGCAGTGGGATACCAACAAGGTCTCCTTAACACTCAGGACCTGGAGAGCTATGCTACTGTCTCTTGGTGTCTTCTGAGTGACCTCACCAGCACACCAACTTGTGATTTCAGCAAATAGGAAACCCAGGAAGTAACTTCTGGAAGCCATGCAAAGATGAGACTTTCATAAAGAGATATTCTCCACTGAACTTGGATGTCCATTCAACTCTAAGGTCCCATAAGATGCATTATCTCATACTGAAACAAAAATATCCAAATCTACACTAATTCTTAGGGAAGAAATAAATATAGATATTGAGAGTAAGCTTTTAAAAATTCATTTTTTAAGATACTTCAGAATTCCTAGGCTAGAGACCTTTGTAATCATAGAAGATAGCTCTGTGGTTTGAGCTTAAACAAGGAAAAGAAGGGCACCTTCTGAAATACGTAGGTATGTGACCAAGACCACCAACAGGCTGGACATTCTACTCCTCAAATAACTGGCTGAGATGTAAGCACTGGATATAACACTTGGTGCTATATATTTTTTGCTCATTTGCTTGGCTGGGAGTCCATGGAGAGATGGAATCAACTTGGAGATGGTCCATCACTTAGAACAACAGAAACGGAAGCAATATTTTCTCTAACAAAATGTGCAAATCCCACGTGAGACAAGTTGCTAGTTTTAAGATTCTATTTCCATGAACAAGGGTTGAGCTTGCCTCAAGAACAAAACGATTTTTTGCAAAACAGCAATTTGAAGTTCATCCTTTTGTCAACAAAATTGCTGTGTAATTTCCAAACTTCTCACAGAGAAGCAATTAGCCAACAAACACATCCGTGAATCATAACACACTGGAAGAAGGGGAAGAATCCCAGCTCTGTTCTCTACCCCAGAGTGCCTCTGTTGTTCTGGTCTGCAAGAGACAACCTGAACCCCTGGCTTCCTCTCTGATCATATCCAGGCCTTCCTCCCTGTGTGCATGGCAGGCATCTGGCAGGTAGATACGAACTGCTGGGGGACATCTGAACTTCCACTTTAGTGGCAGCTAAAAGTGCCCACTCCTAGAGGG
This sequence comes from Crocuta crocuta, assembly GCF_008692635.1. Taxonomy (NCBI): domain Eukaryota; kingdom Metazoa; phylum Chordata; class Mammalia; order Carnivora; family Hyaenidae; genus Crocuta; species Crocuta crocuta. The sequence goes on from NW_027530640.1 coordinate 9,674,930, forward strand.
CAGGCATCATGCCCATTCCTGTTTCCATACTTTCCAAGCCACAGCCACGTACAGGGACCAGAACACAGCAAGCATTTTTGCTGCCTAAAGTTAATGAAAGACAGAATCAGTCAAGTTCAGATGCTTTGAAGCGTTTCATCTTGAAAGCATGAAGCACCTCTCAAAAGCTCCAGAGTCCCCAAGTTGAAAGAGAAAAGAGGTCATGGCACAAGTAGAATAGGCAGATTTTGTAAAGGAAAATCCCTTTGTTCCCCTGGGTTTTCAAGCAAGGGGCTTTGACATGAAGCAAGTTGATTCTCCTGAGATTCTCAGGCACCTGTCCTCAGGAAACAGTTTCTCTTACAGTACTCTCTGGCTCAGTTTCAGATTCCAGTCTACCTCCTCCCTCATCTCCTTACATGCTTATACAGCCATGGAACTGAGCCAAGTCACAGGGAAATAATGAAAACTGGGCCACAGTTTCCCTTCCCACACCTTTGTGTTCAATGGGCAAGAGGTGAAGAGTAGCAGAGACACAAAGACAGGCATGGTGAAGTTGGCCAGATGAGGTGCAAAGGTGTACCTAACAAACACAACAGTTTCGTTATGAGTTTGAAGGCTCTGTCTTCAAACCTGGTAGCCTATAAGTTATTTCTATTGTCTTTCCAAGAACAATCTCTTCTTTACTCCATTCCTTCCTTCCACCAACATTTATTGAGTGCCTACTAGCTGCAAGCACTATAGCAGGTGCTAGGGATATAAAGTAATAGGGTCTAGCAGAACAGCACCAATCCAGCACATGACAACACTCCCAAGGGTTATGCTAAAATAAAATAATAAAATACTCACTGTAGGTGAACCTGAGACACAGTTACTTCATAAAAAAGCATCAATGCCAGACAACTCAATGCCCTGGGCTCTACTTGGAAAGGGCCTGTGCATATCTCCACTGAGAGATGTGCCCATTGGCAGCCTCTACATTTAAGTCTTGGTTTATAAGCAAGGGCAAATAAAAATAACAGCTCTTTGGATGGCAACATTTACATTAATTTCTGGGTCCCTTTGGCTCCCAGGCTCTCTAAGCCTTTTTCTGTATCAGCAGTCCAAGTGAGCTCAATGTTGGAGAATCACAGATCAACCCCCGCCTCCAAATGCAGAACACCCCAAGGCAAGGGCTTTGAAAGGTTCATCACTGTCATTCCTGGGGCAGACACAAAGCCTGGCATGAACATGTATAGTAAATGGTGAATTGAGGTCTTTCTCTAGGACTGAGAGTTCCAGAAATGGGATATCATTTGTCTGTAGAGATTTTTACATTAGCTTACATTTGTTCACAAAGCTACTCCCTCCAGTAAGATAAAAAAAAGTTCCCCAAAGTACTCCATCATGTCAATCCTTATGGACACAATAAACTCTCATTTCCATTATTTTCCTGTCAAGTCCATAGGGAGCCCACATAGAGATCTCCATGGTGCACCCCTGCTCACCTCTTTGGCCTCATCTCTCTCCCTTCCCCAACCACTGATGTTCAATATGGAAGTGTCTACTGACTGAGTCATTTCTCTGTACTAGGCATTGGGTAAGCTTCAAGTGGTGAGCCAGAGATAAATGTGATTCCTATTCTAAGTTACTCATAGTTTACTGGGGGAGAGAGATACTAATTTAGTAACCTTACAAATACAAAATTAGACTTTACGGTGAATTCTAAGAGTAAAAGGTATGTGGCACTGGTGAGATATGTAACAAGGGGCATGACCAGCCTGGGGGCATGAGGGATGGCGCTCATGATCTGAAGGATGAGTAGGAGTGCTTAGGCTTATGTGAAGGGAGGGGGAGCATCAGGGCTCACGCCAATCTCTGCCAGCATCCCTTACACTTCTCGTATACAGATCAGCCATCACCACCTCAGGAGGCTCTCCCTAACTTCCCAGGAGAGGTAGGAGGCCCTCCTGTGTGCCCATGTAGTGCTCTGCACATGCTCCTTTATTAGGATGCCTCTTACCACAGGACTTCGCATTTTCCCTTCTGAAAGGGAAAATCTAGGAGGGCAGGAACTCCACCTAATACAGTTTTACATGTGTAGTGCCCAGAGAGGAACAAGCACACAGTTCATCCCTGGTGAATGGAAGGAGAGACAGATGAATGGATGGATGAATGGACACAGTGTTTGTCACTTCCACCCAGCTTTCCTGCTTCTTTCGGACATGCGTATCAGCACACATCAGTGTCTGGACAGTCAGTGGCATCTTTGTATTTAGCATCAACATTCTGTTCTTCTCTATCACCCCAGGGTTCCCAGAAGGCAAGCAGAACAAACCATCATCCTCATCAGTGGGAAGAAGGGCAGAATCATCTCCCAGCCTCAAGAGATTGTGGACTGGAAGAAGCCAAGGGCTACACTCCAAAGCTACCCTGGCACATTTGGAGAACTCTATCCATCATTCAATCATCAAATCTTTCATTCACAAATATTTACTGAGCACCTCCTATGCACAGACACTATTCTAAAAACTGAGCAGGAAATAAGATAGACATTGTCCTTGCCTTCACGGTATACAGTCTGGAGGAACAAATGAAATAAGGTAACTGCAGACAGAGGTAATCAATATGAAGAAAGCAGAAAAATGGATTAGAAAGTAACTGATGGTGAAGCTGGCTCTGTTGTGTGGTGGGTGGTCAAGGAGGACCTCTCAGGGGAGGGGGCCTTTCAGTTAAGATCTGAATGATGAGGAGGCAGTCATGTATAATTCTGGTGGAAGAATTCAGGCAGAAGGAATGGCACGTGCAAAATCCCTGATGTAGGACAAGTTCGGCATGCTATAGGGAGAAATGCACACCAAGGTGATCAGACAGAATAATGGACAGAGAGACACAGTAAAATATGGTTAGAGTGAGGCCAGGTCATAGTGGACCTGGGGAGCATGATAAGGATTTGAGACATCGTTGTATAGATGATGCCAAGTGCACAGGTGTTTGGGTTGCTTGCTCTGTGAATAACCAACCTCAGGGAACACTGAAACAGAGAGACCAGTGGGGAGGACAAGCAGTGACCTGGGAGCAAGAAGACGGTAGCACCAGTGTCATGGGATAGCAAAGATGACCTGTAGTCAAATCATGCTACAGTGCGGACATAACAGAGGACAAGACTTGCTAATGGTTCAACTGAAGAGGAGGAGAGCAAATGAGGAGTCCAAGAAGACTGTCAGGGTTTGGGCCTGAGTCAGTGGGTTGAGAGCGAGGCACAGCAGCTCCAAAAGAGACCACGGGAGGTGAGGAGAATACTCTGTTTGGGCCACGCTGAATGGGAGATGCCCATCATGCATCTGAGTGGAAAGATCTTGCAGGCCATTCAAATGCCATTTTGTCATTGCACCATGTTGCCATTAAACCAGCCAAGATGAATAGTTCATGTACTTCAAGTATTGAAAAGGACCAAAACTGTTTGGGTTCTGCTAAATCTAGGTTCAGACCCACCTCTGTCACTTATAACTGCAGGATCTTAGGCAAGGAACAACCTTTTTGTGCTGGTCTGTTCTTCCTCGGTCAAAATGAGAACAAAACCAATTTACCCCAGGGTCATGAGGACTGGACTGGATGCAGAGTGGCAAACACCCAGGGCAGCAGCGGGTGCAGGGCCAGCACCGTGTGCAGGGCCAGCACCGTATCCCGGCTGCTTGGCCCCGTTCCTGACAGCTGGGCCCGCCCACCGGTGGAAGCCAGGTCAAGTCAGCTGCAGCCCTCCATTCTCATCATTAGCTATTATTCTCCCTAGGTTGATGGAAACTTCATGAAGGGAAAAAAAGCCTGAGAAATTCCAACGCAATAGAGTAATACTATTTTGAGTGACTGAAATAGCAGGTCAAGAAAAATGACAGCTACAGGGATAAAAATGTGGATCTACAAAACATGCAATCAAGAAAACCTGTGAGCTGTGAAAACCAAGTAACCTTCAGAACCCTTACTCTCTCCGCACAGCTCCAGCTCCAGGCAGTACCAAAGAACATGGTAAGGTGAGGGGTGGGCAAGACAAAGGAGGAGCACCCTCACTGAGAGGGCGGGGTCACCCAGAAGACTAGCTGGGGAGGCTGTCAGCACTAAGAGCCTGTGACAGAAGCACTTCGTTTATGTGACACAATAATGGGGTTGTGTGGACAGGGCTTCCAAGGGGACCCCGCAACCCACCCCATCGTCAGCTTCCAAATTATAGTAGCCCCTGAAATTGATCAGTCACAAGCTAGGCTTCTGACGGGAGGCACTCCACTTTTTCTCAGTGTCTGTAATCAAACAATAGCCACTAACCAACACAAAATAAAAACATGTTTCCATGATGACCACTTCTAAGCAGGGGGGCGGGAGAGTGTTCCTTGGGAGACAGCACCAGACAGAGAAGGGCCAATGGGGTCGGCTGTCACCTATGGAGACCAAGCTCTCCACTAAAAGCCACCAACACCTAGACACCAGGATCGGGGCTCTGAGCTGGGCCCAGGGCATCCAATCACAGTTTAGGGAAGAGAGGGTCTGCTGAAGGGGAGGAATTAATGCAGATGCCACTGTAAGGGACCATTTCAACTACTCAGGAAAAGAGGGTGCTGGAGACGCTTGAAAACAAATCACCAATGCAGGTTCTGCACAGTTCTGTTTAAGAAATCCATGAACCAGCCCAGGCCATTACTTATACTTTTATTTACCAAGAGAAAGATTAACAGATCCTTAGACTACAGCCACAGTATTTCTTCAAAGTTAAAAAAAAAAAAAAAAAAAAACTTCTTTAAAAATATTTATAATTAAGATCCAATTTTCTCGCCTTCTCTAGCTGAATTCCACCCCTTCCAGATTAGTCTACATAAGTCAGTTCTACCCGACTGATTTTACTGGTGTTGGGATTAGGATTTTCTAGACTTTGAAAGTCATCATGGTGACATTTTGTTAAAACCTATCTTCTCCTCTTCGGAGCTGAGGGACCACTACAATGTTAACAGCTGAGACTCTCTTTCTTCATTATCTCAAGAAGAGATATGCACATGTCACGTGCAGAGCATGGCAAGGGGCACAGGGTTGACACCGGATGTGGTATGGGCACTGGTACTGGTGTGGGTCAACAGTGCAAATGGCGGGCCTGGACTACAAGCCCAGGTCAGGGGACATACAGGTGGTCCCTGGGGTGGAGCTCTAAAGTGGGCTCTTGTCTCTGGCTGTGTGATTAGAGGGGCTGCTTTTGCTCAATTCCCTACAGGCATGGGTGGGGGTGGGGGAGGAGATCTTTCCAGGAAGGAGCAGACCTAGGCCCAGTTCACCACTCCCCCTGTATATCTGGCAGACTTGACTAAGGTTCTATTTCTGTCCACTCCCTACAGCCCAGGAATGGTCAGGCCATGGCCAAAGCTGCTATCACCCAGTCCTCCAATAGGACCCTGTCTCAGAAATACATGAGCCTTGGGGGGCACCTGGGTGACTCAGTTGGTTGAGCTTCCAACTCTTAATTTCGGTTCAGGTCATGATCTCAAGGTTCATGAGACTGAACTCTGCATCAGGCTCAGTGTTGACAGCACAGACCCTGCTTGAGATTCTCTCTCCCTCTCTCAAAGATAAATAAATAAACTTTAAAAATCAAAGAAATACATGACTCTCGGATTATTAATCCAAGCAAAGCTACTTCCAAACTCTAGGAAGTACAGCCAGCTCTGTTCACCTGCATGAGCCATGTGCTTAGCAAGCATCTGACGAATGAAGAGGGAGAGAAGATGAGGTGTTGTCAGGGTGAGTCAAGTGGAAGAGCGAGTATGCAGAAAATACACCCCCCTGCAGAGCTATGTGGGCCTTTGCCCACTTGCTACCACCCCCACACCATCCCAGTAAGTTGTTCTGAACTCAGGCCCAGGCTAATATCACCTACAGGAACTCAGCCACGTCTGAACCTGCTGTGGCTTAGCATTCACTGCACATCAGGAGAATGAGTGAAAATGGACCTGAGTGCCATTTCATGCCAACGGGCCGAGAACCTACCATGAGATCTTGCAGGTGCTGCCATGAGATCAACAGCGAGTGAAAAAATCCATGTACCAGCCAGTGCCTGCCACAGAGGGTGCCCTCACTTAAAGAAGCCTGCTCTTGTTATCACCATTACACCTCCACTGGTCAGAACGTGCAGCAATCCCGCCTGCTTGGGTGGAGGCAGAAAAGACCTCAGGAAGAAAACGTCAATTGTGATGTAAAAGATGGGCTACTGGGGCCAGGAAAAGGACAGGTTTTCTAGAAGAGGCCCTCAGACTTGCTTTGGAGGGTGACAATATTTATAGATGGCTTTTCTGTCTCAGATACTGGTCTAAAAATTTACCAAGTAATCACTAATTATTTCAACAACTCTTGGAGGCAGGTATAATTATTCCCATTTTGTACATAGGGAAACTGCGACACTAAGAGGCTTCAGAACTAGTTCAAGGTCACAGAGCTAACAAGCTAAACCAGGATCTGGGCTCCAATGAATGAGCTCTCAATGAAGACACTGATGTGTCAACCCTTCCTCGAGCACCCCCTGCAGTGCCTCACCCTGCCCATGCCTCTGCCACACCCCTCACCTTGCTGACATATGAAAACTCCTATGTTCACATCTCTGTCTTCCCCAGGACCAAGAAACAACCCGGGGGCAGGAGCAGTGTCTGGCAGGGTCTGGTACACAATGGTGTGTCTGAGGACTAGAAAAGCTACCTACTCTGGAAGAAGGCCCCAAGGCTGGCCCCAGCAAACCATGTGGCCTCTCCAACTCTGTGCACATGGAGGCCTGAGACAGGAATCAGTGAATGGAGCTCAATGTTTGCAGAGGTAAGACATAAAGCAGACTCTCCTAGGCACGCGGCCCTCAGAGGCACCATCTCCCTTGTTCTCCTGTCACCTACAGGACTAATGGCTTTGTCCCATCAGTCACAGGGAACATGTCAAACATGTCAATCTTTCCCCTTACCTGCACAGTTAGGTATTTATATACTTTGCATAGTTTCTTCTTGCCACATAGTGAATGTTAACCATCCCCCTGGCCCAAGCAGACTTTCTCTGAATAGCCACCAGGTCTGCAGGCCCCGCAGGCCACCCCAGGAGACCTGCCCTCTGCCATCCCAGCCAGCCTCTCAGCTGTCCTTCTGGCTATTGCTCAATCCCCCAAGACCTGTGCTTCTCCAAGAAGGGCAATGATAACAAATGACAACTGGGCTCTGAACCCAAAGGGATGTTGTAATCGAGAACACATGCCAAGTACAGAGGATTCACCAGGAAAGAAGAATCCAAAGTGACTGAGAGTTCAGGGAAACTTGCATCTTTTTCTTTCTGTGTTTCACTGGTAGAATCCTGACAAGTATGAACTCTGTTTTTTGACATTACTCAGCCTAGATGAGGTTACAAAGCAGTGGAGGATACTAGCACCAGAAAAGAGGAACATGGAAACTCACTATGTGGAAGTGGAAGAACGTGCTAAGCTCAAGACATACAATATAGGTCTGGCCATCATTTTTTAAAACTTTTGAAACAGCGGTATGGAGGTACAACTGGCACACAATAAACAATACATATTTAAGGTGTCCAAATTTGATGAGCTTTGATAAGTACACATACATACACACTCATAAAACCATCACTATAGTCAGGATAATTAACACATCCATCACCCCCAAAGGTTCTTCCTGCCCCCGTGTAATCCTTCCCTCCTGTTCCTCCCTGCTCTCCACCACGGGAAACTATGGATCTGCTCTCTGTCACTAGAGATGAGCTTGTGTCCTCTGAAGTTTTATATTAATGTTGTCAAATAGTACATACTATTTTTTTGTCTGGCTGTCACTCAGCCTAATTACTGTAGTATTCATTCGTGTTGTTACATGTACCAGCAGTATATTCCTTTTTATTTCTGGAGAGTATTCCATTGTAGAGATGTATCCTATTCGTTCATCTATTCACTTGATGGATATTTGGGTTATTTGCGGTTTCTGGCTGTTACAAATAAAGTCACTATGTGCATTTGTGAACAGCTATTTCCGCACACATGTACTTCTATTCTCTTTGGGGGGAGACCTATAATCAGAATGGCTAGATCATACAGTACTTTAAGAAACTTCCAAACTTATTTCCATAATGACTACACCATTTTACATTCCCACCAGCAACAGAGAAGAGTACTGGCTCCTCCACATCTTTGCCAGCAAAGATCAGTCTTTGGACTTGGTCTTGGGCAAAGATCAGTCTTGGACTGATCAGTTTTTGTAAAAAAATTTCTTTCTTTCTTTATTTTGAGGGGGGAGGGGCAGAGAGAGAGAGAACCCCAAGCAGGCTCTAAACTGTCAGTACAGAGCCCGATGCAGGGCTCCATCTCAAGAACCGTGAGATGACCTGAGCTGAAATCAAGAACTGGATGCCTAAGTGACTGAGACACCATGGTGCACCTACCCAGCCTTTTTAATACGCGACATTCTGGTGCTGTGGTATCTACCTCTGGCTGTAATTTGCATCTCCTCAATGACAATAATATGGAGCATCTTTTAAGCACTTATTTACCATCTACATATCTTCTGTGATGAAATGCCTATTCACATCTTTTGCCCATTTTTATTAGGTTGTCTATTTTTTATTAAATTTAGAGAGCTCTTTATATATGCTGGATGCAAGTCCTGTAGGAGTTACATGATTTTCAAGTGTTTTTGTACTAGGCTGTGGCTGCATTTTTCATTCTCTTAACATTCTTCTGAAGGCAGAAGTGAAAAATATTTATCCATTTTATGTTTTATGCCCACATGCTTCTAGTGCTGTATCTAAGAAATATTTGCCTAATCTAAGGCACAAAGATTCTTCTACTTTTTTTTCCAGAAGCTTTGTAGTTTTAAATTTTGTATTTAATTCTATGACATATATGTTTTTAATATTTCACCAATTTATCTCCTTGGCTTTCCCCAAGCCTGTTCTCCAAACATAACTTCCTTCCTTTCACTAATATTCACTTTATGTGTTCAACACTGATGATAAGGTTAACAGAAGAGATTTCATTCCCTCAAAGAATGTACCTTTGGGGGAGTGCTAAATTATCATAAAGCAAGTCCTCTATCCTCTTCACAGGTTACCTCTTTAAAAACATGGGCTATCCTTACTCAACTACAATGCTACTATTCTAACTCCCACTTCATTATCAATTTTCCTGTGAGTCCCCAAAGCATCTTTCTCATTTACATTTCCATTTCTCCTGGCTTGTTTCCCTTTGGGTGCAACCAGTATTCACTAAACATTTGGCAGCTATGTGTCCCACTCTACCTTTTTCCACGGGGAAACTGAGTCTCCCAAAACCTCACATTCCAAATTTGTATGTTTGCGTCTATGGTGTCTCCTCTCCTTCCTGCATATTCTGTAAATGGAATGTAAGCTTGACTAGAATTAAGTTCAACTTCTTTTGGCAAAAATACTTCACATACCCGTGAGGCACACATATAACTGTGAGCCCTCTACCACAGGACACCAAAGACAAACAATGCCAGTTGCCCATTTCAGTGATTCTATGATTCATCTGATGGCTCAGGAGTTATTAGCCTAAGGTTCAAGGGTGCCTGGATGGCTCAGTCAGTTAAATGTCCAATTCTTGATTTCGGATCAGGTCATGTCTCAGGGTTCATGACAGTATGGAGCCTGCTTGAGATTCTCTCTCTCCTGGTCTCTTCCAATTAATAAATAAACATTTTATTTAAAAATAGCTGAAATTTCATCATCAACCTTTCGTCTAATGGTTTCATCCATACTGATCATTGCCCACATCAGCTGTATCATCAGGAGCTGAAAAATGGCAATTTCCTTCTTCTGTTAGTGCTTCTACGTTTATTAGCCATACTTCCTCTGCAAAGAACTTCTCCCTATTGAACAGAGATTTAGGTGTACCCTGAAATACTATTTGTACAGAAATAATATGTAATTACTTGTTTCTAATTGCAAAATTTAGAATTTTGCTGAAGCCCTTGTTTCGTTCCCACAGTAAAGGAGTTTTCATGTGTTCTCGTCATTAAAATGTACTTTTAATGATTATATTTCTCCCTGTCAGAGCCAGTGTTTTTTGACTGCATGTTAACTCATTGCTTATGTTTTAAATTGTCATTTTTTTCAAATTTATTTAAAAAACTTTTTTTAATGTTTATTTATTTTTGAGAAGCACAGAGACAGAGTATGAGCAGGGGAAAGGCAGAGAGAGAAGGAGACACAGAATCTGAAGCAGGCTTCAGGCTCTGAGCTGTCAGCTCACGAATGGCGAGATCATGACCTGAGCCAATGTCGGCCACTTAACCAACTGAGCCATCCAGGTACCCCCATTTTTAAAAATTTAAACATTTTGAACACTTGTACTGATTTTATAGGAAAGTCAACTTTCAAGTTCTTAGGGGTTGAATTCTACTACTTATTGTCTGAGTTCCCTCTTACTCATGGTAGCTTACCTCACTCTACATTTTACAGAATTATGAGTCATGTCTGGCAGGGTTTTGAGGGAATCCTGTGAAGTCTGAGCTGATGGCTCAGCCCTCCAGAGTGGATTTGTATCTGTAGGAATGTGGGTGCATTCCCACACAGGACTACTTGAAGCCAACTAATCAGCTTCAAATTTTCCATACAATACCAAAAGTATCAACTGGAACCACATACTCAGCCGCCACTCACACAATATGCCACAGGACAGCTCAACAGCCACTCTGGGTTCTGAATGATTTGTGCCTGTGTCTTATGCTAGTCATTAAATGTTTGCCACACCATCCGTGCTCTGTAGGAATGAAAACAGGTTCTTTCTTAAAAAGTTTTACCAGTGATCTTTTCTTTCCCAAACCAGAATCCAGGCTGAAATTGACAAGTGTTCTCTTAGAAGAAAAAATCTTCCCAACAGGCAGATTTTTTTTTAATCCAGCCCAGATGAACTCATTGAAGGTTTTAGATTCATGTGTGGGGTGTCACCTCGAATTTCCCAACTTATAAAGACATAAAGCATAGTCTCTAGTTTGTACATAAGCTGTTACCCCTAAAACTTCTTGGTCACATGGGCCACCTTCTGCCTTCCCTGCCCCAGGGCGCCCAAGGCAGTAGTCGGTACCCACTCTGGTTTTCCTTCTCCCCATCTCCCAACCCCAGTCCCAAGGGATTTCTCTTACATTGTGCAGACTTAGCTATTTAAAAGGGTATATATTGAGAGATTCTGTGTCACAGTTCTTAGACTCTCTAGCTCACCAGATGGTGAGACATACACTCTACTATGAACAGTTCCGATGAGGTGCAATGTAGGTGTCAGCAGAAGTATTCTACCTGGTGCTAGGGCAGCTCAGAAGAAAGAAATGACCTCGCTTAGCAAGAAGGGTCTCAGACACATCACTGAGATGCTTAGGCTAAGCCTCACAGTTGAAATGTCAGGAGTATAGTTATTCTTTTTTGACAGAGGTGGATGTGGACGAGAGAGGCCCGAATCCATTCCACCCTGTCATGTACCTTAAAAGGCCAAAACAAACAAACAAACAAAACAGGGATGCTTCCTCTCTACTCGACTTCTATCTTGCTTTGCTTGATACCAGGGAGTTGTGTTATACATGGATGTGTTCTCAAGTGGGGCCAGGTGGCTGGTCTAGAGATCTTCCAGGAGGAAATATGAAGCATAACATGAGAGATGTAGCACACCTCACTCAGTACCACCTTAGGAGCATCCCATCCATGCTGATACATGATAACATCCCTTGATCTCTCTCCTAGGAGAGGAGAAAGCAAAGAAAACCTTATAACGTGCTCTATCTGACCACTCTGGTCAGAGTCCCCATGTTCCTGTAGTACCTGGTCTTTCATCTGGACACCACTGCACAGGCAGCCTTTGAGGAGGCACAGATTTCAAAGTGGTCCTCAGTATCTTTAGATAAGAACTTGGGAAAGTTGCTCTTTTGGAAACTTCCCTGATGCTGAGGTCTTCCCTGAGGCTGAGGTCTGTTGTTCTGAGCATGTTACCAGACAGAACCCAGCATTCTAGGAAAATCACCCCTAATAAGAGAATGAGGCATTTCTGTTCCATGCAATCATATGCAAATATGCAGAACTATTCCACTGGTTTCAGAAAGGGGAAAGACCCAACAACTTGCTCTGGTAAAAGCAAGAGCATCATTAAAGGCATTTCTCTTGACATGCAGTTATGGCATCAATCCATGGTAAACTCTAACCTCCCTCATTCCCTCATGACATACAGGTCCTGGCCCAAGGCTCAGATAATAAGGTTCTACGAGTACTTCCTAAGTCTGGGGCTCAAATGTTCTCTTGGAAAAGGTTGTGAAGAAGTCTGACTATATTCACTGGGGCAGCATCCCAACAAGGAATCATTTGTTTGTTTCTTTTAAAGAAAAAGAAAAGCAATATGATCATGAACTTCATTAAAGTTGTTCTATAATGATTTAATTAGATTTATAGTACTGTGCAAGTTCATCCTGGCCATGGACCTTTCTGTCTTCTAAAGGAAGGGTTGGCAGAGATCTCATGTGCTTTGCAATTTCACCTAATCCTTAATTTCATCTCCTGATGGGGTGAGGTTGAACATAATTGTGTTCAGGTAATTGCTTTATCAAATGGTTTAATTGTGCATTCAACAGAACTGACAACAAGAAGGTTATTCTTCCTAATGTGTTTTTAACAAAAGCGCTAACTAATTACATGGCATCCTATTCAGGGCATTTGAGAAGAAGAAATGAATGCCTATTCTCCCAATCTTGGTTAAATGCATGTTTGCATATAGAACATAGAAATAAGTAGTGAAATAATTAGCTGAATTGCTTCCTTCTGCTGTAACTTCATAACTAATCTGCATGTTGAAGTAGTCTGTGTAAATTCTGTGGATGCATTTTCACCATGGACACTGTTTGAACATCTGTGCTTCCTGAAAATGTCACAATAACCATTTTGCCTGAAAGTTTATCCTCGGGAACCAAAAAGCCATGTTATCTTGGTATGTTCCAAGAAGAAATAAATGCTTAATATAACTGAGGACAGATGTGCCACATGATCAGAAGCAAGTATTAAAACATTAGGCCAAATAGTTGAAAAGAATTCTGAATTAAAATAATGCTGAATCGACTCTATTTTCAATGAACTCTCTCTTTAACCAGAAAGCTAACATTCTGGTATAAACTTGGCATCCATACCCATCTATGCCTGTCATTCATAGAAACACAGAAAGCTTTAGTATATTCTTACAGGATCAAGCTAGTGTCATGTAGCTGAAGTATTTAATGAGATGACTATCTTTGACATTTTAAGAGGTGATTATGTAGTACACTGCTTTTAAAATTTTACTCGGTCCAGTAAATAATCTTGCCCTCCCTCTCCTCCAATAAAAAATACTACCCTTGATTATAGTAAATTGTAGGGACGAAGAGGATCATGTGGCATGGTATTTGATTAAGGGACAGATACAGGATTCACAAAGAGCCAGGTGGGATCCTTCCCTGGGGTTGAAGCATGAACACTGCTAAGTTTCTCTTGAGCTTCTAGGCTGGGAGGAAATGAATCTGGGGCTGTCAAATTCCCTATTTTCTGCCAAGGGGAGAAAGCCTCTTTGCAGAATGAAGCCAAGCAGAGACAGACAACAAGAGACAGAGGAAATGCAGCGTTGACAGCACACCATTTCCTCTTCTTTCTCTGAGCTCTGCCTACCCCAGTATACTTTCTTGCCTTATATGGCAATAAATCCTCATTTTGGGAGTGAGCAAAGCTTGAGTTATGTTTCTGTCACTCGAAATCAAAAGCATCCTGATGATACAGCTGGTATTTTACATTACTTTTCAGACAGCTCTGCGCTTATGGAAGTAAAGACTGATTTGAGAAGTAGACCATGTTCCAGTATCTGCCCTCCTGCTTATGAGTTGTATTGCCTTTGGAAAAGTTTCAGGGCTTCAATGTACTTATCTTTAATTTAGGACTAATACAAGTACTACTTCATAGGTTTGTGGTAGGAATTAGATGAAATGATAGAGGAAATAAAATACGATGGCACTTAGCACAAGATCATAGTACCTCATACTATGTATTAATTATTAAATAAGCACTTAAGCGCTATTGTTTCTATGTTGTTCTTGTCATTATCATGATTTAAAATATCACTACAATGGAGACTGGCAGGTAACCCCTCTAACCTTCCTTTAGTATCTACTCTAACCTTCCTTTAATTCTGTAACTCTCCAATTTTAGCTAGGCACATAGCTGTCCACAATAAAAACTACATTTCCCAGACTCCTTTGTGGTCTCGTGGAGCCTTGTGATGAAGCTGTGTCCAACACGATGTCAGGAGAAGTGACACTGGTGACTTCTGGATTGTGCCTCCTTTCTTTTCTCCTTCCTCCTGGCTGGGCACAGCAGCCACCTTGAACCCAGATGCCAAAGCTCAACAATTCCATTGGCTGAGAAAGACAGAACAATGACCTGAAAGGGTCCTGGTCAGTGGCCAGCCCTGGGTTGCTTACCTTTGGAATGTGTGCATGAGACAGCAATAAAAGTTTATCTTATTTAAGCCTCTGTGTCATTTGAGTTTTTGTTAGAGCAGCCAGAACCTTTATCCTAACAAACATACAATCAATATTTTACATATTATTTGCACTTGCTACTTCCAAAACCTTGTAAAGGAGAAAAGGGGAGGATAACAAAACTGGGGCAAGAATTCGATTTAGCCCAAGAGTCAAGGGTTTTTGCACCCTGCATTCCAGCCCTCAGTCTAAATATTTGGCTACTCCCGACTGAGGAAAGGAGGCTAAAAATGAACAAGACTTGAGTGGAAAAGGTAAAGTTGAGGCATTTGCTATGGAATATGAATCCCCAAATCTCAAAACGTTTAACATACAAAACAAAACTGCTTAAAGTTGGGTTAGATCCACTGAGTGTATCTCCAAAGTCATAAAGCCCCTTTTGCTGGCTTTTTCTGAGCAATGGAAAATAAAAAATAATGAAACCTACCATGTGACTCCCTCACCAGACCACTGGTGTCCACGTGGTCCACGGGCACCCCGCTGCTTTCTCCTCCTGCTACCTAGAGCACAACGGGATGGTTTCAGGATTTTTACGGTTTCTTGACCCTCCACAGGGCTGCCAGACGGGTGCATCTAATGTCTCCTCTAATTGCTGCTAGCCCTCTTTTCCTTGGGCCATTACCACTGCCACTGCGCTCTAGTCCCCTGAGGCAAAAAACATGCAAAAAACATGCAAACACAAGCCCTCCACATTTTGTCTCCCATGTGTGAGGTTCTGCGTGGCCAGAAGCAACGCCCTCACCAAGGAGCCACTTACAAGAGAAGACAGCTCCCACCCAGGGGTTCTATGGCCACAGGGCTATCCAAAAATATCCCAGAAAATAGAGACACTTTCCACTCTGTTGAAAAGGAAAGAAGAGGAGCGATACATAAAAATGTCCCATGCCAATCACGGTCACAGAGCTGCAAAAGCCTGGGGGAGATTGGGAAGAGACACTAAGTTTAACGCTATCTTGAAAAGTCTTACAGCCTACACCCGGGATGGCTCTCACCCTCAGAACAGTCTGCGCATGGGAAATGCCGGCCAACCGAGACTCTATTTGCCAAAAACTTAAACATGACCTTTACTTGGTAGCAATTGTTGGAAACTATTAAGACGACTCTGAAAATAATATAATCTGCAGCGACAATATGTTGAAAGAAATGCCAACCCTGTAAAGCAAGCTCTGTCTCACCCTCCCTTGTGTGCGCACGCTCGGAACAGAAGAGAAACATTTTCCTCCACAGGAGCTCTTAATGCTGCATCTCTCTTCTGCGTCTAGACATAAATGAGCCATTTGCTAATTGTTTAACAGTGATTAAGGAAGTAAACGTTCTGGAGAGGGGGGTGGGAGCAGAGGTTTTCTGACTGCTTGTTTTCTAATTACCAACAGCCAAGCTCACATGGAGAAAAGATGTGCCTCTCAGGGCCACACAGTTTCATTTGGGGAGACTTCTCCTAAAGGTCAGTCCAAGCACCAGTGGCTTCTGGCTGGAAAATGAGCAGTCCTAGCACTGACATCACACCTTTGGTCAGGTGGGTCCAGACTGAGGGGAGCCAATGAAGTCCTGTTGAAAGAGGCCTGTCTACCAGAAACAGGATGTGGGGCAGTGGGGCTCTCCTCCCTTCCGAGCTTCCAGGGACCTCAGAGCCTCTACATTTTCTAAAACAGCTCCCGCTCCAGAGGGAGGATAGCTGAGCTGGCCTACTTGAAGTCCAGGCTGCCGGATTGTGGTCAGCAGTGGCTATGCTCCTCTGCATTCAGGCAAAATTAAAAGTTGGCAGCCAGGACCCCAATAAGCTCTCATCCTTCCATATGGATGACAGGAGAGGAAACAAAGGGGTTCACAGATGAGGGGTTCACAGCTGGTCCAGGCAGAGTCCACGAAGCAGTTGGCAGGAGGGTTTCTAACTCTCATCAGGACTAGGATGGTAAAGTAGGCCTTTTGCTGAGCTCAGAGCTGAAATGACTTTCTTGTGTCTGAAATTCACATGGTCACCAAGACCAGCTCTGACTCCCTAAATACCTCTGTCAACTGTTTTCTGTCTGTCTTTGCAACCAGTGCACACATCTAGGCCTCACTCATACCAGCAGGCTCCTCATAGCTACTCCGCCTACAGTCCTGCCCCCAACCAACCCTACTTAGTAGCCAGTGCAAGTGAATTCAAAACCAGAAACCTTTAATAGGATCCCCAGTGCTGTTAGGGCAAAGCCCAGCCCCCTCATATGGCCTTCAAAGCCCCTGCAGAAATGGCCCCTGATTACTTTTCTAGCCTCATTTCTGTAGCTAGTTAACCCCTGGTCCCCATATCACATGTGACCAGCCATAACAAGTGTCACCAGCTCCTTCAAGGGAACATGCTGTCCTTCATCTATCTCTTCAACTCCCTCTCCCCTCCATGCCACTTTTGCTCTGGTTGATTCCTTCCAGCCTTAAGATCTCCATGGAACCATCACTTCCTCTATGAGGACCATTCACATCTTGCAACTGGTGGAGGTGACCCTGCTTTGTGTCCTCTGGCACTCTGTATGCCCCTTATCTCAACATCTGGAAGGAGATTACTTTTCAATTTGCCTACCTTTAAGTTCCATGAAAAGTAAGGCTTTGTCTGTTGTGTCCTTTGTCACGGCCACAGCAAATTGGATAATGCACGATACACGGTAAGAAAGAAAATAAATCTTTATGGAGTTTCTGGACTGGTTTAGTTTTCCTGGCCAGGATAACAGGACATCAAGGGCAGTAAAATGACTAGGGCGATCCTCACTGCCTCAAACCCAAGTCAAGGGGCGGGGTCTACATCATACTTTCAAATCAGCTGCAGGGTTGGCCTTCGATTGGTCTATCCCTACCGGTGGTGTTCTATTCCTTCTCTCGTATGGATACAGAGTCTGAAAAAGCAGTTACTTCCATGCAACACCTTATATCCTTTCAGCTCAAGACTTGGTGCATTTGTGTCCACTTCATCTTTGATCACAAAACTCTGAGCTGGTTGCTGATGCTGGGTCACTGGGAGCTCTGCCACAGACAGGGGTCCTAAGCACATCTCTCCAGTTCTAGGATCCTCAGACTATTCTGGGTGTAGAAGCAGAAGGAGAGTTTGTGTGACGTCACCTAAAGACGAATACCCGGCATCCAGAACAGAGCTGATGTACAGGCTCCTTCTTCCTGCTTCTGACAGTGTGCCCCAGAGCCTTCAGATCCATCCAGAAAAGAGCAAATGCCTCCTCCTGATGAACTGAGACCATTTCTTATGGGGTGTGGGTTTCCCTGATGTTGATGGGGACAAGGGCTACAAGATGTTTTGCCAACACTCATTTTTATGAATTTGACTTAAAATATCAAATCCCCCCTATGAATCATGCTTCATGGTCTCATCAATCCTTGTTTCCTGAACCCAATGACCCTTCCCCCCCACCAAAAGGTGGTAACTCCAGGGGATGAAGTTCATTACTAGTTAACTCATTTACCCTTATTAATTGACCATCTACTCATGGTCCCCCAACAGCTTTGTCTGTAAGACTAAAATGTCCTCTTAAACCTCCATGAAAAGGTGGCAATGTATTGGGGGGCAATAACTAAAACACTTCTAGTAGAAACCACCAGGCTGAAATATCCCCCTTGGAAGGACACCTTACTGAATGGAATTTAAACATGTCCTTGGGCTCAGAGATCCTAGAACAGTCAACACAGCTACTGACTGATGACTATGTGATTCGTTTCTTTGAAAAGAAGATGCAACCTCTCTAGAAGTTCGTGTAAGGTAGAAAAGTAGGAGACTAGTGTCAAAGACCAATACCCATACCATTTTCTACTCCAATGTTACCCTTCCCTGACTCTCTTTTTTAATTTCAAATAGAAGTGGGTGATTATAGGGGCACCTGGGTGGCTCAGTTAGTTAAGCATCTGACTCTTGGTTTTTGGCTCCGGTCATGATCTCACAGTTTGTGGGTTTGAACACCACATCAGGCCCCTCGCTAACAGTGTGGAGCCTGCTTAGGATTCTCCCTCTCTCCCTCTCTCTCTGCCCCTCTCCTGCTCATACTCTCTCTTGCTCTCAAAATAAAGAAATAAATTTAAAATTAAAAAAAAGAAGTGGGTGATTATAGGTGTCAAGGCAGGAAACCCTGGGTGTCAAGCTCTGCCACTGTCCTTGGCTCTGTGGGCCTCAGTGTAGTGCATAAGGAGAATGGGGAGAAGGATACTATAGTTTCTCATAAGAATGGTTTAGGTCTCTCTGTTTGCGTCAGGAAACAGATAGCTGAGCATGTCTGGGAAAATGAGGACTGTGTTTCAGCTGGTGCTGGAATTCCAGGACAAAGGAGCAAGAGCAGGCTGAGACTAGTAAAAGCTCTTAGGGCCCAGCAGTATCTGGAAGTCACTCTTTTTTGAAGAATTGGGAGTCATTACAAAGGACTCATCCAAATCCTGTCCTGCTTCTTAGACAAGCTATTTATCGGTATCAGTGAGGAGGCAAACTTCTCCAACAAAAAGCAAACTTTCCTGCCCAGACTGCAGGGGGGCCGAGACCAGCAACCATTTCCAGAGAGCTTCCCTGGGCAGCTGACAGCATTTCAAGCCACAGCTGACAGGTTACTACTGCTCCTTGTAGCTTGGGGGTCATGGCAAGCTGGCATTTGAAGACAGAGGTGAGTGGGCAGGTTTCTGCTGGAGTTTGATGTGTAACATGCCACTTGCCCCAACAGTCCTGATCCTCCACTGACATTTCATGGCCTGTCTCCAATCTCAGGCTTGAGGATCAGACAGTTTACTCCAGAGCTGGAGGGTATCATTTGAACAACACAAACGAGACCTTCACAAAGACAGAATCATTGCAAGGAGCCTCTGACTCTCATCCAGAGCCCCGGGCTGGGTGCTGGGCTAAGCAACTTGGCCTAGGGTGGGGACACCTTATTTGTCTTCATCACAAAGCTCTCTGAAATCCATTCACTCAAATCCCAGATGGGTTACAAAGACCCAGTTCTTGCTATTCCTTCTCAGCCAGAGTCCTTGGAGGCTCCCCTCTTGTCCATGACATTCACTGAACACCCAGGATACACTGTGTTCTGTGCCTGGTTAAGGTGCTGACAGGCCCCATTTCTTTTTTTTTCTTAATTTTTAAAATTTTTTAATAGTTTATTGTCAAGTTGGTTTACATGGAACACCCAGTGCTCATCCCAACAAGTGCCCTCCTCCATGCCCATCACCCCCCTTGCGCTCTCCCCACCCCACCCCCCATTTCTGTGTCTAGGGCCTGACATTCTTAAGGCAGACACAGAGAAGAAGGTGGTTATGGTAACCAGTGTCCTCTAAGCCAGGCATTGTCCAACCATCTGCTCACCTTCCAGCTTTGGCTACAGGTCCCTTTCAGACGGCCTTCCCACCCTCTAGCCCCATCTCCCCTCACTGTGACAGCCACACAGGCATCTTTTTCTTCTTTAAACATACTAGCCTGCCTTGGAGCCTTGGCCCAGGCTATTTTCTCCATTTAGAACATTCTACACTCCACCCTCCATTTAAAGGACACCTCTTCAGAAAGGCCTTCCTTCACCATCCCTTATAAAGCAAGCCTCCCTCTCCATATCCGTCTGTCTGTCTGTCCCTCCCTCCCTCTCTCTCTCTCTCTCTCTTTCTCGATCTCTCAACACTACTATAACACTTACCAAAATGTGAAATTACATATTTATTTGTTTGGTTATTTATTTCTCCCCTACCAGACAGTAAGCTCCAAGTCAGCTTGGAATTGTGACTGTCCCGTTCCCCACCGCCATGTCCTGCACAGAGTCTGGAACTAGAAGTGTTCAAAATATAGGTGCCAAACAACTACATGAACGAGCTTTTCTTTAAGAAGTGACTGGAGTAGGAAGGCAGCAAATTCTGGAAGCCTTTTTCGGTAACAAGAATGGGTCTGGGTTTAGTTTGAGTGGCAAGAAGAAAGCTATTCAATCATTTTAAGAGGGCACGACAGACAGACAGACCTTTATTACGGAATCATCCCCACCTCTTCTGTCATACAGAAATGGACTTTGGAGGCAGGGGAGAAGCAGACAGGAGGCAAAAAGATGTATTAGGAGATGCCTATAAAAACCAAATACCTCACTACTTTGTGTGTGGTCCGGTGACCAGCAGCATGGACATCTCTTAGACACTGGTTAGAAATGCAGTTCTCCGGCCCCACCAAGACTGCTGTATCACTGCTATATCACAACCAGCTCCAGACAACTGCTCACACACCTAGAGGCTGGGCTTTGGGTGGGCAATAGGGCTGGCCTGATCTGCCTTTGGGGAGTGGGAGATAGGACTGATTCATCAATGCCCCTCCCCCAAAGTCCACAATTCCAGACATGTGCAGGGTGCCAGAAGCAAGCCCTGTGACTACAAACTACCTCAGACTGATTCCATGAGGGGTCAGGGACGGTAGGGGAAAGGGTAAGTGTGGGTATGCTGCGCCAAGTAGGCTCTCTAACCAGGATGTATTCACTGCGACTGTGGGCAGAAAAGCTGTAATTCCCAGGACAGGTGTGAGGTTGGGGACCTAAGCTCAAGAACCTTAGGCTGGTGTGGCCACAAGTGCCCAGGGTGTTGCTGACAGCCACTGTCTTTAATCTCAAAATTCAT
This sequence comes from Crocuta crocuta, assembly GCF_008692635.1. Classification (NCBI taxonomy): domain Eukaryota; kingdom Metazoa; phylum Chordata; class Mammalia; order Carnivora; family Hyaenidae; genus Crocuta; species Crocuta crocuta. Next base: position 9,696,046 of record NW_027530640.1, read on the forward strand.
CTTCAAGTGAGCCTCACACAAACAGGAGGAGAGAGGACAGGGCCGCAGCTCCAGCTGCAGGAGATGGGCAGACATGAGTTCCCCAAATTCCAGAGACATCCATCGGCTGAGCTCTATGATTCACATCTTTGGAACAGCTTGCTACCTCACCTTCTCCAGGAAGCCTGCCTAGGTTGACTTCAGGATCACATGCCATTCTCACGACAATCCTTCCCCCACAGCTCTTGATCACTCTGGTTATATGGGAGGTGGGTAACATTTTTATCTGGTCTCTTTGGCTCGAGAGCCTATTTACATGGCAGCTTCTTGAGGTCGAGGCCCAAAGGCCACCAAAACTAGGGATCCACAGGCCCTATTTTTGGCACAGAGACTTGTCAGAACAGGCAGCTGTGGGTTTTCTTGATGACAGAAGAGACAACAGAGATGACTGACCTTGGAAGTGTAGGTGTGGCCATCAGAGCCGCAGACCATGGCTGACTGTGCCGCGGGGCAGGGCTTGCACTTCACCAGATTTGAAGGTCCAACCCAGTGTTTGTGGGCCATGCTTCCCTTCTTTTGCCTAAGGATGGAAAAAGAGGGGATAAGGTCACTGAAGCTCTGGTTCTCATGGGTCTCACCTGCAAGGTATCTGGACAGAGGCCGAAAAAATAAACAAAAGTGCCGGTCAAACAGGCCGGTGCATCCTGGAGGCCTTTGCTGGTGTTCTCGTTTGAACCAGCGGGCTGGAGGGGCAGGAGATTCCGTTCCAAAAGCCCAGGTTCAACCTACCCAACAGACCAAGGACAACAATGTGGCCATTAGAAATAATGGAAAACATGACTCGGTGACATGAAAAGACATTCACAATACAGTGAAAGAAGCAATGAGGGAGAGGCCCCATCAGCTCAAGTGAGACCCCAGTACTGGGTGTGGCACATCGTGGGCACCCCAGAAAGAGGGCCAGAGAGCTCACACTCCTCCGGGGCTGATAGACAGCCTTCCCAGGGGGCTGACAGGCAGGCAAGTCAGAAAGCAGTCTGGATAGAAACCCATCTCCAAACACAACCAAATGAATTTATCACAGCTGTGGAAAATGATTTCTGGATACATTTTAAAACAATTCTTGTCCAGCTTCCAATTTACTATTCTATAGAGGCTCTGATGTGATGTCACTTTCAACTGCTAAAATAATCAGAATTCTACTCTTCCATTCTGGCTCTGGTTTCCCCCATCCTAACCTGTGTCATAATGATAAATGGTGCTATTAGGAAGGCTTATGTCCACAGAAGGAACCCCATCTCCAAATCATAACCCACTGAAACAAAGGCCTGCAGTGATTGCCTTCCTTTCCCTCGTGGTCTCTGCTGTCCCAGCAAACCACTGGGAGTGACTCTCATGTCTATGTGGAAAGTTCTAGGGGGAGGATGACTGACTATGGATGGACCATCCCTCAGGTCATTATGGTGTCCTTTAAGTTAAGCTTTGCCCTTGCAAGTCTTGACTGGTGGTTAACAATTGAGCCCTGGAGTCAGAAAACCTAAGTGCAAATCTCAGCTCTGTCACTTACTCACTGTTTGATCTTGGCAGAACATTTAACCCTGGTTTAGATTTTAAATTTTAACTGTAAGTAACTCTCAGTTTCCTCATCTATACAATGGGGGAAAATAGAATCTACTTCAAGCCAGAGTTATGACGATTAAATGAGTTGTTGTATATACTTGGTGTATCGCCTAAAAACCACAAAGAAAGAGGGGCGCCTGGGTGGCTTAGTCGGTTAAGCGTCCAACTTTTGCTTAGGTCATGATCTCGCGGTTCATGGGCTCGAGCCCCGCGTCGGGCTCTGTGCTGACTGCCAGCTCAGAGCCTGGAGCCCATTTCAGAGTCTGTATCTCCCTCTCTCTGACCCTCCCCTGCTCACACTGTCTCTCTCTCTCTCTCTCTCTCCTAGAAATAAATTTAAAAAAGAAAAAAAAAACCCACAAAGCAAGAAAAATGGCAGCTATTGCTGTAATTCTTTTTTTTAAAAAATAGTTTATTGTCAAATTGGTTTCCATATAATACCCAGCGCTCATCCCCACAAATGCCCTCCTCCATGCCCATCACCCCCTTTCCCCTCCCCCCCACCCCCATTAGCCCTCAGTTTGTTCTCAGCATTCAAGGCTGTAATTCTCATTTGCCCCAATAACAGATGGGTGTATAGAGGATGAAATCACCATTGACACAGAAATGTGACTTCATTCTAAGGCCCTAGGGTTGGAATGGCATTTAAGTCCCCGGAAGAACTCATGGGGCCATGGAAGAAAATGTTTTCAACCAGGTATAGAGTAAATATGCAGCTCGATACAAATGTGGGTTTGGGGTATGAGGTAATCCACCCTCTTCCAAATGAAGGAAAGTGACCTTGGAAGAGCACACACCAAGTTCGTTCTTATTCTACCTCAAGTCTTCCCTAGCAATTTGGGGGAGGTGGTAAAAGGAGGAAGGTCTGTTTGAGAAACTACCTTTGAGGTTGACAATGTATCCAGAGCACAACCCTTGGGGCCGTTAGCGATCCCAGGCTAGATGGGTCACAGGGGGGCCTGTCTGACCAATAAACTGAAAAAGGAGGTCCTATAGGGATGCTAGAAGATCACCTAGTCCAGCTTACTCATGTTACTAGTGGTGGGAAATGAGATCAAGTTGGGTAATAGCCTTGCCCAACGTCAGTAAGATAACTGGTGGCCAGGCCTATGATGATGTTCATACAGCTGCACGGCAACCAAAGATGAATCTCTCTTCTTCAGCCATGTCAGTCATGCCTAGATTATTAACTTCAAATTTCTTTGGAGGCACCTATTTGTTTGCCAGTAGTGGTCCTCTCTCCAGTGCCTCCCTGCTTCCATAGTAGCTAACCACATTGTCCTCACCTCTCTGTCTGGAAAAAAATTTTGCATTTCTAATTCACATGGACATGATTACCTATTACCCTTTGCCAAACATAGTTTACTCATTCAACGTTTGTTCTGGACTTGAGAGAAAGGGATGATGGCTGAAGGGACCCCACGTAGCCCACAAGCAGGCTGTCAGCACGGGGTTAACAGGAGAGCCCATGAGTTCTTCAGCAGAACACCACACATTTATCATCATTCACACAGCAGACTGTCTGACACCGATGATGAATCAACAAATACATGCAGCAGTCTGGCATCTGGCAGCCCCTCTCCTGGGCCAGTCCCCAGTGTGCATGCCCACTGCCGAAGCAATTCTTGTGATGAGTTCCCAGAAAGGGGCTATAAAGTCCAAAGAGTGGGCAGCTTTGCTGGAGCAGACATCACCACGTGCAATGATGCTGCAGAGGAAAGAAGGAGCTGAGCCAAAGGGAGAGGAGGGAGAAGTGAACGCTGAGCTGAGCCAATGGCTTTGAGGAAAAGATGGAATCGTGGAGTAACTGCCAGTTAATGACACATCATCCCTGCTGGTGGACCTCAACCTCACCATTAAACCAAGTTCATGATGGGGACATGAAGATATGGGGCTGGCTGGTGCTTACCAGCAGGCCTGGTGCAGCATGGGTATTCCATATATCCCTATGGGGTGAGTGGGTGGGTCTCTATGTGCTGATTTCTCAGTGGTTTCTCAGAAGTTAATCACAAAATCAGACCGTCAGAACCAGAATATACCTTAACTAACTGAGCCTAAGAACTCTATTTTATAAATGAGGAATTAGACACAGATGGGAAGTGACTTGGCCACTGTCACACAGAAATATAGCAAAGCTACCTCACATATGCTTGTTGGAATAAGGTTATCCTGGAAATGACTACATACTGTTCTGGGACCATTTAAATTCTTATTTTGGCATCTGCAGTTTCATCATCAGGCTCAATTTTATAAATAAACCTTCTCTGAAACATTGTCCCTGGCTCTATACCTGCAAAGGAGCAAGCACTACACACCCAATGTCTGGGGGGTCATCAGGGTACTGTGTTTGACTTCTGCTAGGATGCCACAGGGAGTAGAGCCCAACCCAATATAAATTTTCACATTTCCAATGAAACAAGCATCCCTGTTACATCAGAGCAAACTCGGATGTTCTTTACCTCACTGGAACTCCAGTGGACACGGCACCCAAACCTATGGTCTGCATCGAGACCAAATTATATGAAGTTATGTGCAAGTGTATGTGAACCGTTAGAGCCATAACTTCCTGGCTATTTGCATATTTCAATCCCCACAATTCAATCAAGACACTAAAAATTAACCAACCTGTTGAGGTAGGGGACCAAGTTTTTGTACTTTAACATATTTTACTTCTTAAGTCAAAAGAATGAAATCCTATCAATGTCTTTGATGGAATTGCCATACCCAGTGTCATAGACATTTATCACCTGGAGTGACACAAGCAATTTAATCTGGGAAGCACGTCCTACCAGCCTTTCAATTGGCCATGAAACCCTAACTCCATCCTGGCCTGGCTGGTGCTAGGGGCAGCCACATCTCCTGTCCTACTGACAGTACCACAAAGAAAATCCCAACCTACAAGCACCCTATGAAGGAGAGAAGACAGACAACAGGAAGGTCACAGACATTTCTTGTTTTCTTGGATTTAACTGTTTATTCTTAATCTTTTTTTAAGATTACCACAATTTCCAGCTTTTAGGTTTCTGAAGCAGAGTGATTCTTAAGTACAGATCTGATGATGTGACTCCCGTAATACTTAGAACCTCTATCTTTGCCCCACATCCTAGAGCACAGTCTGAATTCCTAATTTTGGTATTAAACTGACTGAGCCTACCTTTACAGGGTCAATATCAGCCTTGTTTGTTCCCCTCTCTAATACATACCCATCCCTCTACACACACACACACACACACGAAGTGACCACCACCACCAAGTATTTTTGCTCCACCCATCCTCTGCTGTTTCCCAGAGCCCACCAAGGATCTTTGTGCCCCTGGACCATTATATGGGATTTTTATCAGTCTGACACATCTTCTCTCCAAACCCACACTTCTCTCCTTCATTCTCTCTGCCTCATAAGGCTTTCTTTAAAGCCCTACTCAATACTCCCCTTCCCCAGGAAGTCTTGAAGGGCCCCTCCACAGGCAGTCAGGCTGCATGTCCATGACACCATAGTCCTGTGATCACTTTTGCTCAGGCTCCTGACTTGCCTATAAGGGAGAACCTTGCTTCAATCTGACCAAATTATTACAATGATGTGACAGGATATGGGGTATGCTCACGCTAAAAGCATGCCCATCCTGGACAACTTGCCCTCATCACTTTCCCCCATCATTCAGTCCTACTGATCCAAATTTGCCAGGCAAATTTGAGTCTTTATGACTAGACAAACTCTTTCCACCTTCATGGCAAATGTCCACCCCCTGTNCACCAACCAGCCATATGAGCCTCTTACAGGTTTCTTACATGTGCCAGGCAAATTTGAGTCTTTATGACTAGACAAACTCTTTCCACCTTCATGGCAAATGTCCACCCCCTGTTCAAAGTTCAAATCAACTACCTTTCATGAAGTCTCTCCTGGTCCTGTGAGCACTACCTCAATTAGAATCGACCATGACATCATTTGTTCCAACATTATACCTTGTTCAGATCCAACGGTGACATTCACTATAGTATAAAGCAGTTCTTTTTGAGTCTATCTTCCTCAATATACTATGCACTCCTCAAGGGTAGTGACTGGGTCTCATCACTTTTGTGCTCCTGGGATTGGAAATATGGTCAACTTCTAACACATGAGTTTTTTCAGTGAAGTAAGTGAATTTGTTAATCTAGACCTTTAGAACTTTCTCCTTTTATTTCTAGACATTATTAGCAATAATGAGAAGACAAACATATGTGGTTTTAAGCAACAAGAATTCAACAAACTTAGAAATCCTAAGTGAGGGGTGCCTGGGTGGCTAAGCACCAGGCTAGGCCACCAATTGGCAAAGCATCCAATTCTTGATTTCAGCTCAGGTCATGATCTCACATGTGGTTCATGAGTTCAAGCCCCACATTGGGTGCTGTGCTATCAGTGCAGAGCCTATTTGGGACTCTCTGTCCCCCCTTCTCTCTCTGGCCCTTCCCTGCTCGCTCACTTGCTTGTTTGCTCACTTTCTCTCTCTCTGTGTCAAAATAAATCAACCGAAAGAGAGAGAGAGAGAGAGAGAGAGAGAAAGAAAGAAAGAAATCCTAAGTTCAACTTGAAAAACAATTAGCAAAAATTTCTAAAGACAACTAAGAAGTGGGTGGAGAGAACTCTCCTATGCATCTCAGGGCTGAAAGATCCTCCTATTCCAGGGATCAAACTGCTTCTCAAGCTGGGTAAGGACCCCTGATGTAAAGGTTCCAAATTCCCAAGAGATATTAATTTTTAGGACTTAGGAATGAATGAGAAATCCAAATTTTCAGGAATCCTCAACACGTGCTGAAAGAGTAAGTTTTTCTACATTCTTTACAATGTTTTACTTACATATTTTTAATCAAATAGGAAACATTAAGCTTAGTATTATTTATCAAGCAATGTAGCCTAAAATGAACATTCAAACAATGGAAATTATCAGCAAACATTATTGGGCAGTACTCAAATGATGGGACCTTTGGCTTTTCTAGCACAGTACAGAATCACATGCTGATAGTCTCAATTTCAAGACTTAACGATGTTCCATAACTATTCTGTGGAATACCACTCAGAGGACTTCTCTCAAGTATAGTATGCAAGTAAGTTTATTAGTATTACTATTATTTACAAGAGTAACTCACACTCTTTCAAGAGGCCAGCAGCTACAAGCAAGACTGACCAGATTGTCAGTGCTCTTGCCAATGTATCCCTGTCCTAGTTCTTGGAAATGTCAACCTTGACCTTCAAGTCCACACACTAAGGATTTCCTGCTCTTGCTTCCCACTGGACCCTGCCGCTCCTCACACAGATATCCATACCCTCAGCAGTCAAGGCAAGTCCCACCTCTTGCCACTTCCGCACAGCTGACACTAAGGAGGGCACTGATGACATCAACTGTGGTCCAATTTCACTTGGCTATGACCAGAGTAGAGCCACAGCCAGTACCTACAGCAAAACAGTGGCTGGAAAGACTCTTCTAGAATAATTTTTTCGGCAAGAAGTAGATGTACAGGTATATATTTCCTGACATCGATCCCACATGATGAAATTCAACAATCTGTGTCAAAAAACTTTAATGATATACTGGGGGTGGGGACTGCCAAGAGTATATGTAGCACTGCTGACTTTTTTCCTTTTGGTTATAGAAGAAAGCCCCTTCACTGGATCCAATACCTTGAAACTCCAACAGGTTTGCCTAACTTTAGACAGAATTGTTTTACTCTACAAAGAGGGAAGCAATGGAATTTTTTCTTGTTTTACAAAGAGTAAAGCAAGGCTTGAAGTTAGGGAACAGGAGCAGGACTCCAGGAGTTTTGTGTGACTACGACCTGCCAGGCTAAGGGTCCTGAACACACACACACCTGACTCCTCACACACCATGACTCTCTGACAGTAGATGCTGTACAACCCCATTTTACAAAAGGGAGAAGCTGAGGCTTACGTAGCCAGTCACAGTCCCAGGACCTATTCCTCTGTCCTGTCTGTGATCTCTCATCAGCTCTATGGCAGACCCGTAAACCCAGAGGCCTGAGAACCCAATCCAGGGAGGGTCTCTTCCCAGCAAGCATCATGTTTGTTTGCTGGCAGCCAGCACCACGTGCATTTTATTCTCTTGTTAATATCAAACTGCCCATTCAAAAAGAAGATTGAATTTGTTTGCAAAATCAGGACTAATTGCTTCTAAAACAAGAATGGAAGATAACTCAAATAGCTGATGTGGTGGCTACTTTGAACCAGAGACAAAATAATGAATGTTAATTGAAATGAAAACATGTTAACCATTGAAATAATCTGTCATGTAAAATGACGCTATAATTCCTCTGTTGTTAGGGTTATTTGAGTCATTATACAAAGTCATAAAATTACACAGGAAGAGCATAATGGCCTGTGTCATTTACAAAAGCTGCTTTGATGACAGAGACAAGCTCTCATGTGAGACACTCTCCATCCTGGTATACCGTGGGCTCCTGAGTCCTCACTGTCTTCCAAAGGAAGAATATTACAGATGCAAGATCCTGTTCAAAGACAGACTGATTTTTCTGACACACAGAGGCCCATTAGAGAACAAAAGGAAAAGCTGTCAGTATGCATGGAGTAACTATGTGTCCATAAGTACTACTGGGCACCCACACGGTATAAAGATGTGTTTATAGATGCTTGAGATTTCAAGGGCAAATACATAATAATAGCAGCTATGCATTTATAGGGACTTACTATTCTGCTGATACTGTTACTACCACCCATAATAACTAATATGTTTTGAGCTCTCACAATGTTCTAGGTACTGTTTCAAGCCCTTCACACAATATGCCTTATTTACTCCTCCCAACACCCCCAAGACAGAGAAAAGATGCAGTGGAACATGGGGAGCTGTGCTGTGGGGGTGTGAGTCAAGGGGTCTGTGGGAGCAAAGCACACTTGAGGGGATGGGAAGGACCATGCATGGTGGGGTCCCAGTCATCAGGGGTGGACATCCCAACTGATCCACCAATTCAAGCTGACACAACAACCACCAGAAAGCCAGCACTTCTGTCTGGCTTCCCCCAATGTGACTTGACCCAGATGAGGAGGGTGAGGCCCATGACCTCTTCCAAGTCAGAAGAGACAAGCGCCTCGTAGCAAGGAGACAGCTCTCAGTTCACAGGCATGCTTCCAAACCATCAACTAAAAACGTTTCCAAAGCACCTTCAAACTCTTAGGATAACTGCATATTTTTAAAAGTTTTAGAGCAGAATCAGGGCCACCAGAAAATTATGTGCCTAGGAGCGCAAGGAATTCCCAAAAGCAGGAACATCTTTCCAGGTATATGTGAATGTCAACTCAAGTCTTCATGACCTGCCTGCCATCTTGTTAATATCAAATGTGTAGTAGCCGAGGCAGCTGGGGATGAATCTACTCTTCATAGATGAGATGATTCAACAGCCAGATGAGAGTTTCCAACAACATCGTGTGTGTAGGTGTAAATGAACTCAGAGAGATGAAGAAGGCACACACCGGAGGGAACACACCATCAGCGGGGGAGGCCTGAGGGCATGAGAAAGGGAACTGATGCTGTGTTACTCTATATATCTATTAATCTGACTCGCTTACAATCATGTGTTGCTCGTCGAATTTGTTCCAAATCTAAAAAAGAAATGCATGTTCAGGGGTGCCTGGGTGGTTCAGTTGGTTAAGTGTCTGACTCTTGATTTCAGCTCAGCGCACAATCTCATGATTCATGGGTTTGAACCTTGCATTGGGCTCTGTGCTGTCAGCTTCAGATTCTCTCTCTCCATCTCTCTGCTCCTCTCTCTCTCTCTCAAAATAAACAAACTTAAAAAAATTTTTTTTAAAGAAATGCATTTTCAGAATTTTTAAAGAAATGCATTTTGCCAAACCCACACCTGCCAGCCAGTTCTCCACATCTCCAGTTTTGTTTAAATAAGCCAGGGTGGTTGGAAAGGAACAAAAAGCTCCTACGTGCAGGAAGGAAGGCTGAAAGAAAGTGAGTTAGTTCACCTGGATAAAGGTGACCAGGCCTCAAAGGTTTCATTGAAGACTCAGGGGTCAGATCGCTATATCTGAACTAAATTTCCAAATTATTTTGATGGTTTGTTTGAGGAAAGCTATCAAAACATAAGATATAAACATTCTAAGTGCAGCTAGGATTCTAGACATAGTCTTTACTTTTTCAGTAAACACTTATTAAATACCTACTATGTGCCAGGAATTGGGCAAAGATAATGCGAGCACTGTAATCAATAGACTTCTAATAAACATATATCACATGTAACCATTATTACTAAACTGTAAAGATCATAATGGCTCTGAATGTCTGCAGTGACTTGAGGTAGGTGCTACCTTGAATTAACACTTTTATTCTTACATCTTGAGACACTACAGATTCTCACAGACTGCTAACTTCTCCAAGAAAATCTCTACACAGCAAGAAATTTGCTGTCCATTTCAGGAACCCATCTTCACCAAGCCATCCTGTCTTTACGAAGGCCAAAGCCATATGTGGCCAAAAGGGCAGGAAGAAAACGAACTTGCAAGACAACAAACACAGATGTCTTCCTCCATCTTTTTTCAACATTACTTGAAATCCAGGTTTCCTTATTCTTGGAACCAAATATGTATGTCCAGGGATCCTACTTCTAGCCTAAACTATGCTCTTGGTGTTTCCTGACCAGATCAGGAAGATTAGCAGGCTGATGTGATTATGTAAATTCCACTAACAGGTTAGAGTCATCTCCCATTTAGAGAATGAAAGAGCATGGCCAGTGGACCCAAAGGGTCTGGGAGGCTAAGACAGTGGGGATTTAATTCAGAGTTCAGCCTGGTGAACAAATGTGGCCATGGCGGCCTACAAGTAACAAAAATCCATGCATGTGAGCGCACGCACTCACACAGACTCACACATAGGGCCCAAGTAAGACTGCTTTCTGAAGGAAAATGCCAAGCTAGCAGTGTAATAGCAAGCTATTAGGGAAATATAAATGAACCCTTGAGCTTTCTTTATTCCCGTAGCATAATGGATGGTGGTATACTCAGTTTTAAAAATCTATCTCTTCCTAAAAGGTGGCAGAAAAGAAACTGTGACTATTACCCACTGACCTTAGGCAGCCCTGTTTGATTTCTTGTTTTACTGCTCTCCTTTGTTTGCTGGCCCAATAAAGACAGGTCCCTTTCCAGCCCTGAGATCTTAGTGGAAATCTTTAGCAATGGACACACTAGTTGGAAAAAAAATCAAATGATAATCAAGCAAGCCCAAGGCTGAGAATTTCATTTGGCCTCCCTGCTTGAGCACTGTAATCCTGACCCTTAGCAGGAGGGGCCAGAACCACTGAAGGCTGTGCTAACACAGCTTCCAGCTAATTGTTTGTGAGCGCTCAGATGTGCACATAGGGTACGGGCACGCATGTGCACTTCCACCATCGGCTCTGCTGCTGTGAAAACATGTGCTTAAATTCCAGGGAGACAATGAATTATTATGGATGTGTACAGGAGAGAGAGAATACACACATTCGTTTTAGAGTCACCAGCAACAAAGTACTCTGTTCTGGAAGGGCTGTGTATGCCCAACGTTAGGAAGAACAAGTTAGCAAAATGAAGCCTGCGTGGGGAGACCTCACCGCATCGGGGACACTGCTCTTCACAAGACAGACCCAGAGACAGACAGGAAGCTGACTGGCTCATGGCATTCGAGGAGCTGGACACCATCATCCTCACACCATCAACAGTGGGCCATTCCCCAAAAGCACTGCAGGAGGCAGAAACAGCCACACCAGCATCATGACTTTCCCCCAACCAGAAAGCTCTTTTCACAGTGTCACAGGTCAGAAGCTGGAGCCTTGACAAGGCTCTGTGCCCTTCACTGGTGTGGAGCTTTCTGGATAGGTGGCCAGGAACTAAGGCTAACTCTAGTGGCTTGGGACTTCTCTAANCGCAAGCACCTGCTCAAATGCCACCTCCCTCTGAGGGGATTTCAGACATTCTACCCCTTCTTCCAAGGTTCTTCCAAATCCCTTGGAAGCTCTTTATCATCAGTCACTGAGCTATCCTCAGTCAGGTTCCCAGTCATTCCCATGTACAGACACAATGCTCCAATATGTGTTGGCACAGGGAAGAATAAATCAACACGTCCCAATGCTATTCCACAGCAGAACCTAGACCAACGTGCAGAAGTTACCAACAGCAAAAACTTTCATCTCACTGTAAGGAAGATACCTCATACAGTGAGTAAGAGCGGTACAGAGATAGGCCGTCTATCTGAGAAGGCTGGGGAAGGAGGCTCTTAACAGTGAGAGGTCACCTAGAGGAAGGGAGTTCTAAAGAAGGCACATGATGATTCGTGTAAGCATTCCTCTGTGGATAGACAGTGAGGAGGTTGTTTCCATTTCTGCAAAATTGTCATCAAGTGCACTGAATGCTCTCGGATATCAATCTTAGTGTGTATCTCTCTTTGTTTCCACTAGATAGATTTTCCAAAATGGAATCATGGGGTCAATGAGGCCAAACTGCCCACCAGAAATGTTGTAGCAATTTACACTGCCATCAACAGCACCCTGCTGGGACCATCATCCCCTTACCCCAAACTTCCACTCTGCACGTCTCTACCAGGTATTACTCTGAAGCCAAGTGTTTGGACCACCACCAAAGGTCCACAAATAATCAATCGAGCCATAAAGAGCAACAAACCAATGCTGTCCCCTAATACCAGATGAAAACATGACACATAGGGAAACTGGTAAAGCTGGAGAGAGTGGGTAGATTAGGAGGAAATCAAACGTCACCCCAATGTGTTCCTATAGGTGGGGAGGTGCACTGTGGGCTCACACTGGAAAACAGCAGCTGCAGGCTGAGAACCCTCCCAGCGGGTGGGTAGTCCACTGCCCACCCCTCTCCTTCTCCCCAGATCAGAGAAGCACCCAAAGGATGCTGCCTATTGCCTTCCTGGGCTTCCTCCTGGCTGAGCAGGCAACATGGGCCACACGCAGCCTGCTCAATCTTGTTCTGAAGGCCAGAAGGGCCAGTCCCATGGCCCAAGGGGTAGAGGGGTCAGACCTCATAGAGAAGAGATCCTGGAGTCTGCAAGCCTCCTGGATGAAGCAGAAGGATGAATGCAGGCCAGTCTCAGGGGAGCCATGGGGGAGGGGTGCCACTCTAGGTAGGTCCTGCTCATGACAGCTGCCAGAGTGGATGTCCATGTGTGTCCCTTCCTTCCTGAAGGCAGACTCAAAGGCCACTGTGAAGCACTGTGAAGAACAAACCTCCAGCCCTAAGAGACTCAAGAGGTCAATGAGACAACATGACATCTTAATACCTCCAAGGCCAAGCAGCTGACCTTTAGCTGGGCCTAGTCTCTTAGCACAGAGACAGGATGGCAAAGAGACAGGGAATCACAGGATAGGCCACCAGGTCAGGAGAGAGTACAGAGGCTTTATTCCTTCCCAAGAACAGGGCCACTTTCACACAAGACTGACACACTGCCTCCTATTTCTCTGTGTGGGGTTCACAGGGACCTTCTGAGCATGTCCCTGGTGTTCAAGAATGTGGTAGGAAAATGGGATAAAATACGGACAACCCTGGCCTGACTTAGAGCATTGCTTTGTGACGCAGTGACCGATCTGAGCTCCTCATTAAAGACACGAGCCTGGTCCTGCATCCCCAGCTTCCTTCTTGACTTAAATGACTCATTTATCCCTTCAATATGTCATGAACATGTGCCAAGACCTGAACTCATGCTCCAGAGGGAGTGTGGGCAGTGCAAGCAAGGGAGGTGAGCATCACAAGCAGTAAGTGTGTACCCTGCCAGAAGGGAACCACTAATCATGACAACTGACACCATCCAGAACGTTAAAAATAGCAGGGCCTTTGCACGTGTGAGCTCATGAGGCCTGAGCAACTCTGGGAGGTTTGGGGGATCGATCCTCTATCTAGATTCACTGAAGAACTGGAGACTCAGAAAGGAGATGGACTTTTATGGAGCACCTACTATGTGCCAGCACGATGTCTACCACTTTCCTTGTAACAGTTCCATGGGCTAGTTTTAAAGTCAGCCTCTGCTAAGGAAATGGGGATTTAGTTCAGACAAGTGTCTCAAGGGCAGAGTGGCTCTCACACAAAAAGGTGAGCTTCAGGGCAGCCCTGCTGTGGCCCCCCACCTCTACCACAAAATGGTTGTACAACACTGAGAAAGTCACAGTGTGCTTGAGCCACAGTGACCTCACATACTTGTAAACCACTAGGAATACTAGTAAAGACCACCCATGTCCCAACCCCACTGTAGCTGAAAGTGGTCACCCCCTTCTAGGAACTTTAACTTTACTCCATGGCATTTTTTATTTTCTGGTTTAGATTATATATATCTTTGCCCCTAATATCCTCTCAGAGGCCACAAGCTTCGATGAGATCTATGTGGACATACATAGACAATCAGGGCCTCCAACATTTTTCACACAGTATACAATGTGGCTTTAAACAATGAGAATTCAAGAAAACTCAGTCCATCTGAAGGCACACAATTCTGTCACTCTCCCACTTAAAGCCACACAAGATGCCCCTTGTCACCTGGCCTGAAAGCTAAATCTGCCCCATGGCTTTCAAGGCTCTTCAGGCTCTGGTCCCACTGCACCTTCTGGTCTCAGGCAGCCATGCACCTCTCAGTCACTGCCTTCCTGGAGCACAGGCCTCTGTCCTCCCTCTTCCTTCCTTTAGGACACCAAATCCTATCCCCTTCCCTCAGGACCTTTGCAAAGGCTGTTCCCTTCTGTGAGAACACTTCTCCCTATTCTTTGCCCACCTGGCACCTATCACCTTTCACCAACCCAAAGTGTCTCCCTTGTTCGACCAACTAAAGGGATTCTGTTAGGACACTCTGCTCTTATCCCACTTGAGGCTTACAACAATTTATTAGATACTTAATTTCCTTTTCGCTATCTTTTTCATAGACTTTCCTCTCCACAAGGCCAAATTATGTCCATTCATCATATTATTCCAAACACATAGCAGGGTCTGGCACATGGAAGGCACCCTAAATAGGTGTTGAATCCAGAAATTATCAAAGACACCAACTTAGTGGATTCTGAGTTAATGACCTTTAACCCACCATCACTGGTTTATGTGAGCTGTTTTCTGAGGGCTAATCCTGCCAAAATCATGACAAGTCCTAAAGCCCTTTATCACCATCACTATATTCACAGATGGCCTCCCCTGGCATCTGCTGAGAGGAAGACTCTAATTCTAGGCTGGACCAGAGCCCTGCCATCTTGTCTTCCACTTGGGAATTACTCATAGCCATGAAGGTTTGAGCCAGGGCCTCCTTCCTCCCATCAGGTAATGCAAAGTGGGACTTGCGGTTCAGTGGAAAGCAGGACACACCAGTACCTCTAGCTGTGGCAAGATCACGGGCAAGGCAGGCTGTAAGAAGGCCCTTTCCCAACTTGCTAATACAGCTGCCATCCGTTTCCGTGTGTGCCCATTAAAAACATCGTTTAAGAGGGTACCTTGGAAAGGTACCAAGGTCCCCAAACTAATTAACTTTCATCTCTCCTGTCCCTCTGTGCTTGGAGGACCCTGCCCTCTGCCCACCCCCTCCATGAGGAACATTAATGACAGGACATTAGCCTGAGAACATTCTATTTAAAACAAAAGTACTTCTAAAGATAGCCTTGGATGCCCATCTAAATCATCATGAGTCCATTTTCTGGCCCCAGAACCTGCATGGTCAGGGCCCCAGATGGGCCCTACCGTGGTGCCTGATATCCATAAAGAATGTCTTTCATGGTTCATTGGTTGAATTAATCTGATATAAAATGTCTAAACTGGAAAACCTACAAATTGGGATCTTGATGAGTTTAGGCAGAAGAGCAAGCAGGGCCACATCAGATTTATTAATAACAAAGGCAAAGGAAAGAAATTTCAGAAAATTAAAGCAGAAGTTTGTGAAGGGGGAAATTCAATCTGACCCCTTTTGTAAAAGATGATGTGCTTTGTGAGGGGCCACAGAGGCCTTGCTCTCCCTGCCCCAGATACCTGGATACTCCTCTCTCTGGATGCTATAAAGTGCCCCCAGAATGTGTGGGAAACCAAACACCTTCAGCGAGTTGCAGAGGGGACTTGAGCTGGTCTGTTTCCTAGCATTTAGGGACGGACATGCTAATGTAATGCTTCATACCTGCATGCTTCCCAGCATGCCCTGAGCCCTGGTGGAAATCACACCTAGTGATTACCTCTTCAAAACCAGCACACCCACCTCAATCTCCTCTTTCTAATCCACTTAAATCTGAGGCATGAAATATGCTTCTCTGTACATTTCTTAATAGACAGAGACACCAATAACAAGGCAACTGGGAGCCCCTCATCGAGGAGAACCACACAGCAGGGTAATGCACTTAGGCTTTCTAACAAGAGACAGAGGGAGGAACTGAGAGGGAGGTTTTAACATTAGTCCCTGACCCTGTGAGCAGACATTCCCAACACCACAGACTCCTGGCTTTCTACCCTTCCAGCAACTTTGTACATGATGCACATTCTGGGAATATAACCATAAAATGCTTCCAATCTCCCACAGATATAACATGGCTTTAAAAGAAAAAAGGACAATGATTCAGTGCATTGGGTATTCCAGAAAATACCTGGAAATATGAACCACCCTCTCTAGAAAGGGGGCTTCTTGAGCAGCTCAACCCAGTGGCAGGTGCCAGAGAGGGCTCTGGAGGGCAGAGGCTCTGGTCCTTACGAGTCACACCTAGAAACACGTGTCCAGCCAGGCAGGATGCCATCAGACTCTCTGGGAGAGCTCACCAGTCACTTTCCCATCTTAAGGTATCTCCATCTTTAGGTACAACCTCATTGGCATTGGCAGCAGAGTTTTTAAAAAGGGGGGGAGGAACAACTCAGAGCAAAATTTGGGTCTGGTAAACATTACTGACAATCATGATTTTTAATGTGTTTATTAAACTCCCCTAGTGAATCTGACTTCCAAAGTAAGACCCGCCTCTCACTGAGTCCCCTTTGTTCCAGGGACTAAACATTCTACACAATTACTCCCATCCTCATTATGAATAGCTTTTTACTCTCTGCTGCTCTTTTCCTCAAGCTCGTGCAATCAATACTCTCAATTTCAGAGAGGAAAACAAAGGAACAGAGAAGGTAACTATGAGAAGTCAACAAGACTCCTTTTGCAAAGTGTGTCTAACATGGCAAGTGGTCAAGAAGTGGCATCTCTGGAAGCAACCTCTCTCCCCTTTGTTTTCCTCAGGTGACCAAGGGTAAAGAGATCACAGTGTTGGTTCCTGTTTATTACAGGTGGCTGATTCAGAAGTGGGCTTAACCCCAAAACTCAGCTGCATAAATTCCAACAATTGTTTAGAAATATCACCAAGCCCTCATCAAGACTTTAGCCAGGCCCAGAACAGAGAAAATGAAGATCCCTCAAGGTTAAAAGAGAACACAAGGGCCCCTGGAGAAAAAGTGCGAGCTATATAAAGACTAAATCATAATAAGGAATACCAACATGATCACACTCTGGTAACTGGACATGCCTTGAGCTGTGAAAGTACCAGAATGCCACTCAGACACCCGGAAGCACTCACTTTCTACATGGCCATGTGTCTTCCAAACCAAGAGAGATATGCGTATGTATAATCAACCCGTTCAAAGCCCCTGTAGCAGGAGGCAGTGCTTTGTTGTAAAACAAAACTGAGATGAAATAACCATCATCCTTTCAAATGTCCTCGGAGAGTTTGGTATTTGAGGCACATTCTGTCATGTACTTCTCTCTGACCTCAAACACTTTGATTCTCTTTTTCCAAGTTCACATAAAAGACAGAAAGCTCTCAGATTGGTCTATGGCACCATGAGCCTCGACTCAATCTGAATTCTTTGCTGGTGCAGAGAATTCGTTGTTATTCCAGATAATTAGGAAGCAGAGATAAAGGGCCATTACGTTAGAGAGGCCTAGCCCACTGGGAAGACTGGCCGTCGGCTCCTTGTTTAGAAACAGATTAGTTCCCACTGCTCCCAGAAGGCTTCCAAGGGTATGCTCAGATATTTTAAGTCCCATCCTGACACCCTTTCCTCCTGTTCACAATACACTTGCAGAATTTGAGAATGTGGCTTGTCTGCAAGGCTTAAAACAAACGCTTCAATTTTCTATTCTCCAAATGAAAATCAATGGCAACAGAGAGGTAAAATCAATGTTCATGGCTCTGTAGGGAGAATCCCACCCCCAGCTCCCGCCCACCCAGAGCAATAAATCAGAACTAGCCATCTTGACTGGCAGTGAATCCCTGAGAGTAGAGACCTCTGTGGCTTGTATGACTTTCTGCCCATCCCTCTGTTCCCCAAGAGGATATTTTCTTTAAGAAAGCCTAAGACAGTATTTCTAAAACCTGAGTCAGGAAGAATAGCACACTGCTGCATTAAAAACTCTTTTTCCTCTAATGAATCCTTTTGCCGGTGGGATCTTCGGCATCTCAGAACAGAGAGTGACTATTTCCCTAAGGATCCATCCTGTATTATCTAGTCTTAATGACCGCTCAGACACCCCCTGACCTGCTCCCCCAGACAACCAATGATCTGCTTTCTGTCACCAGAGATGAGCTTGCATACTGGAGAAGTATAAATAAATAAAAATCATCCAGGATATACTTTGTTTTTTTTGGTCTGGGTTCTTTTGCTTAGCATAGTTATTATGAAATTTATTCATGGTGATGGATGTACCAGTAGCCTATTTCTTTTTTTTTTTTTAACTTTTTTAAATGTTTACTTATTTTTGTGAGAGAGAGAGAGAGAGAGAGACAGAGTATGAGTGGGGGAAGGGGGGAGAGAGAGAGGGAGACACAGAATCTGAAGCAGGCTCCAGGTTCTCAGCTGTCAGCACAGAGCCCAGTGCAGGGCTCGAACTCACTAACCATAAGATCATGACCTGAGCTGACACTTAACTGACTGAGCCACCCAGGCACCCTGTCCTTTTATTGCTGAGTAGTGATCCATTGTATAGATGAACCACAATTTGTTTATCCATTCACCCATTGATGGACATTTGAGTTGCTTCCTGCTCTTGGCTATTACAAGTAAAGCTGCTATGAATATTCATGAGTGAGTCTTTGAAAGGACATAAGGTTTCATTACATAATCCAGATAAAAACCATTTGTCAAATCTGTGTTTTGTAAATATTTTCTCTTCATGTGGCTCATCCTTTTATTCTTTTTATTTTTGTAAAAGTATCTTCTGAAGATCAAGTTTTTAATTTTGATGAAATCCAATATTTTTATTTTACTATTATTATTATTTTCTTGCTTTTACAGTTCATGCTTTTTTGTGTCCCAAGAAATCTTTGTCAAACTCAAGGTTACTACTCCTGCTATTCCTGTTTTCTTATAAAAGTTTTATATTCTTAGCTCTTATATTTAGGTCTATGATTCATTTCCAGTTTTTTTGGGGTTTTTTGTTTGTTTAAAAGAGAGAGAGCTGGAGCGGGGGAGAGGGGAAGAGGGAGGGAGACAGAAAATCCCGAGCAGGCTCCACACTCAGTGCAGAGCCTGATGTAGGGCTCGATTCCACGACCCTGGGATCATGATCTGAAAAGAAACCAAGAGTCAGATGCTCAACCAATGGAGCCTCCAAGGCACTCCCCAAGTTCATATTTTATATACTATGTTATATAATCTTTAACATTTATATCTACAGGGGCACCTGGCTGGCTCATTCAGTTGAGCATCCAATTTTGGCTCAGGTCACGACCTCACGATTTGTGGGTTCAAGCCCTCTGTTGGGCTCTGTGCTGACGGCTCAGAGCCTGGATTCTGCTTCAGATTGTGCGTGTGTGTGTGTGTGTGTGTGTGTGTGTGCGCGCGGGAATTTGCCTCCCCCACTCATGCTCTGTCTCTCAAAAATAAATGTTTAAAAAATTTTTAAAGTTGTATCTACAAAGAGTTGTTGTATCATAAAAATAGTCATTTATAAAAATTAACTGAAAAAAGCCCAATACAAATTTTTATATATAGGATAAGCACAACTTGATGACCAAATTTTAAGAAAAATGAACCAATGGATGAGACCTATGACTAGAAAAAAGAAGGGATGGCAATGTGCTGGGGTATTTCATTACTGTTTTTAGCTTATGCAAACATTGCCTATTTCTTAATTCTTTTTACTTTTCTGTATTTTTAGTGTCTCCTGTAATAAGCATCGAAGATTATTAAAAATTAATTACAGTAATTTTAAAAAAATCATTTAAGTGAAGGCTTCCCAACTCCAGGCAGCCTTCACAGTGCTCTTTAGTGCTTAAATGGCCCCTTCAGAGAACCCAAAAGGTGAACCCACTACCAAGAAATCACCTGCTCCCAAGGCTGCTCACCATGGCTTGACAGCAAGAGAAGACAAAGCAAAGAATTTCTGAGGAGAATTCTCCAGAGAATGTGAGATTACCTGAAGCCTCTAGATGAAACCAGATGCAAACTCAAATCTAAATACCACCCTAATAAAGGAGAATTCCAGAAAAGGGAGACCCCACATGGCATCCCATCAAAATGCTTGCCCATCTGCCCAGATGTTCTTTGGTCACAGATGTGTACGTCAAACAGCTTCTCCACTCACTCAGTCTCAACGGGCAAGGAGAGCTAATGAAATTCTCTCGCTGATGCGCTCACTGTCCTCTGTCTCAATCCATCTGACAAGACAGCCTAAGTCTGCAGCCTCATAATCAGCCTAAGGCTGGCCCAGCCGCCTCTCCATGTGTGTGCAGCGCTGACGATTGGGCAAGTGGGATTTGCCTCTTGAGCTGCTGCAGAGGCCAGACTGGCTGATGGGATTGTCTACAGATGTTTCACAGAGAGAAAGATTACTTCCCTGATTGATGAATAAATAGAGTTGTCAACACTGTCTCCTTGGTCAGAGGGGACCCCTGAAGTATCATGTGGCAGGACAGATGCTTCATCTGGGAAGGTGTCCAAGACCCTAAGAAGAGGTATGTGCTCGACTGATATGGAGGGCCGAGTTATTCAGTGTCTGGGAGGGAGGTGGGGAGGTTGGATTCACAATGGCCACAAACACTACTGCAGAGCCAGTCCCTGGCTTGGACTACCTCCCAAATCTGGATAAGGGAATGGACAGTGTGCCTCAATCACTGCCTCCTCTTTCAGCTGTTTTTCCAACAAACAAAAGGTCCCTATCATCAGGAATGCAGCCATCTTCTTAGTACTTACCTGCTGTGAATCACAAAGAGAGCAGCAGAAATGACACCGTAATCCTCATGCTAAACCTCATAGCTTCCCTGAGAAGGAAGGACAAGCAGGCATAGTCACATGAGGAAGGAGGCCAGGCACCTGGAGGTGGCTACCTTCTTCTTAGAAACATGCAACTGTGGGGTCTCCTGGCTGACCTTCCAAAATGAATGACACAATAACTATCATCATAATTGTTCTAACAAGTGGAAGACAAGCCATCATCATGTGACACTAGACTATATACCTTACGCAACTGCATGTCACTGAACTCACAAAGGACATGCACACAAGAGCTCCTGTAAGGATTAGCAGCAATTACTACCTATAAGCTCTCTTTGAGAATCACTAGTGGGCAGCGCCTGGGTGGCTCAGTCAGTCTAACAGTCAAGCGTCCGACTCTTGATTTCTGCTCAGGTCATGATATCATGGTTTGGTTCATGAGTTCGAGCCCCGAGTTGGGCTCTACACTGACAGTGCGGGGCCTGCTTGGGATTCTCTCTCCCTTTCTGTGCCCCTCCTGGATGCATGCATGTTCTCTCTCTCTCTGCCTCCCTCCCACTCAAAATAAATAAATAAAGATTAAAAAAAAAAAAAAGGAATCATGAGAGGGTGTATCCCAATAAAGAGGAAAGAGGAATGGGTAAGTATTTTCATTAAATCCATTTTATAGATGATGAAGCACAAATACTGAAAGGTAAGGTAAATGCCAAGGTCACAGAGCAAGGAAGTAGCCAGCCTGGTAACAGAGCCCAGGTTGGTCTCATTCCCAAATCCACACTCTTAGTCACTGCAATCTTGTGGCCACCAGAAGATGTGGGAGATGAGCATTATGCTTTCCACACAAGTAAACAAGGGTGGTGCCCCAACAAAGAAACAAGGCACGCGCAGACAGACACAACTTACACCTGGATATGCGTGAATACCAATAAGGCTGCAGCCTGCATCTTGCACAGATTTGAGCTTAAGGCTGAAAATCTCTGGTCTGTCACATTCAGAAAGGCTTATTCTAGAAGGAAAGAGGCAGTGGTCTATCCATGTTGCACATCCATACGCACACAAACACAACCAGATGGCTAAAATCTAGAGCCTCCAAAGGGTATTTGGGTATTTGCAGCAAAAGAGGCCCTATCATACCACATTCAGAGAAGGAAGAAATCATATGCAGGGTGAGACTCTAGGAGAGTTTTCTCAGAGTATGTATGCCCGGACAATAATTTATAGTGACAACAACCACCAACTTTTTCTTTTTACATCCCATTCCACAATGAACTTGATTTTCCCTGAGGGGAGGCAAGTATGTAGTTCAGTGTGTAACACAAGCCTAGCACATGGTAGGTACTTGGTATCTTTTTGTTAAATGATAGTGAATAAACAGAGAGACAAGGACAAGATGAAGGGAGAGGCCAACATATGGTAGTAAAAGAAAACATGAGTTTTGGAGCTGGACAATCCTGGGTTTTAATCATGACTGTCCATGACTAGATGTATAAGCCAATTACTAATGCTTCTATCTCACTACCCTCGTTTTTAGAGTATAGACAAAAATAAATCCCAACTTGGCAAAAAAAGAATTCAAGGATGTGGTGCTGAGCACAATGCCTGGCACGTGCTAGGGTTTGGGAGTGAGATCTATCTTTACTTCCAGGGACAACACTCCAGTCTGAGGGAAAGAGTAAAACACATTATACCTTGCATCTCAGTGTTACGGAGACAAAGGGTTACTGTTTTTAGGTGACCATGAAGGTAGATCTGTAGGGACCAGGTTGCAGAGGCAAAGAGAGTGAGGGCTCTGGTCCAAGGAGTTTCTCTCCTGGACCACGATGGAACTTCCCAGACAGGTTAGGAGGAAACCACTTAGGGAAGGGAGGGAAATTAAAACACTTCCCCAAAGGAGCAGCCAATGGGACCAGCATTGCTTACACCTGAAGAATTGAAGGAAGGGACAGGACCTATCCTGCATGGTCCCCTGGATGAGATGGAGGTAATGAGCAGAAGCCACAGGAGATGCACTTCAGTGGGACTCAAGACCCAGAAAGGCTGCATCCTTTGCTTGAGGTCATGGCCCAGTGCAGGTGGATGGGAGAGCACACTGCCAAATCCCAAACAGACATGGTGAGTCCAGTGCCCATGGATACACATCTCCAGTGCACATCAGTACAGACAGAAGCGAGAACAGGCACTGCAAATGCCTTTTTCCCACACCCATCAACTCAGCTCTGCTGTTAAAGCCTCGTGTGTATGTGTGCATGTGCGCACACGCATGGACATGTGCTGGTTCTTGCTTTGAATATTTTTGTAGGACTGAAGGCCCAAGGAGACTGAATTCAAAGTCTCTTTCTATCATCTGTAAAAGCCTAATCCAACTAGATGGATAAAGCTGGGAGAGGTTGAGGGTAAAAAGGCAAAGGCGTTAAGGATCCTGAAGAAGCGTGGGGAGACCTCCCTCTGAGCTAGGGAGGAAGGTGATCAAGTATTTCACCCCAGGAAAAGAGCAAAGCATGTTCTCAGGAGAAATGGTGGTATGGTGGTGCTGAGGGCAACCAGGCTGGCAAAGATGCCCATGGCACATATATATGGGCATGAAAGCAGACGACCCTCAGACCCTGAGGAACCTCAAAGGATTATCACACTGATGATGTCAGTGACAACCAAGAGACTAAAGGATCAGAACCTGTTTTCTTAGCTCTAATCTTCCTGGATGTCTGGGGTCATTCTTGAAGGAGGAATGGCCTCCACAAAGACAAAGAAGGGATTTTCTATGCATCTGCTCAGATGAGGGCTCAGAGTCATAAAAAGTTAATTTAAAGCAAATGCACATATCAAACTTGTTTGCAAATCTGTGTTTGAGAATGGAGATTCACACCACAGGATGATTGCAGGCACCAAATACCACATAAAATGGTGACAGAGACACCTGCTCTCTTCCCCCCTCCCCAATTGTCCCCCACTCAGAGATTGGGTACCCCCGGATCTATCAGCTAGAGCACACTTCCCAGCCCCATGCCTTACCTGGGGAGCAGGTGCTTGCGGCTGACGCACAGGGCAGTCTGGTAGTCCTGGGTCACACACACTTTGTGAGGGCTGCACTTCACCTTCAGGCAGGGGTCTTTCGATGGGTCCAGGGCTGAGACAAGAAGAGCAAGAGTGGGTGTTAGGGCCTCCAGGGAAATTTAATTTCTCTTTATACTCAAATAAACAAAAGGGAAATAAACAGACCATGTGTTTCCACTCTGTGCGGTTTTCTTAGGCTGTAGGGGATTGGAATAAACACCCAAACAAAGAGGAATTCTGGGTTTACCACACATGTTCTGCTTCAGCATTAGGATAAGGATAGTGATTCCTCTGTGCTTTGGGGAGTTTTAGCATCTCCATCTTGGGCAGGAATTACATTTAAAATCCTTTAGAATCTTACATGCTCCAAGGACCAAGAGCTCCTTTTCCCTCTTTGGTTATTTGCCTCCAATTGCTTTTTAGGACTTCATCCATGCCTACCTTTACTTATTTTCTACCACATAAAAAGTCCTTGAGGACAGAGTTTTTTTTGGCTCCAGTGTAATCAACACGGACTGTGTGCATCAATAAGCCCGTGTTAAATTTTGGGAAGAGCTTCAGGAGGCGCAAGACTGTTTTGTGCCACGCAAAGTTCCAACATAATGAGGAAGGGAAAAAGCTTACACATAAATATTTATTGTGTGAGGCAGAATGAGATAAGGGCCATGACGGGCATATAAAATGATAACAGAGCTCCAGAGAAAAACAGAGATCAATTTCTGGGGCAAGGATTAATGATGCATTACTATGTGAACTGGATCTGGAAGGATGGGCAGAGTTTGGGAAAATGAAGTTACAAAAGGCAATCTAGGCATGATGACCAGCACACGGCCAGGTCTGGGCAATCACAAGACACTCGATCTGATCAGTATGTGTGGTTTGTGGGTAGGAATGATGGTGGGTATGGGGCATGGCAGGGAGGGGATGTGGATTCAATGAAGGCACTCCAGAAAGGGTCTCCCAAAATAGCAGTTCAAAAACTGCAACATTTTCCAGAACAGGCTGAGCAGCAGTCCCTGGGCTAATCAGCACTCCGTACGCTGAAGTGCGCATGCTCATCACGGCAGAGAAGAGGCCACAGGGGATTCTCCACAAAACAAAAGCAATTGTGCCATCTCCCAGCTCCAGGCCTACAGACTATTAGGCAGTAAATCTTTCATAACTTTCTACACAGCCAGAGGAGGCAATGCCTCCCCATGTCCTCCCCACAACAAACATTTGGTTAAATGAATTGGCATCCTGAGCAGGGACAGCAAAACTGCCATGAAAAATGCCATCATCCCTTCAGCTGTTGGGTCCCTCGACAACCATGATACCCCTGCACTTAGAGAAGTCGTGATTCCTCTCAGTCCACCCAAGCCCAGAATCTCCACACCATTTTCCTCAGACAGCTGCTGGGAGTTTCTCAGGGGACCCGAACACACAATGTCCAGAGGTGTTTCTGCTGCTTGAACAGCTCAGGGCGGTTCTGTCTGCCGCAGCAGCTTCAGCCGCTATAAACACAAGGCAGGGTGCATTTTTAGGCCAGTCAGGTCAGCAACAAGACCCAGATCCCAGACCCAGGGGAGCCATCTGGCAGAGACTATGCCCCAAGGGATTGTCCAGCTGTCTGAAGCTTAGCAGAGGGAAATGGGGTGCAGGAGGAATAAAAGAGGCTGATCTAAGCCCCAGAACAGGGCATTCACTTTGAACTCTTCAGGTGAGGGCTGCATTGGGGAGGCAAATGGTAGGAAGGCCTGTGTCTGCTTCCAGAGTCCTCCAAGCCAGGGCCTTCCAGAAATTCATAACAGGAACTTTCTGGTCCTAGACGGAAGGCTCCTGGTCCTGGGAATGTCCACACAAGAAGCCAGGGGACTGGTATGGTCTCAAGCCACTGGCCCTTTCCTTGTGCAGTGTCTCCCACCCCCAGCCTCAGAGTAGCTATCTAGCCAACTGTGACTTGCTCTCCAAGACTCATGCAAAATTAAGCCAACCTCAAGAATGATTACCAGATGACCACTAATGATGACTGTGGCAATCCTCCACTGCTCCTTCTCACATACCCAGCCACCAAAGGATGAGGGAAGACATCATGGATCTCAAGGAACTTGGGGACCAGAACAAAGGCAGCCCTGGCCAAGGTGCCAGCCTAGGCACTTCCCTGATAGGTGCTAAGTGCTACAGAGCCCTTGGGATTTTCACAGGGGCATACTGCAGAGATGGAAACTAATGGGCTAGCCTAGGGGTTGGGTATCAAAATCTGAAGTACTACATGACCAGCTTTGTGGCCAAATTTGAGGCTCTTTTTGTTTTTGCAGCCAACTGCACAAACACCAATGTCCACACTGTATCCAGATGATGTCAAAAGACAGAATAATCTCAAAGGAAGGAAGTCAGCCAAGCAGAGCTTCCAAGAGCAGACTCCAGACCCGGTGTTTTGGAGTGTGAACATGGCTTGCTCATTACCTCAGCATCCTCTCCTGTATGGTGAGGGTTATACCACCCACTATTGCTTTGGTTATCTTGACGGTTAAATGAGCTAATATTTGTGAGTCCTTAAAGTCAACCTTGTGTATGTTAAGTACCTCATAGGTGTTTGCTAATTTTTTGTGCATTTGGTCCCCAGAATTAATAGTAAGCCTTCATAGTAAAAAGAACAATAGCTAACACCCGCTGTTTCAGACATGCAATGAACTAAGCCCTATAATTGGATTATCATATTTAATTCTAAAAACTACCCAAGGAGATGGCTGCTGTTAAGGTGCCCATTTCACAAATGAAAGTCTTAAAGAGGAGTCACTGATGAGAGGTGCAGAAGTATCTGATTCTTGGCCCCTTGACTCCAGGATGCAAACTCTTCACTTTCATAGGCCAGCAGCATAACGATTACCTAGGATCTCCTCTGAGGAGTTGACTGTGAGGTCCACCTGACATCAGGTATTAGGCCCACCATCACCAGGTTCTTGGGAGCCGTCAGGGCATAAAGAAACTCAAGGGGTAAAAGGAAGGGGGGCAGTGAGAGAATCTGGGCTGCCCAGGTTGGGCTGTGCAGGATTGTCCCCATAGACCCCACATAGCCCAGGGCTTCTCAAGAAGGTGAGGTACCTGGCCCTGGGCAACCGTGCCCTCTGCCCTCTCCCTCTGAATGCAGCAACCCTCCAGCTAACTCAACAGACCAGTGTTCTGGTCAATATCCTTTCTGTACCCTATCCATGTGTGATGCTACCATTAGCCTGACTACTATGGATCACCCTCCTCCAATTCTTGAAGCTCCCATTTCTTTACAAAGAAATCCAATGAGAAAATACTAATAAATGAAAATCAGTCACTTAACTCCATATACATACATAACAATTTGCATATAGAAATCAAGTCTACTGAAAATTAATTACCAGAGTCTGAATACTTCAAACATGGATGCGAATTATTTTGAGTAAATGAACTTCACAGAACAACAAAACAGTAATAAATCAAGCTGCCAGCATTCATTTCATCACTGGGGTACATTTTGTTTCTGAAAAACAGCAACACTGAGACGGAAAGGGGATAAGGATGGTAAAAGGAGTGTGTCATTTCCCTTTAAAGACAGTCTCCCAAGTGAGCTTTTCCAAGCAGCCCCAAGGCTCACAGCGATCCTCTGGAAAGAAGCTGACACCCATATTGGACAGGGCTGTGTGGCTCCACTTTCTAAAGGGAACGATAACAGATCAGAATAATAAGTGGCATTTGAGAGGCCCTTTAATAAGGTGCAGAGAAAGCATGCAGGTGAGGAGGTAGGGAGAGAGAGCTGAGTGTTCATGATAACCAGGAGCCGGCCTAGGAGCTTCCTTGTCAAGGGCTAATGATTTGTGGAGCCTGTGCTCTGGGTCTCTCTCTCTCTCTCTCTCTGAGCACAGGCTGAGTGACAGGACGCAGCAATCCCCACAGGATGGCAGAGCCCTGGGTGCCCTCCATCGCTTCTCTGAGGACGCCTGCAGGACGTCTGTGGGAGAGCATACCTGGTGTGGAGCAGGTGCCCAGGGGAGGTTAATCCGACCTCTCTGCCCTTTCCCCAAGACCAAGCAAGTGCCAACGGGCACAGGATACAGGTCCAAGTAATTTGTCTAATAATTTTTACAAAAACTATCTTCAAAGGAAAAAAAACAGGAACACATTAATTTAAAGAGAGATTTGTTAAACTGAAAAACACTGATTTCCAAAGCAAGTTAATTATAGGCTTCCTGTAAGTTTTTAAATTAATTTTATTTTTTAAGCTCACTGCTTGGTCTCAATTAAGGTAGTGATATTTTAATTATCTTAATGGTTTCTAAACTTGTTTTCCGGTTTGAGTTACTTTTTAATTAGCTACATTGATTTTAAAATCCAGAATCAAGCCTTTATGTCGTCCATGGACACATCCCATAAGCTCACTGGCAAAGGGTCATAATACCTGTGAGAGCGGAGCAGGCTACCCCCTCAGAGAAGCTGAGATGAGGGAATGTCCCATTTTGTGGGGTGGTCACAGAGTCCTGAAAGTCACCTGGGGGAGTGACACACAATTTGGCTTATTCCCTTAATACCTGTGCATCCCGGAGGCCAGCACTTCCAGAATGAACACAAAGACATTCCTACCCTCCAGGGGCTCACAGCTCAATAGGGACAACAGATAACAGAAGGGTAAGTTCAGTGTGTTATGGGAGATGCAGGTACCTCATCCAGCCTTTTAGCGGGGTAAGGGAGAGCTCCTTGACAGACAGACATCTATGGAAAACGGGTTTAAGCCAGGTCATAGGATGAGGAAAACATTCCATCGAGGAAGCAACTCTGTTCCCAGAGAAATCAAGTTAAGTTTGGGGAACAAAAGCCAACCTGTTGTTGGGGCCATAGCAGGTTGGAGCAGGGGTGGTATGCGGGAAAACTGGACAGAATGGCAGCATCACCATGAAGGGCCTTTAGGGGACCATGGCCTCCAAGTGCCACGGTGATGATAAACATGGCAGAACCTGGTGACCTTTGGCACATCCTCCCATGCTGAAGTTAGGAGAGGCGATAGGGAGAGAGAACCCTTTACGTACCATTTTCAGGAAAAGTGACACTTTGATAAGAAGAGACAAGCTGTACATTCTCACCCTCCAAGTAAGAGAGGTGTCAGGGTGGAAGTCTCTGTGGTTGGCTTTTAGAGCTCCCCTTTCCCCCTCTGCAGAACCTCTGGGGACAGTAAGCCATGCAGGATTCTGGGAGGCAAGAAGCCTACCCAGTGAGTCTGACAGGCAAAGACATCGTCTACAACAGTCATGTGACCTTGTGGTCCAATCTGGTGACTCCAGAAAACGTCCACAGACATGAGGCCACTCAATCTACAAAAAGTTGACAAATTAATGAATGCTTTTTGTCTTCTTGCTGTTTTTAAGACTGCTCTCTGCCTAAATCATGCTCAACTGAGGTTCGTCTGAAGAGCAGACATTCCCAGTGATTCATTAAGAGGGACTTAATGGATGAATGACAAAGAAATTACTCCAAACTGCTAAAACCTCGTCAAGCTAAGATCCCAAACATCTATTACAGCTTGTCTGTCCCCATGGTAACCTGGGCATGCATCCTGCTCCCCTCCCCCAACCTCTGGAGGGGCTTGTTTACTAGGTGATGACAGAGCCACACAGAATACAAAAGAGAAGATGCCGCCCACATAATTCTGCTGGAACCAGGGAGGAATGACAGTTTGGAAAACCTCTGTCACCATTTTCAGCTTTCCATTCGAGGCACTAGCCGTGTTCATCTGGGGCTGAACAAAGGGGCCCAATGGCCATGTGTCTGAACCAGACAGGCAGTTGAGTGATACAGATAGCTGAACATGTATGCCCTAAGAAGGGGGAATGGGAGTGGATGGGGAAACAGACAGATAAGGACAGAGGAACAGATGATAAAAAGATGCATCTTACCAAACTAACCCCTCCTGAGAAGAGGCATTCTTTTCCCTTCAAACTGAGGACCTAAGAACTCTTCTTTCTGTGTTATAACTAAAAGCATCCTCTCTCTTACATTGTGTGTGTGTGTGTGTGTGTGTGTGTGTGTGTGTGTGTGTGTGTGATGGAGGCTAGGTTGTATAAACTGGTAATGGCCTTTTTTGTAGGGCAATTATTCAGCCACATCCCTAAATGCTAACAATTGTTAAAGAGAGGTAGATGGGTATGTGGGAGTTTATTTTATCATTCCCTCAACTTTTGAGTATAAATGAAAAATTTAATATTAAAAGAAAGTAAAAGAAAAAAGAAATATCCTACAAAGCCAGCAAGTCAACATATAAGAAAAAACTGTACATCTTAACAGTTTACAGTAAGAGGAAATTACCAACAAGTTGAATGTCCATCCATGTTACCTCACTTGGGCAGCTAAACAAAATAGTACAGACTGGGTGACTGACAAGAGACTTTTATTTCTCACAGTTCTGAAAGATGGAAATCTGAGATCAAGCTCCCACCATGGCCAACAAAGCCTTGTCAACAAATTTACATAGTCATCATCTTTTTTGTTTTGTTTTGTTTTGAGAGAAGTTACTGTGGGCTTTGAAAAGTCTCTGTTGAAGAGTCATCGAGTTTGAGTCTTAAAATATGCTAAGGCCTACATTCAGGCACCATTGATAAAATGCTAGGGGGAAAAAAGAATGATTAAGGAGTATCTGGCAAACACTGTTGATCCAAGCAGACAAGGGCCTGAGTCCAGGGAGGCTGTTAACATAAGATGTGCTAGGTTTAAGTGGGCAGGCAGGGTTCAGCAAGGGAGGCTTCGTGCACAGGTTAGTGCTTTCTGATCCTTAGCCAGGGGCTGTCCATTTGACTGTTCTGGCTCCGTCTTATAAAGCTTGGCAGGGAAAGATGTTAACTGAAAACAGAACAATAAAAGTCTGCAGGGAAATCTTGCCCCAAATTGGAGACAATTTGTTCAAAAGACCTCTAAGAGCCTCAGATGAAATGGTTACTTCCCTAACGTGGCATCCTCAGAAGCATAACCTCAATCCAGAGCTCTAGTGAAGTATCATGGTGCTAATTTACTGCCACCTCCCTAACAAGTCTAAAAATGAGTACAAGAAGGCAAAATAGTCCCACACCACATGTAACAACCACACTCAGGTCTCTTTTTCCTGTTTTCCAAAATCTAACCTACTTTTTCCTTCCCAGACTATAGTGGGCCAAAGAGAATGCAAATCTATAGTTAATCTCTCTGCAGCATCTATTTCTGAGGTGGTAATTCATTTAAAACTTTTAAAATATTAAGGCAATCACTGGTCTGGTACAGAACAGAATACAAAATTCATATACATTTGTATAAAGAGACTCCAAAGATGTATATGCCGGCAGTAGGTTCTGTCCCTTGAACCTCAAGATAGATGTATGTTGTAGCCTGCCCTTAGAGGCTCTTTGATAGAAAAGTTTCAGAAGTGTTGAAAGTGTTTACCAAGTTTAAAGGGTCTTAAGAATGAAGTGGAGAGCTCTCCAGGGTACTGATATCTAAGATGGAAAATCAATAGCAGTAAAAGTACATATAAAGAACTTTCATAAGCAAATTGCTCATTCTTGCAGGACCAGTTGAAGCTAGTTATTCAAAACTGCATCCCACGCCCCCTGGAACAGATTTCCTATGCCATCTGTTCCCAGGGATCTCAGTCCCACTGGTGAGAGGTCCTATGGCTTTTCAGAGAATTGGCCCTGCATTATCCAAAGCTTTTTTGAGACCTTCAATGTGCCAACCACTGGGTGAGGTTTACAAATGAGTTACAAAGTATTTGTGGCACCCTAGGTATGAATATCAAAATTAAAGCTTTTATTACTTTCATCCCTCCCATTGTTAATTTTTAAGAAACTCTTGGCTCCAGATTTATAAATGGGTAATTGGAGACTATGTATTTCCAAGTCCTTTCTTTCTCCAATTAGGGCAGATTCATTTCTGAGTCCTTGGTACGGTTCCCAAGGCTATTAAATTTTGTTCCTTAACTGATAACATTGAAGCACTCATGACAAAGTTAGTTCTGATTGGAGCAGGGATTTCTTTGGGCACCATCTAAGCTATTAGAAAGCACTTCAAACTGAGACAAGAGTGGCTGCATCTCCCACTGAAGGATGCAGTAAATTTGTATCATTTAAATCTTGTGTACTCTTGTTGCTTTGTTTTTTGTGTTCCACCTTATTTAATCATTGCTAAAATACTTTTCCATGTGCATCCAAATCAGCTAATCAGTTCACAGTTCCAACCTTGCCCACAGCAGCTCTCTTTCCTGCCTGTCTCTTCACCAATGTGCCCCTCAATGGCCGATTACCTCCCTTACATTACTCTAAAATAAAGCCCATAGTGCTAATATAAAATATAAATCAGGTCTTAACTGCACATGGAAGACAAACGCAACAATAAATAATGAGGAAGCACCTATGAGGTTTCCTAAGACAAACATGGAATAAACACAAGGAGTAAAATCTCTCATTTTCATTCTTTAGCAATAAATACTGAGTACCCAGCAGGTAAAACAGAGCAGGGAGATAATCACCTTTGGATACTGTAACGGCTACAATGTTTCTTTCACTAAAGGAGTGAGAATGATGTTCTTGCTTTTGTTAAATTTATGGATTCTAATTATATATTTAAAAAAATTAATCTTATTTATTTTTAATGCTTACAAATAATAATTAATTACAAATAATTACAAAATAATGAGAGAAGGAGAGAGTGAGGGCAGGGCAGAGGCAGAGGGGGAGAGAGAGAATCCCAAGCCATGGAGCTCGATTTCATGAACCATGAGATCATGACCTGAGCCAAAACCACGAGTCAGATGCTTAACTGACTCAGCCACTCAGGCATCCCTAAAAAGGTTTTTAACCCCCCGTCAATTCAATTTAAAAAAATAGGAAGAGGACCTGCATATATATTTTTCTGAAGACAACATACAGATGGCCAAGAGGCACATGAAAAGAGGCTCAGGAAAATGCAAATCAAAACCACAATGAGTTATGGCCTATACCTGTTGTAATGGCTAGTATCAAAACAAACAAATAAAAACAAGTGTTGACAAGGATGTGGAGAAAAGAAAACCCTCATATACTGTCAGTGGGAATGTAAACTGGTGCAGCCACTATGGAAAACAGTAATGGAGGTTCCTCAAAAAATTAAAAATGTAACTACTACATGATCCAGCATTTCTACTTCTGGGTAATTATCCAAAGAAAATAAAAACAATAATTTTAAAAGGTATATGTAACCCTATGTTCACTGCAGTATTTTTAATAACCAAAATACAGAAACAACTTAAGTGGTCATCTAGGGATGAATCAATAAAGAAGAGATAGTGTACACACACACACACACGCACACACAGACACAGTGGAATATTACTCAGCCATAAAAAGGAATTAAATCTTGCCATTTGCATCAACATGGATGGACACAGATAGTATTATACTATGTGATACAAGTCAGAGAAAAACAAATACTGTATATTTCTACTTATAGGTGAAACGTGGCCTCAAAGTTCCCTTCTAGAATTTCCCTCACATTCTCAGACTCTATTCTCCTTATCCTCCAAGATTTACCATGCCTTCAGTTACACTGGACAATTCACAAACTCTTCATTTGCTTTCAAGCCTTTAGAGTCTAGACTGCAGCGTCCAGTACAGAGAACATTCAATTCTTAGAGCTGCGTTATGAGACCAATATTATCTCCAATTGACAGATAAGGGAAAAAAAATTAAACTAGCCAAAAAAAGATCAGTACATGACAATGACGCGTTGTGACTCTGAATATGTTGTAATCCAGCAGAAGCTTCAGGAGACCACAGATAGTGTCTATCCTCACTCCTGTATGCCCCCTCAATAAGCAGCATGTGGAAAATCATAGGGCTCAGTAACAGTTGAATGAACATACGTGTGAATGGATCTCAGTCCACGGACTTACTCAGTACTCTATCTTGTTCTATGAGGCTAGGCACTAAGTCCAGCTCACTATTTTAAAGTTAGTTTTTTTGTTTGTTTAAAAGAGAGAGAGACAGAGATGAAGGGAGGGAGAATGGAGGACGGGAAGAGAGAGAGAAACCCAAGTGCACAGAGCCCTATGTAGGGCTCGATCCTTTGAACTGTAAGATCATGACCTGAGCTGAAATCACGAGTTGGGCGTTTAAGCAACTGAGTCACTCAGGCACCCCGGGCTCATCATTTCTGAAACCCAAGTTCCCTGGCATGTGTCTGCTATAAGGGACATGCTCAGTTAATGCTGAATAAATGGTCTTTGAAAAGAGTATCTTCGGATGAATCTTGTAAGCTAGAATTTCTAGGTCACAAAGACTCCGAGCTAGAAGAGGCCCTGGAGCATCTGCCCCACACCAACATGTTCATATTTAACATAGGGGACACTTCAACCCATCAATACAGCAAACATTTATGAAACTACTTTTACACGCCAAGTAAGTGCTGAGCATTCAGAGATGGGTAAGACCCAAGTCCTTGCTCTTAAAGAACTGACATTACAATAGAAGGTTAAAAAGGGGTAGGGGAAGTTGAAGGGAAGGAAGGGCAAGAGGAAATGAAGGGAGGGAGGGACATGAGGAGGAAACAATAGATAGTAATAAGAGTTAAGCAGATATTTTAAAAGAGTGAGCAGAAGCAAGTTCCTGAATGCCACATTGGATTAGGTAGTCAGGGAAGACCTCCCAGAGGAGGTGACATTAAGCCATGGTCTGACAAGGAGGGCCCAGACTTTAGAAGATCAGGTGAGGTACAATGTAGTAAAAGGACTGTAAAGGCCCCAAGGTAGGGGAAGATCCTGGAATGTTAGATAAAGATACAGGTCCTGAGAGATCACATGACTTTTCCAAGAATATACCAGTAGGATAGGACCAGGACTTAACTTTAGAAAGCCAAGTCTCAGCTGTGTCCTTAGAGCAGTGAGCACCGAGATGTCTGAGACATGTTGAGGTTTAAATGAGTTCCACTAGCAACTACCTGTTAGCCTCACTCTGGACCTGGACTCACCTCTGTGACCACGGCCTTGCCACAACAGGTCCAGCACTCTGTTTCAACACAGGGGTCTCGGCAAGTCATTGCTCTAGTTGACAAAACTAAAGATGAATACACCAGAGAGAACCAACATCTCAGACTTACTGGACACCATTTTTTGCTCACAAAAACAAATCACCAGTATGTGTATATGAATTATATGGTAAGGTTAAACGAACATGGACTTTGTGCTGCAGACAGGTCCAGTTTCACATCTGAGCTCAGCTCCTTGGGTGCTGTGTGACCTCGGGCAAGTTACGCAGCCTCTCTGAGCCATAAAGGAAAGTAGTGGCATCTCTTTCATATGATGGTTGGGAAGTTTGGATGAGACAATATGTCAAATGCTAAACACTGACACTGGCAAGTCCTCAATCAATGTTAGTTTCAACTCTTTCCCACATGATTTTCCTCAAATATTCCTTTCAGATCCAACAGTTCAAACTGAACCTCTTCTCTTCTCCAGATTTCTGTGCCAGGTCACCTTTATACCAAAATACAGCCTTGAAACCATCTTGCTTCTAATATCTACTTCCCAGGAGACTCCAGGGAGCCCCCTCTATTGCCAGCTTGGCCCTGCCCCCTGCTGTAACCCCTCCAGCGGGTCTGCTTGCACGCAGCCTCTGCGGTCACCTCCCCCCTCCCCCGGTATGCTCCACTCCACCCGCACCCCATTCAGGGAGACTGAGCTGAAAACTGATACCTGGTGTCCTATAAATGTATACAACAAGGTGCAAGGAGAAGAAAGAATAAAAGTGAAATACAGGAGGTTCCTTTTTCTGCCAATACTCCATGCCTGTGCAAATGTGTAACAGAGACTGTTGGCCCCACATCACCCTAGTGATGGGGACTAGAGAAGCCATCAGGCCTTTTGTGATCCTGAAACAGCTAATGAGGGGATGTGTTTCTGTGTAATCCAAACAGTATCCATTTCACGCCCAAATGTTTTTTAAACGGGCAACAAATCTCCCTGATGTGTTCCTTTCTCTGACCAACAGAAACCCTGTCTGGTGTCTTTGTTGGCCTGTCCCAATCAACAAGGGCAAGTAGCCCTTGATGCCGATTCAAAGCCGCAGGCACAAAGCCAGCCCCATGGGGCGTCTCCCTCCCTCCTGAAAACTTCACCTCATTGGAAGCCAGGACCAGAGCCAGGATGGTGAATGCAGACTGATGAAGCGGCTGATTTTTAACTCATTTCTAAAGCGCCAAGTGACAACATTTCTGACGAAGTTCACTACTGTTTCAGGCAATGGCCTGAGTAAATAGAAAATGACAAAGCTTCAGAGATAGGGTAGAAACCTAGAGAGGTAGAAAGGAGGGGACCTGAGCAGTATATTCACAGGGCAGGACAAGGGACTCAGCATCTGAGACACGGGGAGGAGCTGTGGTGGAACTACTGTCAGGTGTTGCTGCAAAACTGAAGTGACGAGCTGGCCATGGTCTGCCTTGCTCAGAGGGTGACTGTTATTGTGCACTTCCAGGGTCATAAAAACCCTCTTGGCCCATCCCTTCCTCACCAAGAGCTGGCACAGTTATCTCCTAGGGGACAATTCTTTATGGGAACACATCTCCTTAGCAACCAACCTCCTCCCCTTTGGATTTCAAAATAGAAATCAATAGGTCATGGAGATGAAAATAAATAAGTCACAAAGATGAAGGTACAGCATAGGGAATATAGCCAATAACACTGCAATGACCACTGTATGGTGACAGATGGTGACTGCACCTGACATGGTGAGTGTTGAGTAATGTATGGAATTGTCAAATCACTGCATTGTACACCTGAAACTAATATAGCACTGCATGTCAATTATACTTCAATAATAACAGTAATAAAAGAAATCAATAGGAGGGGTGCCTGGGTGGCTCAGGCAGTTGAGTGTTTGACTCTTGATTTTGGCTCAGGTCTTGATCTCAGTATTAGTGAGTTCAAATCATGCCTTGGGCTCCATGGTGGGTGTGAAGCCTATTTAAAGGGAAAAAAAGAAATTAATAGAAGAGTTTACTCTATGGTAGTTTAACATCCAGTAATTCCTCTATTTATTAAGCAAAGACCCTCCCTGGGTCCTACTCCATGGCAGGCATCATTTTGGGTGCTGAATAAGATAGGCCAGTTCCTCTGCTTGTGTCAGTGACAGGCCTGTGAGAGCCACCAGGTACCTGCCACTCTGATCTCATGTAATCAGCAACCCTCGAAGCAAGTGTTCCCATTATGCTCATTTTATAGTCAAGGTAACCCGATCACCCCACAAGTGTGCTCTCACCAGCCCATAAAGGGCTGTTATAGTTTTGAGTAAGAGGCTAGCAGTAACAAGTTAGAGGATATCATATAAAAAGCCAGTATCTATTTCTGGATTTTTTAAAAATATTTTTTATTTTAGCCATTCTAATAGGTGTGTGATCATGTCTCCTTGTGTTTTTTTTTTAGATAGTTTATTGTCAAGTTGGTTTCCATATAACACCCAGTACTCATCCCCACAAGTGCCCTCCTCCATGCCCATCACCCCCCTTCCCCTCTCCCACAACCCCATCAGCCCTCGGTTTGTTCTTGGCATTCAAGAGTCTCTCATGGTTTGCCTCCCTCCCTCTCCCCAACTATTTTTCTCCTTCTCCCCCATGGTCCTCCGTTAAGTTCCTCCTAATCCTCCTATATGTACAAACACATGGTAGCTGTCCTTCTCTGCC
This sequence comes from Crocuta crocuta, assembly GCF_008692635.1. Lineage (NCBI taxonomy): Eukaryota > Metazoa > Chordata > Mammalia > Carnivora > Hyaenidae > Crocuta > Crocuta crocuta. The sequence continues at coordinate 9,733,565 of NW_027530640.1, forward strand.
TGACTTATTTCGCTCAGAACACCCTTGAGTTCCATCCATGTTGCTACACGTGGACAGATTTCATTCTTTCTCATTGCCATGTAGTATTCCAGTGTATACATAAACCACATGTTCTTGATCAATTCATCAGTTGATGGACACTTAGGCTTTTTCCATGTTTTGGCTGTTGTTGAAAGTGCTGCTATGAACACTGGGGTACATGTGCCCCTATTTCTGGATTATTTTCATTGGGAGATGTGGCCACACTTGTGCCTGCATTCCCACATGGCTGCCTCCTTTACCCCAGAATCTCCTGCGGCCCCTTTACACTCTATTTTGCTTTCCTCTTTCTCTTTTTCCTTCTCTTTGTACATTCACTGACTGCCTGGCCCTGAAGATACTGGTGTTTGTACCATCCACAGCTCATAAGAATTTTTCTATTTTTCACAAAATAAAGAGCTGCACTGTTCACATTCTATAATTCCTTCACTTAGCCTAGACTCCTTCAACAAGTGGGATAGAATGTTCCAGAAGTGTTGATTTTATTTAGTTTAAAAGCAGTTACCAATCCACAGTATTTCAGTGTTTGGCAAACAACGTGATAATTTTTTTAAGCTTTAACGGACTGTCTAATTATTCTTCCTTTGAATTTTCACATCTGCATAATTAATTTAGCAATCCTCTGCCCTGGAGAATTTTCCCCTCTTAACAGGGTTTACTCTGCTTTGTTTCTTAAGAGTCTTGACTGTGCTGAGCATCAGTCTTAGTGTGGCCAGAGGTGACTGTGGCATAAGGGCAGGTGGAATGGCAGCAAAAGGACCTCCTCTCCACTAGTGTTTTCACCAGCCAGGGCTTTCACCCTCATGAGCCATGCACACGTGGCAGGGAGGACGGCTCCTACATGGCTTCCTGATCTATACAGGTTCCTGCTAATCACCTGGTCTGCAACTAACATCTTTTCAACATCCCAGCCCACAGAAATCCCATTCCCTGGGCACTAACGTTGGAAATGATGTGAATGAACAAATTTCTCTGGATGAAAAGTTGTTATCCACGAGTTGGTAGACAACCTTCAGAGGGTCTAAAACCTGGATCCCAATTTTTATGCACATTTTTGTGATTTGAAGGACCCAGAGTGGATGTTTACCTTGAATCCTTCAGTCCCCTTGTAGCAGCATTCCATTTCCACTGTCTCTCTCCCCACTGTGCACAGGCTAGGTGGGACAGGGGTACAGTGCAGATTGCCCACTTCCCACTAAAACGACACGAGTTATGGGTGCCAGGTGATCCTTCTCCTTCCTGACCTTGTGTATGCAATCCCACTGCCCTTCCTGCAACTGCATCATGAAGGAGACGCCCCAGGGCAGGGAGGACAGGGGGCATTACTAGCCTGTGTCTGCTGCTATCTAGTTCCCTTGTGCTCCCATAGCCCCAGTTCCAAGCCAGGGTTTACACTCCAGCTCTTAAAGCCTCTGCAAGCCATAGATATCCTTCCCATGATACTTGAGTCAGACTCTGTTGCCAGAGAACTCTTAAGCAAATTCATGGCATCTAGAGAATGTCACAGGGGTCTGAGGTTGGAAACCACACTTTGAAGGCAGTGAACAGTCTTTGTTGGCTGAAATGCAGCCATACGTCAATTAAGCCAGTTAACACACTGAGCCATCACTGCTGTGAGGGCTCAGAGCAAATGGGGTCAATAGACCCTCCTCAACATCATAGTCCAGGGAAAACTGCTCCTTGGGATATGAACAATATTGCCCATACCCCTGGAGTGTGGATAAGTGAGATTTACAGAGAACACTCCTGTGAAGGTCAGGGGGCAGGGGATACTGGCTATGGCAGAAAAGGGCAGGAGCCCTGGGGACAGTGAGACAAGGGAGGGACACTGGAGAAAGGACAGGTTGGGCTGTGAGAAGATACCTAAGCAAAACTCGTCCTTCCCTAGGGGGCCATGTGATAACCTGGTCCAGAGGGTATCACCGACCAGCATACCCAGGGTCTCATTCAGGGGAGTAAACCACCACCTCTTGGGGGCATCTCCAGACTTCCCAGGGGGAAAGATGGTGGCACCACCTCTCAGATTAACAGGCACAGTTCTAGGCACATGAAAACACTGGGATGGCTGTCAGTCCTAAAACCAGATTCTCAGTACAGAATCTGATCTGGCTGGTATCAGGTGTCTGCCTGGACCCAATAATCTAGGGCCTGAGGTAAGGGTACTGGTCTCAGAAAACAAGCATGTGGCCACCAGGAGCCTACCCATGGGACTGACTTTTTCTTTCTTCCTTCCCTTCCCTTCCCCCCCTTCCCTTCTCTCCCTTCCTTCCTTCCCTCCCTTCCTTCCTTCCCTCCCTTCCCTCCCTCCCTTTCCTTCTTTCTTTCTTTCTTTCTTTCTTTCTTTCTTTCTTTCTTTCTTTCTTTCTTTCTTTCTTTCTTTCCTTCTTTCTTTCCTTCTTTTTCTTTCTTTTTGATGGAGATAAATATTCCTAGAGAACGAGTAGTTTCAAGTTGGAAGATATCTCCAAGGAAATCAACTTCAGGAATCACATAAGGCATAATCAATCAATCAATCAATCCATAAATACATAAATAAATAAGAGCTTTGAAAATAAGATCACCTCTGTTTTGAACAGCCTAAGCCACTGGGGCAAATACCTTAGAGTTGACTCTTGATGTCAAGTGCATATTGTCTCACCAATTTCCAAAGGCAGCTAATTAGGATCCTAAGCAATCTACAGATGCTTTAGACAGAGTACATCATGGTTTCCCCTGTTCCTCTGGAGCCCCCAAACTCTCTCTCCAAGTAAGGCTGACCTTCTTTCCTGTCAACCCAAGCTCGCTCACACTTCTCTTTCGTTGGGCTACAATGGCAATTACTGCTTTTGCTGTAAATGCATCACTGCTTTCATCTATAAATGTAGTTATGATTTACATTCCTACCCATTTTTTATGTCACTTACCAAATGGCAAGCTGTGTCTTATAAGTGTTTTTACTTCTCTCAAGGCATACTCAATATCATACTTATGTTGACAAAACATTACCAACAAGTTTATAATAAACACGTTGTTTATAATATCTTGGCACCACTGAAAATGTTTTTATCCCTCCAAACTGCTTTCATAGTCCATCATCTCTAGGATGTGACTACATCTAAAATGTGAGCAACGTGGAAGATTTTTAAAACCTATCTTTGTTCATCAAGTATTCAGAGCCACCACTGCCCAATTTCCATGATGTAAGAATGAGATCCAATAGCTATCACAGTCTGGGTAAGATTTAAGAGCTGTTCGTCCCTATTTGCATCTTTGGTGGTATATTATACGTGAAATTAACTCGGTGTGAATCCAGGGCCCCAGCACAATATTTGGGCTGGCTTTGTATTTTCGCTTTCCAGTTGGTAAGGTAGTTGTTTTCTGTTTCTTTTCCCCATCTCTAGAGAAAACGAAGTCGCTGATCAATAGACTATTCCCATTTGTTTCAGTCTCCTGAGAAAACCTTCTGTCTGCTTGCAATGTCATCTGAAGTAACACTAAGGAACAATTTGTGTTCAGATCAGGGATTATTTGCACACACACACATCCCCCTCTTCAGGAGACATGTGGCAATGTCTGGAGAAAATGTGCTTGTTACATCTGGCGTCAGTGGAGGTCAGGGGCAACAATACTACTGGCATTTAGGAGGTAGAAGTCAGAGATGGGGCTAAACATCTTACAAACCACAGGGCCACCCCTCATAACCAAGAATTATCTGGCCCAAAATGTCAACAGTTCCAAGATACAGATACCCTAGTTAGATATACAAGGTGCAGTGGCAAGAAAGACTGATTAAAACATTCTTTGAGGCTGGGTGCATTTCTCCATGAGAGATGAGAAGTAAGTGAGCCTAGCTGGAACTGGAGACCTAAGAAAGAGGGAGCTGGAATGTGGAATTTGTCCCCAGAGAACCTCCAGAGAACCTATCTATCCCATGTGAGCATCGGAAGGTCCTCCGGAAATTATAGAAGCCAATTTCCTCAAGATACTGTAAAAGAACTCCAGTCCTGAGGGGAGAAGACTGACTTGCCCAAGGCTTCTGGGCAAGCTAGCTGCAGAGCTGAAATGAGAAGCCCCATCTCATGCCCCCAGCCCAGAGTTCCATCTGCTCTAACACACTGATCCCCAGGAAAGGAGAAGAGGAGACACAGCCCCAAAACCACCACTGGCCTTTAAATTCATGGGATGAGAAATTAGATGGGAACTAAGAAGCGACCTTTCTGACCCAAGAGGGAGCAACAGGCACATTCTGGAGACAAGAAGGCAACAGATAAGCATATAGGACCTACTATATGCCAGGCACTGGTTTAGGTGCTGGAAATAAAACAGTGGATGGGAGATACAAAGTGCGTGCTGCCACGTGACTTCGCCTCGAGTAACACAGGCCAAAGTGGCAGGCATGGCCACAAGGGAAAGGGAGAAAAACTAAGGCCAAAGCTAAGCCCAAGCAAAAGCCTAGTACCCTAATATCCCTTCCAGGGCTCCATGAACTATAAAAATGCAAACTCTCTAAGTACCTTTAAGAAGGATGATGCAACATTTTCTTTCAGGCTCTAAAACTTTCATAGGTCACTAGGTATTACATTACTTAGTAATTACCTAGTAATGCATTCCTAGGTAATGCAGTAGTGATGACAATAATAAGGGCCACCATTTCCTGGATACAGATATGTGTGCAGAATTCGGTGCCATGCACTTACATACACCATCTCCTTAAATCCTCATAACAGCCCAGTGATGTAGGTATCATTACCCGGGTTTACAGGTGCAGAAACTCAGGTTCATTGAGACAAAATAACTAGTTCAAGGTCACAAAGCTAGAGGAACTCACACAAAGGTCTGTCTGCCACCAAGACCTAAGCTCTTAATGACTAGGCTGGAAGGTATCACAACTTCCTGAGCTTTCAGAGCTAAGACGTAGCAGTCAACATGGCCAACATGTGATGCCAAATTCTTCTTCCTCTGTTACTTTTTTTTTTTAATTTGTTTTGGGGCGCCTAGGTGGCTCAGTTGGTTGGGTGTCCTACTTCGGCTCAGGTCATGATCTCACGGTTTGTGGGTTTGAGCCCCGCATTGGGCTCTGCTGACAGCTGGCTCAGAGCCTGGAGCCTGCTTCAGATTCTATGTCTCTCTGACCCTCCCTGCTCACACTCTCTCTCTCTGTCTCTCTCTTTCCCAGAAATAAATTTAAAAAAAATTAAAAAAATTAAAATACTTTTTTTTAATGTTTGTTGATTTTTGAGAGACAGAGAGACAAAGTGGGAGTGGGAGAGGGGCAGAGAGAGGGGGAGACACAGAATCCAGGCTTTGAGCTGTCAGCACAGAGCCCAATGCAGGGCTCAAACCCACAAACTGTGAGATCGTGACCTGAGCTGTAGTCGGATGCTTAGCCGACTGAACCACCCAGGCGCCCCATCTTCTTTCTCTGTTACGACCCAAACAGCATGCCTGCAGTTTATCCATAAGGTCTTACAGCAAGCAAACAACTGTCTTCATTAATATATATTGTATTTCTTTCTGTTCAGTGTGGCTTCTCAGAAAATTTAAACTGTCAGCAGACCATATATTCCAAACTCATGTATTTCACACAGACCATAAAAAGCCACCCAACATGAGGACCACCTTGTTTGAAATGTAAATGTTCGTACGCTGTTAAACTCTGAAAAGCAGGGAGGGTATATAAAGCATTCATTTGCACTTTTGAACACCATCAGGCAAAACAGATTGCTTGCTGCCCCATAAATTTTCAGCACTAGACTAAATTTTGTTAATGGGACTAAGAACATCCAAAATAACCCACTTTTCTATGTGAATCCTGGATCTAAGTCATTAGTTCTCCACCAGATTAAGTTTGGTGTCCTTTTAATCCTATCAAGAATCTCATCAAACATCTCTGCCCAGGTGCATAATGACTGGGGCTCGAAGGCCCATGTACGGAGGGGCAGACGCACCATGGGATTTGGGACCAGGCGCTGACCCAGGCAGCTGGGCCTATGAACACTTCAGAGGTAATGCATGAGAATCTCATTCAGCTAACACTGAGAGAACACCTGCTACGTATCTGAAAATCCAGGTGCTTTCACATGGGTTGCCTTATTTAAACCTAACCAGAAACCTGGGAAGTAAAAGTTACTTCTCTCACCTCACTAATCACAGAAAAAGGGAGGCTCAGGTGGGATGCCTAGATGACTCAGTCAGTTATACATCTAACTCTTGATTTTGGCTCAGGTCATGATCTGACAGTTCATGGGATAGAGCTCTGGGTTAGGTTCTGCACTGACAGTGTGGAGCCTGCTTGGGATATTCTCTCTCTCTCTCTGTGTCTCTGTCTCTCTCCCTCCTTTCCTCCCTCCCTCCCTCCCCAAACACATTCACACACGAGTGCGTGCGCGCGCGCACACACACACACACACTCTCTCTCTGAAAATAATAAACTTTTTTTTTTTTTTTGAAAGGGAGACTCAGAGAGGTTTAGTCACTGTCAGGGAGCATGCAGCTAGGGCACAACCAGGCCAAGATTCAAGTCTACTGTTCCAAGTCCAAGTTCTTGTCTTTTCTCCCCTTTCGCTGGTGTCCCTATTATGCCAGTCCCTTAAGAGAAGGAGTCATAAATACAATACAGCCCTGGCCTTGAGGACCTTCCAGTTTTAAAGAGAAAGAGATGCATCTATACAACCCCCAAAATTCACATTTACAAAATACTTACAGTGTGCCAGGCACTAGACTAGACTGCAAACATGAGCTAACAGCAACCAAATAAAGGAGGTGCTGCTATGGACTGAATGTGTTCCCCTCCAAATTCATACGGTGAAGCCCTAAAGCACAATATGATAGTTTTGGGATGAGGCTTTTGAGAGGTAGAGTTAGATGACCTATGAGGGGGAATGGCTCACAATGTGATTAGTGCCCTTATAAGAGAACCCAGGGGGCACCTGGGTGGCTTAGTTGGTAAAGTGTCCAACTTCAGCTTGGGTCATGATCTCATGGCTCCTGAGTTCAAATCCTGACTCGGGCTCTGCACTGACAGCTCAGAGTCTGGAGCCTGCTTTGGATTCTGCATCTCCCTCTCTCTCTGCCTCTCCCTCACTCGTTCCCATTCTCTCTCTCTTTCCCCCTCTCTCTCAAAAAATAAATAAACATTAAAAATCCTTTAATTTATTTTCAAGTTGGTTTCCATATAACACCCAGTGCTTATCCCAACAAGTGCCCCCTCCAGGCCGATCACCCACTTTCCTCTCTCCCCCACCCACACCAGCCCTCAGTTTGTTCTCAGTATTTAAGTCTCTTGTGGTTTGGCTCCTTCCCTCTCCTTAACTAAAGAAAAAAGAAGGAGAACCAAGGAAGGTGCTTGCTCGCTTGTTCTGTGTGTGCACAGAGGTGAGACTATGTGAGGACAGGGTGACAAGGTGGCATCTGCAACGCGTGCTTATAACCAACCATATCACCACCCTGGTCTCTGACTTCCCGCCTCCCGAACTGTGTTGTTCAAGCCCCCCAGGCCATGGCAGTGTATTAGGGGAGCCCAAGCTGACTAATACAGGCACTATTACCATTACCATTTTAAAGCTAAGAAAATGGAGGTTCAGAGAGACTGTGAAAGTCCCCTCAGTGCATGGAGTAATAAGCTCTGATTCAGAATCTACCGCCAGAGTCTACAAAGCCCTTCCCGTTCATCACGTGCTCTACCACCACCATGTGTACGGTGAACCAGGCATGCAGCTGTCAGCACACCAAGTATGTAAGTGCCTGTGTTCGAGGGACCCAGGGGTAAAGTGTCCTATGGGGTAAGCAGGGAGAACCCACAATGGAACTCAGATAGGAGCAACACTCTTTCTCCCTGGACTGGCCCACCTCTGAATGCATTCTTATCTCTGGACAGCCTCCTCCTCCGGCTCACGTTCAATCCCATAAGCCTGGGAGGTCACAAGCTCATTTATTTACCAATGAACCTTACCTGTCTCCGGGCTCACCCTGACTTCACCTGCACTGCTACAGGTACTCCACAAATGTGTGCTGAGCCAGACTGGCAAGAAACGTTCTTGCAGCCACCACACGCAATAGTGCAACCATCCCACAGCAGTGCACTGTGAGGTGAAGGGTCAGAATCTCGCTCGTAACAGGTGCTCTGTGAACGTGTGCTGAATAAAGGAGACTCTACGCATCATTTTAAGCAACCAAGAGAGACCTGTGTTAACATTAAGACGGCTTTAACTTAGCCTTGCATCAAAGCAGCCATCATAAAAAATTACAAATGACAGAAAGAAAGGAACTGAAGACAAGAGAGGAAAATCCCATGCTGGCACACAGTAGGCATTCCACAGTGTTCCCTGACCTGATGAACTTATCAGCTAACAATTCCCATAAAGAGAAACTCATGCTAGAGTTCGAAGTGCCATTCCTATGTAAGGGGGTGACGTGACAACCGTCATGCCTTTCGAGTAAACATATGTTATCTATGTGCCTTCAATTATAAAGGTGACTGCGACTTAAAATTCCATTAGAAGTGCCAGAGCAGCTGCTCCGGTGCCCTGTGCATGTCTCACATATTAAATCACCGTGGACAATCTGCCTCCCTGACCGGCAAATGGCCTGAGCATCTGGCCTTTGAATTGTAGGTTTTTCTACTTCACTTCTATTTTTTAAAAAAAAGCTTTCACAAAAAACTCAATGGTGATAGCACTTAAACCCTTATCACCACAGAACGCAGCCCTTGCCTTCAACATCAGCCCACAGTATTTCTAAAATTTTCCAGATGGATAAGAAAAACACAACAACACTCTACCAATTTCCAAAAAGCTGGTCAGACTGGTGCTCTAACGTAACCCACAGGAAGTGCCCAATCCTGTAGGCTGATTTATGTGAAAACACCAATGCTCGGCTGTGTCCTTCCATTCATTTTGATGCCTCGTGATGGCAGGATAATGAGGATTTGGAAAACAAGCGTCCATGAATAGCTAGGGTGTGATACAGTGAGGGGAATGGTAACAGTACTGCCGAGCAATCTTAGTTGCCATGTAGAAAAACCAATTATCCAGAGGCCCCTCTCCCCTGCAGGAGGATGAGCTTTGGTGCATCAATATTTCACGCGCTGTCATCTGTGCATTATTTAATAAAGCAATCTAGGGATGAGTTTATTTTATTTTTCAACCTTTCCACTGGAGAACCAGGCCTCCAGTACACAAGACTGGAACTCGGCTGGCAATCAGAGAGATGTATTTGGGGGGTTTTTGAGGCCACGGGGCTGTTTCTTTTCTTAACTACACACTCCCAGTGTCTAATACACACTCCTTACCCCAGGGACACCCAATCACCATCTGTTCCTGCTGACAGAGGTGAACTCACTTCATAATCCAATAAACAGTGAGGCAATCAATCACCAGACCACCAGACATTTAGTGAGTGCCATAATGGGGAACACAATGCTTATAAACCGGGATCCTTGCCTCATGGAACCTTAAGCATTTTCTTAGAGACAATATGAAAACACACAGACAGGTAAATGGTAGGGACTGCAAACCAACTAAGCTCATGACCATCCCACTGGCCATGCACAGGATCCAGCATGTCAAAGGCAAGGTGTACGTCTGCATCCTTCTCTGCACGTAAATTTTAACTCCCTTCCTTGTGGCGTCAGTCTCCCATTTGTGTGTTGTGTTGGTGGGAATGCAGTTTCCACTCATTCTTGCCTGTTACCGTGTGGTAAAAGGGACCAGATACTTACTATTCCTGAGTCGTGGCACAGCTGTGGCCCAGGGATGTGGTTGTGAGCCCAGCCCCACACCTCCTCCAGGGTTTTTTAAGGAGTGACTCAGAAAAATCCAAAGATCCAGCTCACCACAGCCCAGGTGTTAGCACTTGGACTTGACCATTTCCAACATCTGGCCTTCAGGAGAACCCTCAGCTTCTCCCCACACTCCAAGTCCCCACTCCTAGGAATTCTTTGAACTCCTGCCATCCTTCTAATAAAACACCTGTTTCTTAAGCTTTCTTAAGCCAAGAGAGTTGGCTTCTGCTTTTTGCAACCAAGATGCTGCCTGTTCAAGAACTGTTTATTGAGAGACAGGGAGAGAGAGGGAAAGGGAGGGTGAGAAAGGGAGGGGGAGGAAAAGGGGGTAAGGAGAAAGAGAGAGAGGGAGGGACAAGGAGGGAGAGGGAGGGAGAGAGGGTAGAGAGAGAAAGAGAGGGAGGAAGAGGCAAAGAGAGAGGGAGAGGGAGAGGGAGAGAAAAAGAGGAGCTGGTACCCAATTGCTAGTCAGTCTCCTTATCAGGGGTAGATGAGCCAACCAGCAGACTGATACTGCGCAGAGGGTCTGAAACATATTTGTATAAGACTGTGGTATTTCACAAACAAAAACTAAACACCACCAAGCTGTGGACTATTATCACAGGAAACAAAATTATACTGCTCTTTCTTGCATGCATTTTGTAGTTTAGCACTGTTTTTATTTTGAATTGCCTATGAAGGTCAGAACTTAGGAATCTGAAAAAGTCTAGGAATCTGAAAAAGGCTCTTCTCAGTGAAAACTTCTCTCTGCATTTATCCTACCTCCTTAACCAGGATAGTAACTCCTATGGGGTAAAGGCTGGGCCTAAGTACCTGGCTTAGTACCTAGCTACCATCTCTCTAGCACCATCTATGTGTTAGGTAGTTACTAAATTCTGTGTATACCTGCTAGCATTTAATCCCCCCAAACAATAACACAATTATTAGCATTTTATGGTAAAAGACACAAAATCATATATAACCGTGATAAAACTATTAGTGTTTTGCATCATGTCCAAAAAAAGACCAATATTTTTGCCTGAATATTCCATTAACCTTTATCTAGAGCTATCATTCTTGAACTTTCCATAAAAGTTTCCTTTCAATTTAATAATTATAACAAGAGCAGTGTGAAGGCCTGAATACTCCAGCCAAGCAGGGAAGGCAACAAACCACCTGCTCTCCTGCCTAAATTCTATAGACTAAAAATAATCCTTTCTCCTTCGCTTTTTCAGGGGTACCCAAAAGAGACTGGCATTCTTGGCCATCACAAGTTTTGGGTTGAATCTCCTCTGTTATTCAACGTTCTGACTAAGGTCCTGGGCTTATAGCTCATGCCCCTGGTAATTCAGTTCAGAGAAGGTAAGTACCCGGTCCTAATTTACCTGTCTTGGTCAAAGGTGGAGCTAAGGTCCAAACCTACTCTAAAGAATTCAAGAATTTCTAGATCTAACCTGGCCAGAAAGTTATGCCACTTAACGTTAACTCTCAGGAACATATTATGACATTGTTCACAGTCAAATCCAACAACCATGTCCTAGGGGCTCAAAGAAACTTGAGCTGTACCTAAGCCAGCTTCCGGTTTCTGCCTAAGCCTTCCTTCTGGAAAGGAGGCCACATCCTCCAACCTGAATGTAAGCACTCCATGGCAGCCTGGGCCGGAAGGTGACGATCCCCACATGGAGCAGAAACCCTTCCTTTTTGAGTTTAAACATACTTCTCTCCTCTCCATGGGGAAGAGACAACCTGACCTAACTCAGTGGCATAATTGGCTTTCATATGCTTCAAGACAATTACTAGGCCTCCCTGCAGGCTTCTTTTCCTGAGGCTACAATTCCTAATTATTTTTCATACATGCCCTAATTTCCAACTCCACAATCAAATCTGTTGCTCTCCTTTGAACCGTGTCCTAGCTGTCCTTTGCAGTTAGTGGTCCTGCCACATGGGCATCATGCCCCAGTGCCTGGTCTTGTCTATCCTCTTAGGTCTGACTCAGGTGCCGTATCACAGGGGCAGAGGGGAAAACGTTCATCCCAGAAGGTGGGTGACAGCCCCCATCTAAAAGGGACGACTGGCTTCATCACAGATTCCACTGCAAAGCTGGTTCATTGGCAGGTCCAAGTGCCCAGAAGTTGGTAGCAGAGAGGGAAGAAATACCATCCTGACTTGGCATCAGGGAAGTCCTGGCCCTTCACCAGCCCCAGATGTCTTCTAAGGAATGACAGAGACAGAAAAGAGGGGTCTAGCACATGTCCACAGAAAGGAGTGAAGGGAAAAGGGGTATGATGCGCCCCATGGAGAAGGCATCACCTAAGGAATGGTGCACTGCCAGAGACCAAGTGGTCACCACTGTCTTACCATATTATTCGTGTACACACACACACACTCATGCAGATCTAAGTCCTACTTCTTCCACAGATGTCTATGACTCATTTAGTCCCTCCCCTCAGAAAGCTTACAAGATTACAAAAAGAAAGGCACCAAGTGTCACGAGGGAAAAATGACAAGTTACTATGGCAATGAGTCTTATGGAGAGAGAGAAATCACTACCTGTACCAAGCATGAGGGTGTTTACAGAAATGGAGGCAAGGGATGTGAGGACGGTGGCAGTGGGTACTGAGCAGTGGGTGCTAGTACAAGACATGTGGAAATTGTGGGGAGGGAAATCATGTGACTAGCAGTGACAACAGAAGCCCCAGTGGTTTGGCCAGGTAGGGGGAGACTGAGGCCTTTGTGTAAAATTGTGATATAACCGGAATTACAAATGATTTACAAATAATACTGAAAATAACATCTTTATAAATGCAAATGTTCAACCTCTCTAATTCCCACGGAAGCTGCTCGGGGGCAGAGTGCAGTTGTGCCAGGAAAAACATCGTAAAGGGGGCGCCTGTGTGGTTCAGTCCATTAAGCGTCCAACTTCAGCTCAGGTCATGATCTCACAGTTCCTGAGTTCAAGCCCCATGTCAGGCTCTGTGCTGACAGCTCAGAGCCTGGAGCCTGCTTCGGATTCTGTGTCTCCCTCTCTCTGCATCTCCCCCACTCACACTCTGTCTCTCTCTCTCAAAAGTGAATAAATGTTAACAAAAAAAAAGAAAAAAGAAAAATATCATAAAAGATTTCTAAGTGTTATGGTTTGGTATATCCGCTCCTGAGAATTGCTGGATTGTTCTATCAAGTGTTACTGTCAGTAAGTAGAGTACAGGGGGGGCGGGGGCGCATGGGTGGCTCAGCTGGTTAAGCTTCCTACTCTTGATTTCAGCTCAGGTCATGATCTCACAGCTCCTGGGTTCCAGTCCCATAGTGGGCTCTGCACAGACAGTGTGGAAACTGCTTGGGATTCTCTCAGTCTCCCTCTCTTTCTCTGCCCCTCCAGCATGTACATGCTCTGCCTCCTTTTCTTTCTAAATAATTAAACACACACATATATATATATAATATATATATAATATATATGTTAATATATATGTTTATACATATAAAATTAAGTGTAGTGTAGTGGTTAAAAGCTAAAGCTTCAGGTTTCTAATCTCATCTGTGTGATCTTGGATGAGTTACTTTACTAGTCTTCACCACAATTTCTTTATTTTTGAAGAGAAAAACACTTATAGCTAAGGCACAGAGTTCTCTAACGCTCCTAAACAGCCCCTCTAGCCATACCAGTATGCTCCCCCATGACCACCCACTGAGATGAGCATGATTTAGATCCGCATATGTGGACATATGTCAGAACACATGTACACACACACACACACACACACACACACACACACACACACACACAAACAGTTTATAACAAATACCAAGCAGTGACTCCTTTGGGGAAAATGCATGATTTGTTCAAAGCTCACAATTAAAAAATGCATCTGTAATAAAAGTGAAGGTGGGAGGGTGGCACTGCCCAGGTCTATTTTTTTGTCTCCACTGATGCTAACTTTAATGCTACAGAAAGAGGCTTCTGGACCAGACTATCAACCCCAGAAGACTGCCAACAGCATTAAATTTTACCCAATCTTCCTAATGACTGAATTAATCTGAGGCAACAACCATTAAAATCACCAGCCCATCTTGCTTTATAAGCTCCTAAAATGAGAACTACCCAGCAAATCCCAAAACAATGTTTTACTTGTCTTCAAGGGAGGAAGATCCTGTCCCTTAATCACATAAATGGCCATCATGCCTTCAGTTCTCTTCAGCATTTGCCATCAAGGTCATCCTGAACAGGCTCAGTGGGAGGGCTCTCCTGAGGCCCTAAACTACTAGAGGAAAGAACCAGCTCAGTCTTTGGCAGGGGGTACAGCCACAAGTGGGATGGTGACCTTCCTTAGAGGCTGAGAAGATCCTTGCATGTCACCATGGACAGTCACACTTCGGCAGTAATCAAATGTTGTCACTGCAAAGCTCAGAATCCTGCAGCTCTCTGAGGCCATTCATTCATCTCCATTCTCTGAGCACACTAGATCCAGCCTTATGTTAATGTTAATTAATCAATTCCTCTTATCTCTGGAGTTTTACTCCTTTCTGTAAGTTGCACTTCCTAGCTTTGGGTGTTACTCAATAAGATTACAAAAATCTCCCTCACCACAGTCCACTGTGTGTGTGTGTGTGTGTGTATGCACATACATGTACACATATATGCACATGCACATATACTTTTCTAATCAGTAATTAAAATTGACTATAAGAACCCATCACCTGTTAAGTCGTCGGAATGGCCATTACTCCAACAGAAAAGGCAATAACCAAAAGGATGTCCTCACCAATGCAAATGAGCCACAGAAGCAGGACAGGCTAATGGCCTGTGTGGGCAGTTCTTGCATGTGGAACTAACAGTGTACAATTTGCCAAATACAACGACAGCTAATGCAATGCCAACAAAATCCTAAGGACCACTGTTTCCGTCTTATGACAATCTCTTCACAGGCATTCCCGGTGACGGGCAGGGGCAGACAGAGGCATGGTAATCAGGTCTACTGACCCAAGAGCAGAACTACAATTCCCTTGCTTTCCTCCTCTGCAATTTCAGATCATGTTCTCTGTCAGAACTCATTTGGTAGCACCCAAAACCTGGAAGTACAACTTACAAAAAGGAGTAAAACCCCAGAGACAAGAGGAATTATTAGTTAACATTAACAAGGCTGGATATAGTGTGCTCAAAGATCGGAGATGAATGAATGGCCTCGGAGAGCAACATTTGTCCCCTGATAACTGAATGTTGGGGGGTACATTCTCCTTGGTATCTGCAGACATTCCTCCCAGAGAAAATCCACCATGTGGACTTAAAGACAACATTTGTTTTCTTTGAAATCAGGGCAGCTTCAGCCAGTAGGCAAAGCAGGTGTCCTGTGGCACAGGTGTGCCAAGGGCCATCCACATTATCGAAGGCATCTTCAAAGGAGTCCTAGGGCGGGATAAATAATGCACAGAAGGGAGTCCAGAGGCCGCTTCACTGGGAAACAGCTCCTAGCAGCAGCTGGGTTAAGGAGCTCAGGGCACCCAGCATGGGGAGAAAACAAGGCTAAGAGAGAACCGGAGAGGAAGACACAGCGGAAGAGGTAGGAGTCCAGAGGGAGTGACAAAGAAGAGGGGAGAAAAACAGATAAGGAAAAAACAGACAAAGGCACTCTGGGGAAAGAGGCTTCAGGAGGTCAGGGAGGGGAGGAATGTAGGAGTTCAGGAAGGAGGGGAAGGCAAATGGAGAGCCTGTAAGATAACAAAGTTTAAAACTCCCGTTCACATTAACACACATAAAAAATATCTTCCACAAAAGTACTGTCGGACTCAAAGATAAGAAGAAGGGGAGCCCCAAGCATTCACTTTGAAGAGTCTTTTTAAGAAATGTCTTTGGTGTCAGCCAGTAGAAATAAATGAGGAGGGGGAGGGATGGAGATCTCTGACTTCGTGTGTGAGGGAGGCAACGGGGGAAGAGAGTCAATCCAAAGCCTTCAAAATGGGGGTTAAAAGAAGAAAGCCCAGGGAGCTCCCTGGTTTCCTGCCAATGTGGAACCAGGAGTGAAAGAACCTGTGGCCACCAGGCCGGGGAACTGGAAAGACCTCAATCACCACAGGTGGAGAAGGCAACACACCTGCTCAGTGGCTCCGTCTGGAAATCACCTCCACAGGTCAGGGAGAAGGCAGCAGCTTGGGAGAGGTGACTCTCAGAGACCACCTGATCCCCAACCCTGAAACACCCCACTCACTGCCTAAGAGATGCTGACCATCCAGCTGCTTCGCACAAAACTGCCCACAAATAAGCTCATGTATGTTTGATTATTTAACACTGACTGCCCTCCTGGGACATAGGTTCCATAGGAGAGGAACCCGGGTGTTTGTGTCTCAATCCCCTGTGCTTAGCACACTAGAAAACACACACTGTGCAACAAGCCGAAGACTCCAAGCCCTCTCTACATGACATCCTCAAGAAGGTCTCACTGAACACAGCTCACCTTCAAGGACACTGAGCCTCGTGGAGGTCAAGGGACTTGACTTCTGGCATGACAGAATAGCAGAGCAGGCACCAAATTCAGAAGCCCAAGGTCCTTTCTCTACAGAGAGTGGGAGATAACAGTCTGGTTATGAACAGCCCATCCGGCTCACTTCCCCTGCGGGAGTACAGCTGGTGCCATCAGTCCTCTGTCCTCGGGAGACAAGGGAGCAGAAACAAGCAGTGTGAGTTGTTCAGACCCAGACCACCACTGAACCACTTCTGGGCTGGCCTGACATTGACCAACATCTCTGACTCTGGATTCCCACCCCAGGGGACGCAGGGATCAATGTGGCAGCAAGTGTCACAGGAGAAGCTTGTGGGAGAGGTAGCACTTTAGCACCTTACCTCTAAGAGAAGGGCAGGAAGGTACCCTGAGCTTCTGAGAGCAGCCCGGGCCCCTTGAGGGCAGGAAACATCCCATCTCCACATCTGCACGCCTCCCTTCTCCCAAGTGCTCCATCGTGTGACTGCTCATCGGACATCACTTGTCCAGCAGGGAGCTCATACTTAATGTTCAAAAGCAACACTCTTCATTCTAGAAAACTTGTTGTTCTTCACATCTTTTCCATCCCAGTAAAGGATGCACTAGCCCCTCGGCTCTGAAGCCAAGGCTACATTGATCCCTCTCTCCCCCTCACCACCTACTACCAATCAGTATCACTGGCCCTAAATATATCCTCCAGATGGCCCCTTTTCTCCACCCTCATCGCCTCCCTGGATACGCAGCAGCTTCCTACCTGGATGTCCTCTTCTCTTCCTGGGCCCTACGATCGCCCCACGGTGGACAGCCAGAGTCATGCAAGAGAAATGTGAATCTCCCCTCAGCCCTGCCTTGCTTGAAATCTCTCCAGTGACATGGAAACCCCCTCCCATGGCCTACAAAATCCTGCACAATTTGGACCCTGCCCTCCCTCATCTGTGCACTCATCTCTGGCCCCCTTTCCCCTCTGGTCCAGCCATCACAGCCTGTCTCCCTTCTGACCCTTCCGAGAAAGGTGCTTCTAGCTGCCAAGCCTTTGCTATGGGTGGGATGCCCCTCCTCAGATGCCTTCTTGTCACTCACATGCTGCCTACCTCCAAAGGGACCTCCTAGGCCACCCTTTCTCAAGGAGCTGCCTCCATAATGTCATCGTGACTTTTCTTTGTAACATTTAGCACTATTTCATGTTTCCTTTCATATCTCTCTCAGGAGAATACCCACCCACAAGAGCAGTGATCTTTTCTGGTGCTGTAAACCACTGTGTCCCCTGGGCCTAGCAAAGTGCCTGGGCTGAGTATAACCTTAACCCAGAGCTAGCCTGCCTTCTGCATCCCCAGAGACTGGCAGAGCAGCTAGCCCAGACGAGCAAGTGCACCGAAAACTGAGGATGTGGCAGGTAGTGAACAGTGATCCCAACCAAGCTGGCCTATGGGGCATTTCTAAGGCCATTCAGGCTACTTAAACTCTGGTATTATTTTTACTCCAATATTGAACATAGGTTTTGGTTACAAAAACGGGACAGTTCAGAAAAGGCAGAATCCATCCCCACTCTGCTAAGAACCACATCCACAAAGATAAAAAAAAAAATTACAGCGACCAGTTTTCTCTCCATACCCGGTGACCCGGTGAGGAAATAAGCTCTCTGTCCCCCTTTCCCCATTTGATCTAAAAATAAAGGCCCGGCTCTGAGTTCCTGTGAGAACATCTGATCTAAGATCTGACTTCGTCTCAAAAAAGGCACAGACATTTGCTTCCCCTTAATAGGGCATAATGCCACCAATTAGTTAACTTACACATTTAAGTTGTCCCACAGGGTAGATTATAGGCTCCTGGAGGTGGCAGACCTACAGGGGTCATCCTGATCCTTCTGTGCATTGTTGGGGTGCCCTGGAGGCCTGGGGACCATTCCTGTCTTTAAGGGAAGGATACCTTCTAATGACACCTATTTTTCTAACCACTCCTACAGCCAGAAAGTCCTCCTATAGCAATCTAAGCCCTGCAGAGCACTAAGGGATTATCTGTCCCACTCTGTTCTTTCCAAAGCAGAGACAGACCGAAGTTCTCGCCCCAGGCTGGGTAGCAGCAGAGCAAGGTAAAAGACCTGTTCCAAGCCCTATCTGGGCCACTTGCCAGGTGTGAGATTTAGGGCAGGCTCCTGACTTTATCAAGAAGGAAGGATGTATAGGACAGCTCTATCTACTTCACTGACTTCTGCAAGGATAAAATGTAGATGAGGCCATCTCCCCACTTAGGCCATGCACTTCCTGAGGCTTAAGGCCCTGCCTCCTTCCTATGAGGCCCCTCAGCAACACAGACTGTGCCTTCACTAGATGCCAGGCACCAGAGCTTGACAGGAGCTGATCCCGTTCATCCTCAGAATAATGCCACTAGTGACTATCGGTGTCCTGATTTAAGTGAAGAAACCGAGCATCAGAAAGGTTAAATCACTTGCCTATGATCTCACGGCCACCGAGGGGCTGAGCTGAGATCCGCCAGGATATCACCGAGGGGAGAGCTCCAGCTTTACCCTGCACCACCCTTCACCACAGAGGGGTCCTGAACACTGGCCACCCAGCACATGTGAGCACTTACTGAGTACAGTATAATGTACTTTGTAAAGCAAGCAAGTACCACTGGACTATAAGCTACTACTGTTAATTTATATTACCTTTTGTAATGGTAATGTTTGTCAGTCTGCCCTGAGCCAATTTTAAATAAGAAGGTGAAATGGGAAAGGAGAAGAGAGATCTGACTCTCTGAAGCACCAGGCGCCTTACCTAAATTATCACATCTTATTCCTCAAAGACTCTGGGCTAGACATTATCATCATGTTATAGGAGAGAACATCAAACTCAAAGAAACCACTAGCTTCCTAAGCCTGAAGCCAGTGGGTTTTATTTTCCAAAAGCCCTGCTGGAAGACTCTCAGGGATTAGTCACTGCTCCGAGGGGTGGCCTTGATCCCGGGCACCATTCCTTGGCCACTGTAGGGACACCTCCAGTTATGGCCAAGACACTCCCACCCTGCTATTCTTTGGCTTAAAGAAAACCAGGAGAGCCAGGAGCCCCAGAATATTCAGATCAGAACTGTGAGGCCACCTTTCTCCTCCCTAGCTTCCCTCCTTCCCACATGCTGATGAGCACATACTCAAAACAGAAACCCCCAGAGTTCAGGCACTGGGAGAATGGAAAAACAAAAAAAAGGCCATGAATGAGCCGCTCATTATCCTGGTCCTCAAAACAAAAACCTGAAATACTATGTGATCCAGTAGATGGCTTAGAATAGCATACAGAATCCAACCCTGCATATGTGTAAGATCTTGGGCTGAACACTGGCGGGAGAGATGAGGAATGAAGGTGATCTCCAGATCCTAAGCTCAAGGGTCTTCTACCTTAGAGCACCAATGACTCAAACCAAGTCCAAAAGCACTGAGTGGGAAATACGGACAGCACTCAGCAGAAATGGAAAGGCTCCATGGGGCAAACAGTATTATGCTGCACAATGAAGAACACATACAATTTCTAGCAGGTGGAAATGAGGTATTCTGGGTAGAAGCAAACAAGAGAAGGAGAAGAAATTGAAGTCATGGTACAGATGCTCTAGCCTGGATGTGTGTGAGGAGAGAAGTTCTGGCTTAGATTTTATTCCATAGTCAGT
Organism: Crocuta crocuta; assembly: GCF_008692635.1. Classification (NCBI taxonomy): domain Eukaryota; kingdom Metazoa; phylum Chordata; class Mammalia; order Carnivora; family Hyaenidae; genus Crocuta; species Crocuta crocuta. The sequence continues at coordinate 9,753,467 of NW_027530640.1, forward strand.
GAGAGCCACTGTCAGTTTCTTGGGGGGAGAGGGGCAGTGTCACACAGGGATTTCTTTAGGATCCTTCACTCCATCAGCCATGGGGAGTATGGTGGACTGGCAGCACCGTCAACCAGGGACCATGGTTCTGCTCACAGAAAGAGGCTCTCTCAAATTCCAGCCTTAGAAATGAAAATTCCAAGCTGGATTCAGAGAATGAGAGACACAGTCAAAAGGCAAGACTGGGAGGGACCCTACTGCCAGCTTCCCAATCCTAGAAGCTTCCAGCTAGCCGTCAGCTTTGTACCTCTCTTTTGCTGCATTCGAATACAACATTAAACAGAGCTGGAACTGTGGTCCCCCTGGAGGCTGGAAACTTCGGAGCATTAGCTGACAAACAGGCTTGCCACTGTGCAAACTCCCAGGGCAAATGCAAAGTGTGAGCTAATCTTGCCGCCATCACCAATTCTCGGAGCTGAGGATAAAGTATGATAATCTAAATCGGGCTGGGCAATGTCTGACTGGGAAATCTGATTAGATTCTGCCTGATGATTACTTTTCATCCTCCAGGAGACTGCAGGACATGGTGGACCAGACCAGGTCATGAAGGCGACAAGCCCCTGGTGTTCCAGTCCCCAAGGCATGCATCTGCCAAGCTTCCATTGCTGGCTAAAAGGGACACAAAGACAATAGTATGCAAATAATTTTGCAGCAGTGGGCTCATGGGAAGAGACCCACAGAGCTGAAAAGTTCAAAGCCTTTCTCTATATAAAGACCATATGTAAACAATAGGCTCAATTGTGCCACTTGTTTGCTTAACATCTTCTGATAGATACTGTCAATTCTGAAATAGTTTAAAATGCTCGGGAGGCACACCTCTCTAGCCCTCACCATCTGTGGCTCCCACCACCTAAAACTTCAGTCTCTGCCATGAATGCACTGCCTGCACCTTCTCTCCTATACCATACATACCTTCTCCACCCGAAGTGCCCTTCTTCTCCTGGCAAAATCTTAGTTGTTCTTCCAAACACAATGCAGACATCTTTGTCTATGGGAAGCTTTTCCTGAACAGTGTTACAGTTGTTAGTTATCCAACAAATATCTACATTTACTGTATGCACAGGACAGTACTATTATGATCCCCACTTTCCAACAAGGAACTCCAAAGAGGTTAATGTGCTGGAGGTCACAGAGACACAGCCCACATTCACCCCACACTCCAGTCTGGTTTTCAGAGCCCTCGTCTGAATGACCTCCCTGTTCACACTTAACCTTTGCATCAACATTTCTCTGGATCTGTCTTTCCCACCGGACTGTGAAGTCCTTGAGATGCTGAGATGGAACAACGCATCCCTTGGGCCAGGGCAGGGATAGTGGCCTGCGGCAAGAGTCAGGAGTCTGTCAGTCTGTCAGGAGTCCCAGAGATGAAGGTCTCTGGCTAAAGGCCACCGCAGCTGGTCATGGCACTGTCAGGATGAGCTTCTAAACTCGAGATGTCCCCCTCTCTACACCCACATGCTCTGGACTCCTCCACCCAACCACCTTGTCATTAATAATAATTAATGACAATTAATAATAAACCAATAAACCAACCAGACCCATGTCATTAATACTCATGGAGACTTGGTAAAGGAACGTGAACATTTCAGTGGGAAGGCACTCCCATAATTGGACAAACAACTTTTGGTGTATTCGTTAGGTACAAGGCACTGGCATATTGGATATGAAGCGCATGATGACCCCAGGGAGTTTCCCCACAGTCTCAATCTGGAAAGAATAGGTAACTCTTTACGTAAACACAGGACATTTCATTATGTATAAAGACATCCTTTCACACATCCCTTAATCCCACGAATCTGTATGGAGCACTCACTGTGGGGCAGGGACCGTGGATAAACATGAAGCTCAGTACCTTCCCTGGGCAAGCATCCAGAAAGGGGGAAGAGCAGGTGTGGAAGTCTACACAAGGTGAGACAGTGACCTGCATGGGGTCATGAAAGGAGGGATAGCCAATTCTACAAAGATAAAAGTCAGGTAAAGGGCCATGGAAGATGTCCTAGCCTGCAAACCATTATTCCCAGTCTAAGTATCTGGGTCCCTGTTCTCAAACCCAACTTTACAACAAAATATGGGTTCTTAGGTCTCACTTTCTGAAACCAGAATTCTGGTGGCAGGGCCCAAGTTCTCCAAGTGACCCTTGTGCATTCTGTTTGGCAGTGGTCTAGGGACAGGATCTCAGAGTTACTGCTCTAGGACCTCAGGGACCTGAAAAACATCAAGGAGAGTGAGGGAAGCTCAGGGAAGGGTGGAAAAAGCCCAGATTAAGCCAAAAGACTTTCACAAAAGTCTGGTCTCTACCTCTTGCTTGCTGTGTAGACAGAGGCAAGTCACTGAGCTTCTCACACCCTGCCCTCCCCCGCAGGTCAGGAGGTGCAAAGGTTGAGGGTCAGACTGTCCAGATAAACATTCCAGCTCCACTATTAAGCTGGGTGAGTCTGAGTAAGTCATGCATGCCTTCTCTGTGAATTGGATGCTTACCTACTATTATGATCAACATCATTGCTATGGGATGGCAGTGTGGCCTCAGGAATGAGTCCAGTGACCACCAATGGAAGGCTTCTCCAGGCCAGGAATCAACCTTGTCCAGTTTTTAAAACAGAACTTTGCTTTCTTTACTATGTAAAGTGCATATCTTCCATGAACACGTGAGGTTTTGCTTTCTCCCAAGGGTACAGAGTTGTGTGTAGGAGACTAGCAAAATAAGCTCATGAGTAAATGTAATCCAGGTATCCAGAGTCAAAGGAAGCCGCTGAAGTAGTCACAACCCTGGCGCAGGAACAGAAGAGCCACTCTCCTTGAATGACCCAAGAGCCCAGCCAGAGAAAGCCTTTTTCTCTCCCAGCCCCTTTCCTTGCTCTGGGATGTCCCTTCATCTCCTGGCACCTGCCACCCAATAGGGCTCGGGCTCCTGTCAGTTTGGGAGAAGGTAAAGAACTCCCTGCCTAAGCTTCTGGCTACAGCGCTAAAAGGCTTCAAATAAAATCAACAAGCTGAAGAAATCTAACAAGAGGCCACAGCCCAGCACAGGGGATCTTAGGAGAGCCACATCAAAATCCAGCTCCCAGCTCAGGAAAGGAGTATGGAAAGCAAACAACATTGAGACAATGGGGTCCCTCGTGAGAATCCTGACTGTGCTGGTGTGGCCTTTCCCTCTAGCCTCCTCACCTTCACCTTCAGTGCCTTTGAGCTTTGAGAGGACCCGCTCAGAGGGCCACGGGGCCTGCTGCATCCTCTTCCAGCTTTGTCCCTGGAGAATGTCCCATGCCTGGCTCTGGCTCACCCCCTAGGCCTCTTCTGAAATGTCTCCAGCTCAGAGAGGCCACTCGGACCATCCTTCCCTTCTGTTCTCTGTCACTGTCACCTGTGCATTCCCTTCACAGAAGTGAGCCAAGCAGTGATCACTGTGTCTGTTCTTTTGTCTGCCTTGTTGACCACTGTAGCTCCAGCACTGTCAGAGAAGACAGCAGAGAGGGAGACTGAGATGGCCAACAAAGGGAAGGGGCAGGGGTGAAATCAAGGCACAAAGAAGAGGCAACAGAAAGGTTCAGTTGGGAGCGGGAGAGAAGAAAGAGGGAGGCTGGAACGGAACAGAACACAGGAGAGACTTTGTTGTGTCCTGGGCAGCCAGGGATATTTTTATTTCTCGTTCTCTGTGCCTTGGAGGCCAGGAGGGCATTACATAGGTTCCACTGCTTCCATTTCAAATGTGCTTGCTCCAGGGCTCCGGCTGCCTCCTCCCAAGACCCTCCCACCAGACATCAGCTACCAGCTGGCCTCTGCGCCTGGCTGCCCCTGGGAACAACCCCGTGAGGCCTGAGCCAAGGCAAGACCCTGGAAGTGCTCAAGCAGATGGCACTGGCTCCAGCACTGGAAGATCTTAGCAATTATTTTAATTTGTTGACTTTCTCTTTTTAAGTCAGGAAATAGAAGCAAATTACCTACACCTGTATGGCTTCCAACCTGACAGTTTGGTAGCAATCACGTTTCTGATCTAGGGCCCTCCACGGCTCCTGAGCCTTAATAAAGTAGACAGACGTGAAATCTTCTGAGAGGAAAGCGGTGAACACAGTGGGGACTGGTGTGTAATGAGGTGATGGACCGTAGCACCAGGGTGCTCAAGGGGAGACCCTGTCACTGAGAGGATGGCAAAAAGATGTGAGCTGGACCCGCAGAGCTCAGGAGATCCCTGCATGCCTACACAGAGAGGGCAGGGAAGATGCAAGCTGGCCATCTGCTAGCTAAGGCCCTTCAGGCCTAGCCCGTGATCGAACACGCAATGAACATGGCATTGCTATGAGACAGGCCATTACTAAGGGTGCTCCACCCCGACAAGTCATGAGAAACAAAGTTTTCCAGAGAGACACAAGTGGGGATGGCAGAGTGTGGAAGCAAATTCCCTCTGAGACCAAATTTATCTGCACCCAGGACAAAGGTGATGGCTGGGGGTCCAAGAAGCCCTGCCCTTGCAGCTTAAGAAGCCCCTCCTATCCCTGCCAAGCCCAGCTCTACATGTGGGACAGCTGAGCACCAGGCCATGGCGCAATTAGCAGAACGACCCTCAGCCCTGTGGCCCCTTCAGCTACTTCCCTCTCAGTCACATTTTACCACCCATCTTCGTGAAGGAGTTTGTGCAGCAATAGTATTGGGGACCATACAGAGGCCTGGTAAGGCAAGCAGAATGCTTTCATCAGGCTACTCCCATGGGAACACTACTAATGGCCTCACTGCTCTTGTTACAACTATCCATTCTGAATCACACCTATGATCATTAGCATCTTCCTGGAAGGACTCAATTCCAGCCCAGGAAAACCTCTAAAGCCCTGCACCAAACTTCACATTGACAATGGGAAAGGGACAGGAGTGGGGGGCTGGGAGGATGTGCCAGTTACTGCACCCTCGTGGAGGCTCACTGTTCAGGTGAGGCTTAAACAAGGGCATGTCTGGCACAAGCGGGGCCCACAAAATGCCCAGTCATGATCTAAGCATCAGGCACTACTTTCCATCTCTTACAGTCCTGAGAGTCAGCAGCTGGGGGGGACAAGGCAGTAAACCAGGCCCTTTGTCAGCACTCAGTGTGTTCCTACCGTGTCCACTGCCTCAGCCTCCACTCGGGCTGCATTCTCTATCATCATGCTCCACAGAGACTGTTCTCACCAAGAGGCCCATGACCTCCAGACCACTCTAAAGGCCACATCCCAGTCCTCACCTGGCTTAGCTCTCAGCTCCTTTGCCAGCCCGCCCCCTCCTGCTGCCCCTGCCCCCCATCTTCCCTCCTACCCTATGTGTCTCTGCCCATCCCAGTCTACTTCTGGCCTCTTTGGCACCTCTTTGACCTTGAAGCCTCCTCCCACTTTTTACCCCTTCCATGCCACTGTTCCATGGGATTCCCTGCTAATTATCTCTCAATCTGCATATCTGTCCTTTACACCAAGGGCTCCCAGACGTTTCTCCAGGCCTACCTTTCTAGAAGCCTTGTTCCTCATCCCAAGGACGATCCACAGGCAATATGACAGCAACTGGGGCCTCCACACTTACTTCACCCTTTTTCTTCCCAAGCCACTTCTTCTTTCTGGGCTCCTGTCTAGGCATCCTGACCAGAAACATGGTCAGCTATAACCCTTTCTGTTTTGCCAGCCTCCCACTCTTCACTCCACCCTCCAGTTATTTGCCTAGTCCCTCCCTACCAGACCATCATAGTTTCTCATCTAATCTACAGCACAGTCTCCTTATTGAGATCTCCCTGCCATCCACCACCATCATCTGCCTAGAACCCATACGTGCACTGAGCACTACAGACAAGTAGGTACTTTCACTCTGGCCATATTCCCAATGGCTCTAAATTCTAGACAAGACATAAGCAATCTGTTAACAATCAGTACATTAAAAACAGGGATCTATATGAAGTTCTGTGGGAACCTGGAAGAGACTGACAAAGTCATTCCTGTCACTTCTTATCAAGAACCACAGAGACTCCCCAGTTGACATCCTTAACAGAGCTACCAGTGGTGGCATCATGATACACAGGAGGGTGTGATCCATTACAAGGTATCCCAAGTAATTAGTAAGCATAATCAGTGAAAGTAATGGCCCAAGAACATGAATCTTAAAGATTGTTATCTTTATATACATGAGTGCAAACACAAGGCCATGTGGTAGTAACAGCCCATTGACTTCCTTGTAAACTGAAGGATGGGAGTTACTATCTTACAAGCTGAATGAACACCAGTCTCGGAAAGTCCACAGGACATCCTGGACCAGGGAGTCACTAGAGAAGTGACTTGGAGAACTTAGAGAAGCAAGTTGGAGAACAGAGGATGGAAGCTGCTGGCCTTTCAAACATTCTCATTATGGTAGCTAAGGCTCTTGTAATACGGCCCCATCCTACCCCCCATCTCATACCTGTCTCCGACTTGTTACAGCCACAATGGACAACCATTTTCTGACTGTACTCTAAAACTTTCAGACCTTTCCCATGTGGCCATGCCTGCAATGCTTTTTCCACAATGTCTCCCATCCTTCAGGACACATGTTACATCCCAGGAAAACTTGACCAACTGCTTCCCTCCTCAGGGTTCTCATGTTCTCATTTGTCTGTGGTCTTCCTCCCCAACTCCCCTGAAGAGATCCAGGACAGGGATGGGTAGGGCTGATATCTGATCTTGCCCTGTCTACCGAGAGCTTATTTCAGCTCCTGGCAATGTATACAGCTCCAAACAGGGCTCCTGAGCAAATCAAGGAGTATAGGGTCTACCTACTGCAGAGCATTAAAAAAACAAAAACCAGCACTTCCAGGACAAGAGAAGGGAGCTTTGAAAGAGCTTACTATCTATGTTCCACCCTTTTAATCTGAGGATAGAATGTTCTAGTCTGGGTTTTTTCCTCCTTTCTCTTGGCTCCTCTGTCTTACATTCCCACACAAAGGCTGCAGAGAACTGGGACCTAACCAACCCAGAAGAGACACTCAAACTCTTCCTGCTTATGTGACCTTGAGTCATTATTTAACCTGTTTCTACTTCTTTAAATGAGAAACACAAAACATCCTATACATAGGATTTATGAAAAATAATTTAACATGCGATTTACAAAACACATAATAAGTCCTCAGTCAATGTTACATTCCCATCCCTCCATCCTTCTTTTGGCAATCCTCACTAAGCAAACCACAGCATCTGATGCCTGCTTGTGCCCAAAGGAGGTGTCTCTGGTGGGATCCCTGCTACAGTGGACTCCATGGCACAGCATGTGTTTGGGGGCTAAGCTGTTACATTCAACATAGCTGGGTTATAGACATATAAGCCTTTGTTTAAAATCAGCTTGGTGTCCTCTGGTGCTTCAGAACCTTTATATCAATTGCAATTTTCCTTTTAGGAGACTCTAGAACCTGACCTGTAACATGAATATGTCACTCATAACCTTCTAGTCTCCATGCAGTATCAATGGCCTCTCAGGCAGAATTACTTTGAGCTGCTTCTTTCTTATGTACAATGTGTTTGCTAGGAGCCATCGACTGACTGGGTCTCACGGCCTTTAGACAAAGTCACTGGAAACAATGAGGGGTGGGTTAATTAGGAGGGAGCAGTCCCTAAAGCCCATGGGTCTTAAAACTGAGGTGCTTGTCTCGAGAATGTTCACATACTTCAACTGCAACAAACTCACCATCTGCCCTTACAGAAGGGATACAGGAAAGGGGTGATCAAAAAGAGAGTAACATGCAAAACCAGCTCAAAGAGACTCCTTCCGGGGAGGACAGAGGGGGAATGGGTCTTTTAGCAGAACCCAGCACATATACAGCCTGGCAGTGGTGTAGAAACCCAACTCTCTAGACATGAAGCCCACAGCAATGGAGCCCAAGGTTACCTGTTGGTATCCCACCAAGAACCACCACTCTGGTCAGAATAAAGACAAGCCTAGAAAGCCTAGAGTTAGTCTAAGTTAGGGGGATTTCTCCCACTCCCAAGGCTGCATTCCCTCCTGGGTGTCTGCCTGCGTTGGGCTGTATGGTCACCAGCGTGGGCACAGCCAAATGAGACCGTATGGCCTGGGACAGCCTCCTCTCCAGCACAGTAGGGCTCTAAGCAAGGGAGAAACACAGTGTGATTTATACCTGAAAAAGATGATTCACTATTAACACAAGGATGGTCAAACGAATTCTGCCCACAAAAGACTATCAGCAACTAACGCGAATGAGCTGGAAATGCAGCAATCAACAATCAAGGTATGAAGTTTAGAACATGTAAAACATAGTACGCAGGTTTACTTATAGATATACAGAGTGGAAATACACACACAGGAATGAAAATCACAGGACTGTAGTACCTTTAGAGAGGAAATAAGGGAATGAGATCTGGGAAGGATGCACTGAGGTCCTCACTAACAAGTCTATGTTGTTTTGGTTCTTTAAGTAAATGATCTGTAACCGATAAGGCTGTGTTCAAACTGGCGGGCAGACAGAGTTGTAGCTGTCAATATGCCACTTACAAAGAAGAAAGCATCACTGTGGGGGACTACGTGTCAAGTGTGTGGGAGGGGGCGAGAGGGAGGTGAGTGGACCAATTAGGAGGTGACTACAATTGTTTAGACAAGAGATGGAGAAGAGAGGAGTGGCGGGGGAGATCATTCCTTGTGCGTCTTGGAGGTGACCCAACAGGCCTCAGGTATTGACAGGATGTGTGGAGCAGGTCAGGGTAAGTGGATGGGAAGGAGGCACTGTGATGTCTTGTTTCCTAGTCACAGTAATGGGGTGGTGGAAGCACTGATATTGGGTGAAGACAGCAGAGGAGAGCCAACTGGCCAGCCCATGGACATCCAGAACCAACTACCCTCGGCACCATTTTCTAGCCAACAAAGTTAGACACAGACATCTCCCCAGACCAATAATGGGCCATCACCACACAGTATCCTGAGAATTCTTTTAAACGTCATGCTTGGTGCCTGCCTTTGATGAAATAACCCAATTAAGAAAGGGATGGAAAGGACAGAGCTGAAGCCCTGAGTAGTAACACAGCCTGCACTTAATTCTGCCCTCAAACCTTTGGGTAAAACCAGCAGAGAAAAATGGGAGGTCGAGACGGTGCCTATGAATACTTGATAGCTCAATATAGCTTTGGGGGTGCAAATGACTATGACAGATGAACAGTGCCCGGCTGCCCCTGAGAAGTTACATTAGTGGTGATAATGGCGGGCTATAGGTACAGAGTGCTGGTAATTTATTTCCCCTTTAAGGATATGTTAGGAAAGGCAGATTTAATAGTGTGGAAATGAGAATGGGTGAGACAGAATGGCGCTATCATGTAGCTAACCCGTCAGGCTGCCCCAGCCCTGCCATGGACCGGCGGCTTGCTCTCTTCTCCCAGAGGCGGCTCTGAGGCTTATTATTCCCCACGCGCATAACAAGAAACACACATCTCTCCCCCTGTTGTGCAGAATGGGCAAGTATATAGGTGCTCATCTAATTCCCAGGCTGCTCAGGGTCTTGGTTTTCAGGATATCTGGTATGTTGATATGTCTGTTTCAGACAGAATATTCCCAGAAAACAGAGATAGAGTCTGAGCCTGCCATGCCACACAGTATCACCAACAGATGGGAAAAGAGATGGACACAACACTCGTTCTTTTCCTTCGAGCTTTAGAATCAATAACCCCCTTTTCATCACCAAAGGGAAAGAAGCCGCACAGAGGCTTTCGTCATTCACATTCCTTAATGAGGTATTGAGTATCAACTGTGACAGGTGCTGTGCCCAGGTCTCCAAGTGCTCATGGTGAAAAGGACAGACAAGTGGAAAGGCAACAAGAACTGGGTGAGAGGCCCTGCAGCACAGGGGGACGTGTGATGTCTAGGGGAGACGACTCCACAACTGGCAATTTTTCCCAGGAGAAGCTAAGATCTGAAGGGCATAAGGGCATTAGCCAGGAGAGAGTGGAACAGTGTTTCAGGCAAGGGGAACAGCATATGGAAAGACGCCAGAGTAGAGACGATGTAGCCTGCCGGTGGAACCATAGCCATTCAGTTTTGTGGAAGCAGATGGAGTGTGCAGGGACAAGGGTGGATGGGTGAGCAAGGGCAGGACTCAGTCCTGTGCTGTTCTGCCCCGGGAGATGGAGAGCCCTGCCTTCCAGGAGCTCATGGAACACATCCAAACCTTCCTTCCACACCCTGCCCTGAGACCCCTGCTCCCAGAACCAGGCTCTGCTGAATTTGCCTCCAGGAGGGCATCTCCCACCTCTCCACTGAGAGCTCCTGCTAACTATGATCCTCCCGAGTCCGGAGGAGAACCAAGGCTCAGCAGGAAAATCCTGCCTGGCCCCTCAACAGATCCCTCCCCATTCCTGGTCAGAGCCTTCCGAGGAAGCATACTGACACTGTATACGGCAGCACCAGGGATCCCGTCCTGTCTGCTCAGGGACGACAAGCTTAACCAGAGGGAAAACAAAATGCTAAGAGTAGCCACTCTCTCCCTGATGCAATTCAGTCTCCCTCCACGGTCAGCATGTGAATTAGGAAGACAGAAGGGCCTGGCAGCAGCCCGTGATTAAACCCACCATGCAGCAAGGGGCTCATCCATCACTGCTTTTCTTTTCTTCTCACCCAAACAATGTAAAATGGCCCTCTTAAAATCTCAAGTAAATAAGGTGATTCAGCCTCTCTCTTTAATTCCCCCTCACTGTGGACATACCCACCACACAGGCAAGGTTTCCAATACCTCTCCCTCAAGGTTTACTATCTATCTTTCCAACTTTAATGATTCTCTGCCCACGTAGGCTGTCTGGATTCCAGTGCTCTGGTTTTACCTAATGTCAATTCTTTTGCTAAGGATCTCTTAACAAAGCAAACAGGTGGCCATGAACCTAACTGAGATTCAGCCCTAACATCATTATCACCCCTGGAAGGCAGGAGGCAGAAGATGTACGAGCAGGGGCAGTGGGTGAAAGATGGGGCCAAGGATGATGGCTGCCCTGTTTGGCCGCAGGCTACAGCAGGTCAGCCTTGAGCTTGGACAGCTCCCAGTGGGCAAGGCATGACGTGGTGGAGACCCACAGTTCCAGATATATTATGAGCTTTATGTCAGTCATCTCCCAGACTGTCGGCTCTAAGGGAGGTGACCAAACCCAGCCAAGTCCACTGACCCCTATTATTGGAAATGAAAAGACAGTTATGACTTCATGCTGGTTGGAAGCACCAGGGTTTACAGCCCTCCAGGGATGGCTGGTATAGACTCCTCTAAGGAAAGGATGCAAATGTTAGCACTCTAGGTGGCAGTAAATATGCAGAATCAGGGGCAGCTGCGTGTCTCAGTTGGTTAAGTGTCAGACTTCAGCTCAGGTCATGATTTCACGGTTTGTGGGTTCGAGCCCTGCATCAGGCTGTAGGCTGACAGCTCAGAGCCTGCAGCCTGCTTCAGGTTCTGTGTCTCCCTCTCTCTCTGCCTCTCTTCCACTTGCACGCTCACACTTGCTCGCTCTCTCTCAAAAAAATGAATGAACGTTAAAAACATTTTTTTAAATATGAAAAATCATGGGGGTCCTTGTGAGATACTGTGACATAGAGTAGGAAATATAATGGTCTTCAACCCACTACCTGACACAGAGCTCCTAAAATCCCTGAAATTTCTTAGGCGAGGAGAGTGATAAAGGTGCCTTTCATTATATTAATGAGGTGCCTTTGGGAAACCGCTTAAGGATGGTGCCAGTTGCCCTGAGAACAAGCCATGTGATTGGACAGTTGGAATTTGCAGTTCCACCCCCATGCCTCCAGTGGGGAGAGGGGCTAAAGAATGTTCTCAGTCTTCAGAGGCCAATGGTTTAATCAATTATGCCTATGTAATGGAGCCTCCATAAAAATCCCAAAGGACTAGGTTACGAGGGCTTCCAGGTTAGTGAACACAAGGAGATTTTGGAGAGTGGTGCTCTGGGAGAGGACACGATCCTTGCCATGATCTGACTGTTGCAGAGTTTTGCTGTTTTATAATAAAAAAGTAAACTCATCAGTACAATGTTTCTGAGTTCTGTGAACCACTGTGTGGGAGCTGTTAGAACCCCTATCTAGAGCCAGTTAGTCAAGTGGCATCTGAAATGGTGGGGAAAGAGACTAAGGAAATTACGATGCTTCACCTTGGAGAGGCGGGAAAAGTTATTGAGGGAAGAGAGTGACTCTTCTAGGCTACTCAAGCGTCTCTTAGTCCATCAAATGAACATTTACTGTGGAGGATCCTCAGAAATAAGAGCCTTGGAAACTCTCCTTTGATATTTAGCATCTCCATCAGCCATCACCTCAGTCCCTCCTGCTCTCTCCACCACACTGAGTCCATCTACCTGCTCACATCTCCAGTACCACTCCCTCCTAGTCCAACCCAAAACTTATCCACAACAGCCATCTTCAAACTGCAGATCCCAAGCCCCAGCCCTCCTTATGCAGCCCATCTTCCACATGGTAGCCAGTGAAAGCTTTTCAAAACACAGATCTGTCATCTGGGCGTCCACATCCACCTCAGAGCCCTTCAGTGGGCTCCCACTACTGCTGAGGTAATGTTACATTCTTTAAGGTGCTCTGCACAGCCCTGTGGTCTGGCCCCAGCCAGGCCCTCTGAACTCTGGCCTTCCTTTAACCCCTCTCAATTACTCTACTACTTTCTATGAGAGGGCAATTAAACATGCTGTTCCCTCTGGCTGCAATGCTCTTTCTTCACTGTTTTACCCATTCATTTCCATCCAATCTCAGCTTGAATGCAACTTCCCCAAGGAAGCCTTCCCAAATCATCTCTATGTCAGGTCTTCCTTTTATAACCATTTGGAACACAGCGTGCCTATTTGGCACTTACCATTGTCTACAAGCTATATTTACTTATGTAATCATTTGATGTATAGGTCTCCTCCCTAAACTGTAAGCTCTGGGAAAGCAAGAGCTGAACTTGTTTTTGTTGTTATTCTGTGGTCAATACTCATGATAGTGTCCAGCACACACTATGAGCTTTGTGTATTATTTGTTGAGTCAAAAATCAGGTTTTTTTGTTTGTTTTATTTATTTTTTGAGACAGAGAGAGACAGAGCACAAGTGGGTGAAGGGCAGAGAGAGAGGGAGACACAGAATCTGAAACAAGCTCCAGGCTCTGAGCTGTCAGCACAGAACCCGATGCGGGGCTCCAACCCACGAACCATGAGATCATGACCTAAGCTGAAGTCAGACACTTAACTGACTGAGCCAACGAGGCATCCCAGTTGAGTCAAAATCTTGACCCCAGTGGTTTGCAATACCTGGTCTAGTTAGGATGATTCACACCCAGATTCAAGAAAAAGGACATTCAGAAATGAAAACAGAAGAGCCACTGAGAGTGATAGATGAAGCCCTGGGTGATGAGGAGGACTGCACCTGCCCTGTGACTTAAAGATAATGTTCTGAGCAGGATACCTATCAGAAGACCATCACCTTCCTCTTGACAGCACAGGTGAAATCCTGGGTCCTATGGATGACTGTAGACTCATTGATTCAACAAAGCCTCCAGAACACACTCCAGCATGAATCTCCCCACACTGTACAAGCCCAAGTGATTCTGGACCTCGCATGTTCAGGAGCTCTCGGAGTCCTGGACATCCAAATGAGTGACTAACCTGAGCAAGCTGCCGATATCTGCTTGATGTTGCTCTGCTGAAGAAGAGAAGTCACTCAGAAAACACTCAAAGAAAGATCATGATACTCCATGAAATGAGATATGAGAGAGCCTACTTAGAATGGAAGCAGTCACCTCCACTCCCAGCTCTGCTAGGCACGAGCTATGTGACCACAAACAAGTCACTGTGTCACTTCAGGTCAGTTTTCTCATGTATAAGTCAAGATAAGAATCATATCTACCTTCTGAGGCTGTCGTGAAGATAAATGAAATAATGTGTGTAGCATGCCTGGCGCAGAGTATGCAAATTCCAGTTTCCATTACAAGAGAAAAATCCTGATTCTACTTCTCTACAAAAATAGATAATCTCAAAAATCAAATTTGGGAACACATTGTATTCCTTTAAAAAAATTAAGGTTCTTCTTTCCTGATTATCACAGTAATACATTTTCACTGAGAGGCAATATGGAGTAGGAGATAAGGACCCACTGAATGGATTCAAATTCAGCACCATTTCCTAACAGCTGCTTAGCCTTGGGCAAGCTACTTAAGTTCTCAGAGTCCAATCTCCACCTCCATAAAATGAAGATGGTAATATTTCCCAGTTTATAGCCTAGCTGTGGAAATTAAATGAGATAATTTATGTGAGATTCTGGATATGGTACCAGACACCTTGTGAGGACTCAGTAAACATTGTTTCAGTGGCCGCCACCATCATCACTACTGTTGACACCTTTTAAAGTCAGAAATGTACAAAATTAGGAAATGTAATTTATAAGGCCACCATTCTTAAATAACATTTGAGTGTTTTTTTCCTAATAATCAACTAGTAATGTTTATAAAACTGAAGTCACACAATATAAACTGAGTTGTATTCTGATACTTTCATTTTTATGTCATAATGACTAAGAACATGATGTAAAAGTTTCCATAATATTCCATCATATGGTAGTAACCCATCATAATAATTTTTACCAGATGTTGGTCTTATAAATAATGCTGCAGTAAATGTACTTCTGCCTATGTCTTTGTCCTCATTTCTAATTATTTCTTCAGGACAGACTTCTAAATGAATTATTATTTAATAGAGCACATGGGTTTTCTTTTTTAAATTCTTTTTTTTTATAGTTTATTGTCAAGTTGGTTTCCATATAACACCCAGTGCTCATCCCAACAAGAGCCCTCCTCCAGCCCATCACCCCCCTTCCCCTCTCCCCCACCTCCATGAGCCCTCAGTTTGTTCTCAGTATTCAAGAGTCTTTCATGGTTTGCATCCCTCCCTCTCCCCCACTATTCTTCCCCTTCTTCTCCCACTTCGTCCTCCGTTAAGTTCCTCCTAATCTACCTATATGTGCAAACATATGGTATTTGTCCTCTGCCTGACTTCTTTCGCTCAGCAGAACACCCTCTAGTTCCATCCATGTTGCTACACATGGCCAGATTTCATTCTTTCTCATTGCATATAGTATTCCATCGTATAAATATAACACATCTTTTTGATCCATTCATCAGTTGATGGACACTTAGGCTCTTTCCATGTTTTGGCTATTGTTGAGAGTGCTGCTATGAACATTGGGGTACACGTGCCCCTATGCATCAGCACTCCTGCATCCCTTGGGTAAATTCCTAGCAGTACTACTGCTGGGTCTTAGGGGAGTTTTAATTCTTAATAAATGACAAAGTGCTTTCCACAATTTATGTGGTGCCTGGCACATTATTTTGCATATTGAGGGGCTAGATAAAGAGCTGTCAGAAGGAGAAAAGAAAGTAAGCATTGTCTTTTTTAAAAATGTAGGCTTACTTACCAGAAGAAAGATTTTACCTTTTATTTTACATTTCTTTGAACGCCAGTGAGGTTGAACACTTTTCATATTATTTGCCTATATGAAATTTTGTACTCATGTCTTTGGTAAAATTTCAGTATTTTTATTAATTTATAAATGCTTTTTACATATTAAAGCAATCACCTGCTTGACTTACTTGTGACAGTATTTTTCTTTTCTTTCTGTTTTACTTTCAACACAAATTATAGCTTGATTTTAATGTAGTCAAACCTTCTAATTTTATTTACCAGATCTACTATTCTTGAGATGAGATGAAAACTCAACCATGTGCTCTGCTAACTTTTGTGTGTGCTTATTTTTTATGCGTAACTCTTCCAGATAAATGTGTTTTACTGGTTGGCATGAGATGACTACCTATCTTAAAGTATTTTGCCAAATTTCCCAGCACCATCTGTATAATAAATCTTTGGTAGGTCAAGGACCTACCAATGACTATCAGGATTTATTTGTGACTATGGATTCTAGTCCACTGTTATGTCCATTGGATTTTATATCATTCACCGTGAGTTTTTAAGGGGAAAAACTCTTCCTCAGAGCCTGAGTCAGTGGATCCTGCCATATTGTGACCCTAAGGACATAACATATTGCCGCCTTCTTTCAGATCACAACCACCTTTCACAGAACCAGCCTTGGCATTGACACAAAGACCTCAGTGCTGCAGAAGAACATGGTATCAGTCTCTCACGTCTTTAGAATCATTAATACCATTCCAGCTGAGAACCTTACTTCACGAATTCTCTTCCAAGCCACGGTTTGTGTTTTTCTCTGCACATTCTCTGAAGTCCAAACTAGTTAGGAAAGAGCCTGCTGGGGTGCCTGAGTCACCACATAGCTAATTTTATTAGCAAAATGTTGAAGAGGCAAGGATGGTTCTCAGCTATCTATGGCTACCACTCTAAACCTCATTGGCTTTCAGTCTCTACTTGCTCCATCAGTCTCATTAGTCCCATTGACCTCTCAACACTTCCTTTACCTGGGTTTAGGACAGCATGCTCTTCTCGTTCTCCTCCGTTTCCAGTTTTTTCCTGTAAGCCTTTTAGTACTTCTGGCCCATCTTCTGAGCTTCTGCAAGTTGGAGATCTGAGTCATTAATCCTAGTCATCAGACCTCTTTGCCCTTCTGCTTATCTTCACTCCCACAATGATCTCATCTAATCTCAGGATTTTAAGCACCAAGTACAGGCTGATGACATTTCCAGTGTGGGTCCCTCCCTGGATATTGAGACCAATATATCCAACAGTCAAGAGTTGGACTAGTCACACGTCCCAAAGTAATCTAACCTTCCTTGGCAAACCAGCCCCTCCTGCAGTCTTGCCCCGTCAGAGTCCATCAGCAAATCCACCAAAATAGAGCCGGAATTCAACTGCATCTTTCTGCCCTTACTACCACCTCCCTGGAATGAGCCATCACCAAAAGTCTCCCAAATGATGTCCCTGGTTCTGCCCTGTGACCCTCTTGAGCATAAAGTCAAAGTCCTAATCAAATCATCTCTCTCTTATTTCCTAATATTCTTCTCCCTGTTCACATTTCTCTAAATGCCCCTTTGAATCCTCAGACAAGCTGGGCATACCCCGTCCACTGGGACTTCATGCCTACTGCCCATCGCCCAGGCAGTCCTTGCACACAACTCTACTTCCATCGGGTCCTTCTTCATCACCACCTTTTCTGTGAGGTCTACCCTGGTCCTAATGAAAATTCTTTCAAAATAAAAATAAAATAGCAACTCCCTATTTTGTACCCCCTCTTCCTGCCTAATTCTTTCTCTTTGGCAATCATCCTAAACAGACTCAACATGTTACTTACTTAACTTGCCTCTTGACTGCCCCCCTCACTAGAACCTAAGCTCCATGACAGTGGGCATTTCTCTGTTTACTTCAGTACCAAAAGAACCAGAACAGGGTTTAGCACTTGGTAGGATCTTAGCTACCCAGTGCATGAGAGGATACATGAATAGGATGACTAAACAAATCCCTCTTTTTGGAAACAAGGAAGCAGAGTAGTCAGAGAGTCTCCCGGGTTGGAATTTGAACCCACAACTGGCTCTACCAGGGGGTCTCTATCTACAACTCTAAGAATAGGAAGAAAGAGGTTAAGATGGTGACGCCCTGGACAGAGACCCAATCTATTTAGCAAGCCCTGCTCTGTGTTACACTGCAGCAGACCAGCTGTCCACTGACTTCTTTAGAATGCAGTTTTTTGAGGGCACCTGAGTGGCTCAGTCGGTTAAGTGTCTGACTTCGGCTCAGGTCATGATCTTATGGTTCATGGGTTTGAGCCCCACATCAGGCTCTGTGCTGACAGCTCAGAGCCTGGAGCCTGCTTCAGATTCTGTGTCTCCTCCTTTCTCTGCTCCTCCTCCAGTCATGCTCTTTCTCTGTCTTTCAAAAATAAACGTTAAAAAAATTTTAAAGATGGAACTTGAGGGTGTTATGCTGAGTGAAATAAGTCAGGCAGAGAAGGACAGATACCATATGTTTGCCCGTATAGGTGAATTAGGAGGAACTTAATGGAGGACCATGGGGGAGAAGAAGGAAAAATGGGGGGAGGGAGGCAAACCATGAGAGACCCTTAAATGCCGAGAACAAACTGAGGACTCATGGAGGTGGGGGAGAGGGGAAGGGAGGTGATGGGCATGGAGAAGGGGATTTGTGGGGATGAGCACTGGGTGTTATATGGAAACCAACTCGACAATAAACTTTTAAGAGAAGAGAAGACAAGAGAGAAGAGAAGAGAAGAGAAGAGAAGAAAAAAAAGAATGCAGGGAGAGGGAAAAAATTTTAAAGAATGTAGTTGGGGGAGGGGGATTAAAAGGGAAACAATGTAAATCTCATGGCAACCGTCTTCTTGAGTTGGCTCAGGAAGGAAAAAAGGCATAAGCAACACAGTGCCCAACCCTGAGTGAGACAGCGAGTGACAGATCTGACTGACAGAAAGAAGAGGCATAAATTCATCAGAACAAAAGAGACCAGAATGGCTGGACCATCAGAGAAACATGGTACACATGTAGAGGCCCCACAGATGAAATGGTGATTACAAAACAAAACAGTCCTAATAAGATTACAGCTGATAATGAATCTGCTACAAAACTCTGCAACGATGTTAGGATTTTAATAAGCATCCCCCAAAGATCACTCAATTTCACAAATGCCCATTCTCATCACTTAAGTCTAAGGGTGGGGGGGGGAAGGCAGCTCCACCTAGCTGTTTCTAAATTAATAATGTGCTTCATTTCTGTTACGCCTCAGAAACAAAGCCACTGTAACATTTCAAGCTGTTTTGGGAGAATTTTAATATTCTCCCTGCTGATATAAACAGAACCTTATTAACTAAGTCCCAGAGATGCCACATTTGGGATGTAATCCAGGCCCTGGTGCCAACTGCAATGTTAACATTTGAAAATACCTCATGTGCATACTTCATTTGAACAAGGAAGGCAATATAAGCTTTTCCCTAGAAAAATAGAAAGGAAAAAAAAGGTAACTCTGTATCCCCTTGAGAAAGGCCGCTTAATCCGGATTTGGACAAAGACTCCAAGAAACGGTACACACTGTTCCATTTTTTTCCCCCTCGTCATTTTTCCTACCATCAGCTCTCCCTTAGCTCTCAAGAATCTGGGGTGTAAATACAGCCAGGTTCATTCCATGGGGGAAAAATAAAGAGAGAAAACCCATGTGACCCACATGCAGGTGGAAACTACATCCCAGGAGGCCACACACCTCTCAACCCAAGTGAGGCCCAGATTTGACTTCCTGGACCTGGGCTCCCTGCCCACAGCTTCTCGGTCTCCGCCTAAACACCCATCGCCCAGGGGCACTCCAGGCTTCTAGGCACAATATGCTGCCAGTCATGTGAGCAGAACGTGGCTGTGTGCCACCGGATGCAAGCATTTCCAAATAACCCTGATCCCGTTCTCAGGACTCAGCCTCTGATGACAGCCCAGACCCGCAGCGGCAGCAAATCCGCATGACTTCCCATCGCAACACAGAAAAAGCGAGTCACGGAATAGTGAAGAGGACAAAGAGAAATGAAGAAAGTAGCAGGGAAGGAAGGTACGGTTGTTTACTTGCACGTCACCTACACAAAGTACCTATCATGCAAATATACTGCTAACAGACACTTAGCTTTTAATGCTGTGTTAGTACCGGGAATAAAATAGAAAACCAGAAGGCGTCATGCAAGGTGACAAACCAGAGAAGCCAGGCTCAAGCTCAGGAGAAGATGGGATTTGGCTCCGCTTGAGACCTGATTTGAAGCATCCTGACAGAGATGCAGACGAGAGTATACAGCCACAAATACACAGGACATATCAATTTCTTGGTGTTTCCAGCATCTACAAATACGCCCAGTAGAAGCGATGGGTAAAAACTGTCTTGAACAACACCAAGAGGCTTGATTTGAGTTCAAAAATAAATTCCTCCAACTGTAAATAAGTTAGACGCTCACGGGCTGAGACGTCTCCTTCACGTGAGGAGCTCAGACTCTGCGAAGGAAAATAACAACAAAGCATTCTTTCCCTTGAATTAAAAATCAGGTCACAGTCAACTCAAAAATAACTTTGTAAAGGCTAAGGAGGGGAACAGAAGAGTTATTCTATAAATAATCGCTAACATCCATATTCATTGTGAGCCTTTGAAACTCGCCGGACAAGTAGTTTCAGAAAAGCAACGGCTGATCTTGCTTAAAGAACGTCATCCATATTCACGTCCTGAATGCACCCTAATCAACAAATCCAAGTGCTTGGCTAATTAAATGCTGATTGCTTGTTGCACAAGGGTGAAAGTCAACCATCTTAGCCAAGGTTTGAGTTATTCTAAGAAATGATGATAGTTCAGCTTTTTCAAGCCATTTTATGCCTCATGAGTACATTACTCTTAATGAAACTTCATTTAGGCTAAGGGATTACCTTAACAAATAATTAACTGATGACTCTCTGGTGTTTATTCCCCGAATAAACTGACAGAGTAACCGACACTGTGGACATGGCTGATAAACTGTGAGCACTCTTCTGGTCTTGACCACTGACAGTCCAAGAATAATCCAGTGACCTCCCGCGTCACTGCTCAGCCTCGTGGTGGAGGGCAAGTGGTGGCTAACCTGGGGCCATAAATGAGCGCTTCAGTATCACCACCCATTTCTGTTGAGAACACTTCCTAAAATCAAGGTGGCGAGGGGAACTGCATAAGACTTCCTCCTGAAGTAAAAAGGGCAACGAACAAATTCCAGGACTGAGCATCTTCTCGCATTGTCCCTAGGGAAGTCCTGGGAGCCGCTTCTAATTACTGATGCTCAGCATATGATTTCCTTATCATTACTGCTATTTACCCTTTTTTCCTTAGGATGGCATTACCATGTTTACCTGAAGGGTAATGCACGCTTTAGCTAAATGAGAAAATCATTCTCTCTTCTCTGATCCTTAAAAATTTTGCATACGATGCTGCTTAAGTGAATTTAAAGTATCTCACCAAGTCGTCAACAAAAATTATTCACTCTACCTGGCTCACAACTTTTTGATTTACAGGGTGCTTTCTAATGTTGCATGTGTAAACAAGAACCTACTCAGATCAGGAGCAATGTCATTCTTGCCTAACTGTCTCTCCTTCAAAAATTAATCAAGCTGGCTGGAGGGACATAACGGAAAATCCTTCTTAAGTAATGTGGATTAATGATGTGCTGCCACTTCCTACAGGAGGAAGGACGTCAAACTCCCCCAAAAATATGGACCTCTGGTAACATGGGAAATAACTCTGCCTACTGGGTAAGAGATTAGCCTCTGGATGCTGACAAATCTGGATTCCAATCCCATACTATGCATTTGTTTGGTGGCCGTGGCTAGTTAATTAACCAACCCAAGCCTTGGTTTGCTCCTTTGGAGAACGGAAATCATTACCCTCCACTGTTAGCCCGTGATAAGGCACCAATTAATATGCATACAAAGTCTTCAGCACTGGCTTGATAAATGTCAGATGCTAATACTGCTAATTTTATCTGCAATATTAGTAATGTCCAGCCAGAGGCACAATGGTTTTGCAAAGAGCAGAGATGTTTGTCAACCTGATGGAACAAGACCTTAAGACCTTCATTCATCCCCACACTGTGTCTGGAAGAAAGCCCTAGCCTGCCAGAAAAGGCTTCTCAGAGAAGTGAGGCAGCAGACTTACAAAAGGAAAGATATCGATTGGTTTCCAAGTGTCAACAATAACCATTCCCCATGTCATAGTCAAGGTACCAATCTAGGAGTCATCATTGACTTTTCCACCTCTTTTATTTCATCTTTCAGTCCATCATTCTGTACCACAGATTCTGCTTTTAAAACCTATCCCAATTTTCCACTCTCCTCCGTCTGCACACCCAGCATTCCACCCCAAGCCATCATCTGTCTGCTCACCTGTGAGAAGGCAATGAACCCTGTAACTAGTCTCCCACTTATTACCTTCTGTCACCTCCTGCAATCCCCCCCCTAAATCCAGTCTCCATATCACAGCCAGACTCTGCTTAACACCTTTTAATGGCTCTCTACCACCTTGGGAGTAAAGCCCAAATCCCAAACAGGCGTCTGCCAACCCACGCAAGCTCATCTGCCACCACTGTCCCTCCTCACTCAGCACATTCTCCCAGCAATGCCTCCATTCCTCAAATGTGCTCAGCCTGTTCCAACTCCTGGGCTCAGGCACAGGTTGCTTCCTCTGCATGACAGGTGCCTCCCTTGCCCTCTGCCTGGCTTCCTCCCTGCCAACAAGATACAGCTGAAGCATTTCCTCCTAGGAAGTGAGAATCCCAAGACTCCTAAGGAGATGGTTTATTCCTGTCACGATACTGCATTTGTTTTTTGACAACAGTTTTCTCCATTTTAAGGCCATTTGTGCTTTTCCCCCAGGTCTGTCCATTCTGCTGCTGGCTTCCCGGGAACCAATGGGGACATCTGCACTCAGGACAGAACTGGGCACACAGCAGTAACTTGGTCCAATAGGAATGATTCGAGGGTTGGTATGGGGCAAAGTGAGGCTTGGGCTTTATCCTGCATGGCCGCAGGGTGAAGAGAAAACCCATGTGAGATAAAGCTGTGTGGCAGCCAGCACGTCTCAGGAAAAGGAAGGCACCCTGGACTCAGAAGAGCCACCTGCCTCGTGAGCAGAGTAGTAAGGTCCCCATTCTGGAGAATGTTCAAAACCGGGGTCTAGCCAATAGTTTCAAGGAAACAGCTGACTGGACTGCATGTCCTAGAAGGGAGCTTTCACCTCTAGGATTCCATGAAATGAAAGAGCTCAGCCCTTGGTAGTGATGAACCATCCAAATTGGGGGCGTTGGGGGGGGGGGGGGGGGNTGGCTTCCTGACCTCAGTTTTAGAGATGTACAATCAAGTCATAGCCACTGCTGAAGGCCAAACAACACTCCTTGCATGCTCGCCAGCCACAGAGCACCATCTCTGGGCCCAGT
This sequence comes from Crocuta crocuta, assembly GCF_008692635.1. Lineage (NCBI taxonomy): Eukaryota > Metazoa > Chordata > Mammalia > Carnivora > Hyaenidae > Crocuta > Crocuta crocuta. The sequence continues at coordinate 9,776,384 of NW_027530640.1, forward strand.
TAGCCCAACTCATCTCTGGAAAGAGACACAGTGAAAGAAAAGGAAAAAAATCACAGCTGAATAAGCTTTGCAGAGTGCTCACATGTGTCCGGTGCAGTTGTCACTCACCCAGTCCTCCCCAGAGCCCCACAAGATGGACACCGTCAGTGCCATCAACAGACAGAAGAGAACACCAAGATGCCAAGAGAGGTTAATGCATGTGCCCAAGGCCAAATATTCAACAAGCAAAGCCGGGATGAAGACCCACGTGGGCAGACACCTAACCCCGCCACTCTCCTGCAACATGCCAACTGAAGAGACAAAATGCAGCATGTGCCATCCTTTTTAGTTCCTCTAGAAGAACCACTGGTGGCATTCAAGAACTCACTTAACATCCCTACTAAGGCTGCCAGATGGCTCCAAAAAGCCAATAAGACTCTTAAGTCAGAGTATGTTTAAGGTTAGGTTCAGAGAAGGGGCTCCTGAGGACGCAAGCCACAGGATGCCCTGGGAGATCCGGTCCAGGCCTGGAAGCTTCAAGCACCATGGCTGCACCAGTTCCCTCACCCCCCGTGGGCCCGCAGTGAGTTTACCTGGACGTCCCCGCAAGGGCTTCCATATTGCAAGCGCCTGCCAGACACACCAGGAGACTTGTGCGAGTCCCTGCTCCGGAGAAATGCCAAACAGCGGGAAATGATTTTAGGGGGGCTACACAGAGGAGATAGTAAGGTCCAAGGAGAGCTCAGCTGGATTCCTGGCCCTACTGTTTACCAGTTGGGAAACAAGAGGCAATTGCCTTGCCTTTCTGGGTCTGTTTCCTTGCCTGTATTACCCAAGTGCTTCTTGAGATGTTAGGATATGTAAGTTAATAGACACACTCAGGAATTGCTAATATAATCCTGCAAGTTAAAATTGCCTGTACTGGGTTACAACCAGTGTAATTAAAATAAGGAGAAACTTCACATAAATATCATCCTAGCTGACATTTATTAAGTATTAACTACATGCCAAGCAATGTCTTATGCAATATACTTGGGTTGTTATGTTTAATTCTCAATTGCCCCATAAAGATAGGACAATTAGCCCCATTTCACAAGTGAGGAAACTGAGAACAAGAAATCTAAGAATTTTCCCAAGGGACACAATGCCTCGTAAGTGTCAGAAGCCAGATATGAAGCCAGTGAGGGGAGTCCAGAGGCCATATGCTGAACCACAACCTTATCAGCCTATCAGGCACGTTGTCCCTCAACATGCACATTTTCACAAATATCGTCCTTTGTCTTAAGTGACACAGATTTCCTCAGATTCCATCTCCTGTCGTCCAGGTTCTCTGCTATCCAGCTTGACAACACTGAGTGGCCTGTCAGTAGATCCCTTCCATGCCTGTCACAGGCTGGGACAGCTGTCCTTCTACCTGGCTGATAGAATCCCACACTCCCCATGAATGGCCCCTGCAGGACTGGGGCAGGTTTCCTAGCAGAGAGCCTTTCCAATGGGGGCTTTTCTACACTGGAATGCAAACACCAGCTCCAGCATTCTCTTGATTTACTATTAAGTATAAGGGATGGTGAATAGGTGATTTACAGCTGCACATATATTTCCTTTACGGTCATTCCAGTCAAACTTCTTTAATTGTCAAGAAAGAGGTACAGACTTCAGCTGGGTTTGCACTGACTTTGCCTGCAGATCACAACCAGTCACCTGGGTTTCTATTGGCCCAGTGTGAGAATGTCAGGGGAAGCATCAACAGTACACAAGATGACAGCCCGCAGCAGGAGCGGGGAAGGGAAGGCAGCAGCTAACCTGGTTGTGACTCAGGGCAGAGGAAAGGGGTCAGGCGTGAATATTTACTGAGTACAAGAGCAGTGCTGGGCCCTGTCTAGATGCTTCCTGGGGCTGTCTGGGGACTAAATGAGATGACACACCTGAAAGGCTTGGCCCCAAGCCCACTCCACACATGCTTCATAAATGCTGCATGTGGTGGCTACGATTTACTACTGTAATTATTAATTTTAGCTATTACTATATTTGATGAATATGAGGTCCTACATGGTTTAAAATTAGAACAGAGCTTATTCATTTAACTTTAAAAAACTAATTTCAGGGCACCTGGGTGGCTCAGTCGCTTAAGTGTCCAACTCTTGATATCGCCTCAGGTCATTATCTCAACAGTTCATGAGATGGAGCCCCACACTGGGCTCTGCACGGACAGTACAGAGCTTGGTGGGATTCTCTCTCTCCCCCTCTCCCTCTCTGTCCCTCCCCTGCTTGCTCTCTCTCTCAAAATTAATAAACATTTTTGAAAAAGGAATCTCATCCTCAAATGTCTCTGAAAGGCATCTGAAAGGATCTAAATATATAATTCCCTCAACTTTGATCAAAACCCCTTCCTCTCTCAGTGATTCCTCTCTCCAAAAAGATGGGACCTCATTATATGCACGGCCCCCAAATCCCTCATTCACTCCCAATCTTAACGTCTCTATTTCTTTGTCCCTAATTATCCTAAGAGGCTTAGCCTCTCTTCCAACCAGAAAAACATTTCCCCCCTATGTACAAAGAAAGTAGGGAAGAAAAAATGGGGTCAGCAATTACAGGGCTCTCTTTGGTAGCTGAGAGAGCAGGGAGCTCTATGGACATGGCCTAATTAATGCTTTTGTCCTGTCCTAGGATCACGAATGTGGGAAATCATGTCATTTGGGATACTGCCCCCATTTTTAGAAGATGCAGGTAAGATGTTTAAGAGGGGTGTAGACTACTTCCAGGCCACACATTAAAGGGAGAAGAGGCTCCATTCAGCTTCCTTAACCGAACTGTGCCTTTTTGCATGTGAAATCAAATCACACAGAACTCCTCTGGTGGAGTAGGGAAGAAACAAGGGATGTGGAGCTCACTCTTACAGAGTGTGAGGCCCAGCCTCACTCCTCCCTGATCCGAATGATGGCAGTTCACTAATTTCCTGACCCCTTCCCATTCCATTCCATCCTTCATAAACCTGGGGTGGTAATACTTGTTTCATAGGGTTGTTGTCAGAATCCAAGAGCACACTCAATAAAGGCTATTTCCTACCTTCAACCTGATGAGCCAGCTTAAAAAAAAAAATCTATACATAGTCTCCCGAATGTGGAAGCAACTTTCTTTCCTGTTCACTATCAAATCCCACACTGGGATAAGAATTACTTGAAAAGAGTGTTTACTATTTCCTATTTCCAAAATACATTTTCCATTAGGTAATTCAAAGCTATTAAGACTGCCAGAGCTCTAAATAAGCAGGCCACATCAGAGCCTGCACTGCGTGACCCGCGCACTACAAATGAATTGCTTCTAAAAGTAAGGAGATACGGAGGTACTTTGATTTTGCTCTGATATGACTCAAACTGATAGGAACACCGTAAATATCCCTTCCAAAGTTGGAAGCAGACAACATTACCATCAGCAGCAAATGTGAAACCATTTTCATAATAATTTGTCGAGCCCAGAACCGCAAGACTGGTTTGCGTGACAGATGAGAAAGCACTGGGCTTGATTGAATCAGACTAACCACATATTTCTGGACTATACTCTGCTTCTATTATGGGTCCCCCGAGAGTTCAATCCCAGTGTCAGTCATAAGATACAAAACCAGAACCCAGTCTTTCAGCTTGACAATGTCCAGGAAAGTGAAAAACTGATTCGCGTAGTCAACGAGCATACAATTACTGGGATCGGGTTTAAAAAGATGCATAGAATACACTCTGTACACAAATACAAAACTGCAAGAAATGCAGGGAAATATGAACTCTCCCAAACACTAAATGCAATAAATCCATACTTTATGTTCTTGAGCACTAAGACTCAAGCACTTTTCGTGATTTCAATGTTCCACTGTAGCCTTTTCAAACTTGTGTATTTGCCAACCCAACTAGATTTGATATTGATTTTTTTGTTACAAAGCCAGGAAATGAAAGAGCTTGGAACTGAATCTATGTTCCAGGGTAGCCAGTTTTTCTCCATGCATTTCCAGTGCCATAGAATTTGAGGGTGACACTTCTGCCCTGTTGTACGTGGGACAATTAAGCAAAGTGATAGGAGATGGCAGGTGTATAATATCCATTAAGTGAGTTTCAAATTTATTCCATATTCTATACAATTCTCTCTCTCTCTCTCTCTCTCTCTCTCTCCTCTCACACACACACACACACACAGCCAAAGCAAAGGAGCCAAGTTTTATATTACTTCATCTCAAAGAAACACTGAAAATGGCATGATCTGAAGAAATAGTTTCCCAGTCTTCTCGTCACTTCCAAGGCTACAGCTGAGGCAACTATCTAACTAGAGGACTTGTGAAGCATTACCACATCTTACTCTTTGGAGAGTTAAGACTAAACCTGTTGTGCTTATTTCTGAAATGTTCTCAAATAATAATCAATTTTATTTAAGAGTCATGTCATTCTATTCTTGAGAGCCTCCCAGCAGCCCCGTTGATTGTCTCAGGGAGGTACAGGAGAGAACAGGGAATCTAAGACATATCTGTAATACAGGTTGGGCACCAAATGTGGGATGAGGGGAGGTAAAGTAAGCCCTTTCACCAGTAGGTCATCACTGAGAATTCCAGAGCTTTCCTATTCTAGAGGAGTCAACTACCAAGTAAAGCATGCAGGAGCAGCTAGGGGGGGAGGAGGAGAAGGAGGGAAGGTTTGCTCAGGGTTCCATGTTACAGCTTTCACCTCCTAACTTCTCATCTGTACTCACTCAGTGCCATTTTAGGCCAGTTAATTAAGAAGTATCTAGATCCATAACTGCCAATAAGTTTGGCCTGCACAGTGTGACTGGACCGTGGGCTTAGTTCTACATTCTACTTCCTCCAATATTCTGCCCACAAGCCAATTGGTTATGATTCTCACCAATGAGCGAAAGCCATGTGGAAGTGCAGCTGTCCTCACACCAGAACCTCAGCAGCAGGGACATGAGCTCGGCTTAGTCCTGTGCACCCCAGATGCCCACAGGGAAACCAGACCTAGCATGACCACTCTGAAAGAGACCTCCTGAGACCCAGCTCTGTGCTATTTCTCCAAAGATGAGGAAAGTGAGGCCCAGAGAAGTAAGTGACTAGACTATCACCCCACAATGGACCTCCCGTTATGCTGGGTCACACTTCAGCATAACAGTTAAGAGCAAGGTCTTCAAAGTTAAACCCATCTCTGATGTCCACCTCAGCTATCCGCTGGTTGTGTGACGTTGATCAAATCTCTCAGCACCTGAGACTGAGTCCCATGAATGTGAATTGGGGTCTAATGGTGCTCACCTCATTTGGGGTAGTGCTAAGAATTGGGGATAGGACATGACAGGAAGTTGGTCATGGCGCCTGGCATGGAGTAAGTATGCAATACACTGTAGCAAACATAACAATGATGATATAATCTTATCCTCTCAAACAATAATCCTTTAATGATTAATTTTCTTCAATGCAACCACTATATACTGAACATTCTCTGGGCCAGGCACTGCGCAGACTCAGCAACGAGGAGCAGGCATCAGGGCTCTATCATCAACCCTGGCCTGAATAGCTTGCATGGTGCCTCATTAACAATCTCATCTTGGTCAGATAAGGGCACCATGTGGTTACCTCTTTGATCCATGACTGACACAGTAGCCCTGGGCCAGGGGCAAGGAGTCTTAGCCCTTTGGGACTGCACTTCCAGCACTTCCTGAACTCATGTTTTGTGTGGTTACAGATGTGCTTCCCCAGCAGCTGAGATTCCTTCCAGTGGACAAGGTCAGAGGCTTGGCGTTTTGCACATGGGTAACAGTTCCAGGTGGTGGTTGGACCAAGGATGCTACACTCTCTATTGAAGGAGGAAAAGGGGAGGGGAGGGAAGCATCCACAGCCCTGGGCTCTGCCTCTGACCTTACAGACACTAGCTGCTGCCATCTAGGAGCTAAGAGCTGAGACAGGTCAGGGAGAGGTCAGGCAATGAACTCTGGTTTCAGTGCAGTACAGCAGCCTCTGCCCCTCAAGGAGGGTCCTTTCAGGAAGGCAAGAGCCAGATAATGTAACAGCTAGAGAGCATAAAAGGTGCTAGTCTGAGGCACAAAGTCAAGGGCTTCATTCTTGATGAGGGAAGAGAGGCAAAGTCCAAAATCACAAACAATGCTGTCAGAATGATAACTAGCCTCACTAGGACCTGCTATTTGTTTTATTTTTTAATTTAAATCCAAGTCAGTTAACATATTGAGTAATAATAATTTCAGGGATAGAACTTAGTGATTCATCACTTCCATATAACACCCAGTGTTCATCCCAACAAATCCTCCTTAATGCCACTCACCCCTTTAGCTCATCACCCCACCCAACACGTCGCCAGCAACCTTCTGGTTGGTCTCTGTATTTAAGAGTCTCTTATGGTGTGCCTCCCTCTGTTTCTTTTTTCTTCCCTTATACTCATCTGCTTTGTATCTCAAATTCCACATATGAGTGAAATCATATGATATTTGTCTTTCTCTGATTGATTTCACTTAGCATGATACACTCTAGTTTCATCCATGTTGTTGTACATGATAAGAATCCATTCTTTTTGATCTCCAAGTAATATTCCATTGTATATATATACACCACATCTTCTTTATCCAATCATCAGTCAGTGGACATTTGCGCTCTTTGCATACTTTGACTACTGTTGATAGTGTTGCTATAAACATTGAGGTGCATGTGTCCCTTCAAATCAGCACTCCTGTATCCTTGGATAAATACCTCGTAGTGCAATTGCTGGGTCATAGGGTAGTTCTATTTTTAATATTTTGAGGAAACTTCATCCTATTTTTTTTCTTTTTTAATAGTTTATTGTCAAGTTGGTTTCCATATAACACCCAGTGCTCATCCCAACAAGNACTGTTTTCCAAAGTGGATGCAGCAGTTTGCATTCCCACCAGTAGCACAAATGAGTTACTCTTTCTCTGCATCTTCACCAACATCTGTTGTTTCCTGCGTTGTTAATTCTTAGCCATTCCGACAGGTGTGAGGGTGGTAAGTTATTGTGATGTTGATCTGTATTTCCCTGATGATGAGTGATGCTGAGCATCTTTTCATATGTCTATTTGTCATCTGGATGTCTTCTTTGGAAAAATGTCTATTCATGTCTTTTGCCCATTTCTTCACTGGGTTATTTGTTTTTGGGGTATTGAGTTCGATAATTTCTTTATAAATCTTCAATACTAACCCTTTATCTGATTTGTGATTTACAAATATCTTCTCCCATTCTGTCAGTTGCCTTTTAGTTTTGCTGATCATTTCCTTCCCTGTGCAGAAGCTTTCTATCTTGATGAGGTCCCAAAAGTTCATTTAGCACCTACTATTTGGACTATACGCGTTAATTATGACTGTCTCCATTTTACTCTTGAGGACAGTGAGGCTGAGCCAGGATGGGTAACTAACCTGAGGACACACAACAAGTTGCAGACACAGGCTTCACACACTGGTGACCTCAGAGATTCTCTGCATGACTACAGTGACACTGGCCATACCAAGAGCTCATATTCATAGACTATGAGCTGCTCTCTGCATGGAGCAATTACATTCTCTCATTTCATCTCCACCAAACCTCTATCAAGTAGGCACTACTTCTAATTTTGCAGAAGAGGAAACTGATGTGCAAGTCATGTCATGCAAGTGGTGGCAAGTCTAAAGTCAAACTCTGAGTCCCCAGGTACCATGCAATAGAGAGGACTAGATTATGAAATTGAGCAAACCTGGTTTAAGTCCCACCTTCACCTGTCTTGGACCACATGCTCTCAGCTAAGTCAGTAACCCTGAGAAGTCCCTGGTTCCCCATCTGTGACATGGAACAACTGTGCCTGCTTCTTGGAGTTCCATCAAGGCTCCAATGGAAGGGTATGACACACACCTGAGCAGGGGTGGGGGTGGGTGGGATGTGTTTCCCGCAATGATTGTGACCTCTCTCTCTCCATCTGAGCTTGTTTCTGGATCCAACAAGTCAGATCAAACCTTGTCTTTGTGCTATCATTTTAACTTACCCTATTCTCAAAGCAACGACAATATCAATAGAATATTCTGGGGGCAGGGAAGCCACAAGTTTAATATACATCTACACAGGGCACCTGGGTGGCTCAGTCAGTTAAGTGTCCTACTTCAGCTCAGGTCATGATCTCACGGCTGGTGGGTTCGAGCCCCGCATTGGGCTCTGTGCTGACAGCCAGCTCAGAGCCTGGAGCCTGTTTCAGGTTCTGTGTCTCCCTCTCTCTCTGACCCTCCCCTGCTCATGCTGTCTCTCACTCTCAGAAATAAATAAAAAACATGAAAAAATATATACATCTACTCATTCATGGCAGCATTCATTTTATACCCGCACTAGAGAACTCAGGCCAGGAAGACTGCTTGCGACCAAAGCTCTTTTGTAAGAGCAAGGACCTTTGTCACCATATGCACATACTCCCCCATACTTACCAAATCACCTAGCCCAGGGTCTATCATATGTAACAGGAACACAAGTATTCCTAAATGACAGTAAATAGGTTAACAAATTACTATTATTTAGTGCTGTGAACCAGGCATTGTGTTATTTACCCTCATCTCTTCCAACTATGAAAGAAAGATCAGTTTTACTCCTATTTTACAAGTGAAAAAACGGAAACTCAGAGAGGAGAACTTGGCCAGTTCCCAGAGCTGGTAAGTGATGGAGCCAGAATTCCAACTCAATTCTTTGTGAATGTAAACCTAATCCCCTCCACAACACCGCCATCCAAACACAGTCAGAAACACTCAAACACCAGAAACTTACATCACTTCTAGAAGAGTGAATGTGCCCTCACAGGGACATCGGTTTCATGATTCATTAAGAATAAATCTCCTCAGAGTCTAGCACACTTTTTGCACACTTGGTACTGAACAACATCAAAAAGTTCAAAGACTAATTGAATAAGCAGTTACTGATAGCTATGGTCTACACCCGCAGACAAATAAGACAAAGGCATAAAAAGGTAAGAAAAGGTAAATAAAAACAGTGTCTCCACACCAACTGCCAGATTCAGGATACCAATGATGAGGTCTAATGGGGATGGAAGGAGAGATTACTGGGGCCTGAGGAGGTCAGGAGACTGAACCTGAGCTGTATTTTTTAAGGAAGGTAGTTTCTGATTAAGAGATGAGATGAAGCAGAATTTACAGCACATTAAATCATGATCATTTTGTTAAAAAAATATTCCATTCTTAGGCAAATATATATTTTACTTAGCAAGTCCTATTCCCAATTAAAAAAAAACTCAATGTAACCATTCCAAGAGAAAAATAAATATTTGCTCATTAAATGCCGACCAAAGGAATACCATGTAGGCATCAACAAGCAGTGACTCTTGCAAATCAAAGATAAACCCTTGCCCAAATGAAGTACTTGATAAATATGGCCTAGGATGGATGGGTGGCAAGGTATACAATTTTAATGGGAGAAAAAACATCTTTGAACATTTGCTAGGTGTCAAGAACCAAGCTTTACATAGGAATAATCTAGGACCCTTGAGGAAGCTGTTTTTACCTCTATAGAGAACAAGTAAATCTCTTCCAACTTAATATCAAGAATTTTCTTTCCAGCTGGATAAAGAAGCAAACTGTATTCTCTAAGAAGCCTCATCCCCTGGGTAAACTCACCCTCCACCAAGATCTGGTCTTCTGGCCAGCAAAGGGTCCATGCTCTGTGGTCTCCCTGAGATCCAACCCTGGGATGTAGATTTAGTGGGTGGTCATTTTACAAATTTTCAGGCCAAGATAAACACTGACATATTAAGAAAAAGACTTCAAAATGTGTATGAAGATGAAACCTGGGACTTCAAAGGGATTTAAGATCTGTGGAAGAGTGCTTTGGGCCACACCCCCACACATCCCAGCAATATGGCTCATGTCTCCACCAGAGGGCGCAGATGGGAAAAAGTTCTATGGCTCCAGTGAGTAAAGCTCTGCAGATACGGAAGCCACAAAGTATTTCTGTGATGAGCGCACATTTCAGATCTGGCCCAAGAATGTTCATTGTTAAGTGCATCATCCCCAAACACTAGGTGAGTTACAAGTTTTGGAAACACAAAACTACTTAGACTAGTGATGAAGAAATTGAGATTGAAAGAGCTCAGCATCTGACCCAAGGTCAAAAAGTGGCAGAGCAGGGGACCAGTCAAGGTTCAAATTCAAAATACAACACCTCTCTTACAGGAGCAGACAATTCAGGTGATACACGGAAATGTACAATGAGAAGATGGCTCATCGCAAAATGCTCTCCAGTAAATGAGTGAGTGGTGATAGCATGATGACCCGAGGCATGGCAGGGAAGTGGGGCACCGAGGTTGCAGACCCTAAACAACAGGAAGGACTCAGACAGATGAGGAGAAGGGTGATACATCTGGTAGTTGAAGACCACCTTGGACCAAGACCAGTCACCAGCTGTGACTTTCATTCACCACAGCATTCACCACACGCCCCCCCATCCAAATCCTGCCACCATCACTGACCAGCCAGCCTTTCATCTAACTGATCCTTTCTGGCCTCAGTGTTCTCAGCTCCGAAATGCAGACTGAAGTGACACTATTTCACAAGGACCTCCAGATAATCAGATGAGATATTTACAGGTGGCCCGACATTAGCCATCAGACATTCAAACATGTATTAAAACCTTGTTCAGGGTAGCACCACACCAGTGATGGGGAATACAGAATTGCACAATATGGCATAATTTCCTTTAAAGACTGTGCAATACATGAGTAAAAGAGAAGAACAAGGAGTACAGGAGACCATAACCCAGGCCAATGCTGCCTGGAGGGGTCAGGATCAAGGATGGGGAGGTTCTGAAGCTATCTCTGGTGAAGCCTTCAAAGCAAAGACATTTGGATAAAGAGGAAACCATAAGGAAGGGGGAGGAGAGAAGGCACCAGCAAAAGCCTGGAGAGTGTACTCAGTAGGGCTGTGCTGGAGCACAGGACAGGGGCAGGGAGGGGAAGAGACCAAAGGCGCCAAGTTTTAATCAGAGGCATGTTTTGAAAATAGGCATCTGGCAGGAGTATGCAGGCTCGAGGGCAGGGAGAGGGAGTATGGAGGGAGGGAGGGAGATGAGATTGTGAAGGCCTCACTCTGCAGGCATGGAGCAGAGTCAGGGCTGGGAAGGGAGAAATGACAGGAAGCCTGTGGGAAGCCACAGGGAATCAAGATAAATCGGCAAAGAAAATAAAACTCAGTTGACTGAAGCATTTCTTTCCGGTACTAGAGGCTCTTCTCAAACATAATGAATAAATAAATACGCTTCCAATGATTACAAAGCAGCACTTGGCTTCCCTTCAAATAGCTCCCCAGAGCCAGTCACTGTAAGAACCCCGAGTGAGCACCCATCCCACTGGGTGGCACCTCCTCATGTGGTAGGAGCCCCTGAGCTGGGCAGCTATAAGCACTCGAGAGAGACACAGAGATCCAGGATGTGCTAGGATTTCAGGACAGAACCCACCTTGCCCTTACCTCACCGAGTGACCTTGGACAACACCCTCTTCCACACAGGCCTAAGGTTTACAGATGCCAAACATGGCTTCTAGCTCCAAACTTCCATGACTGTAAAAATGGGATTTCCTTCTTTCCATGACACACCTCTGGACTATTCTGATGCCCTCATTCACAATAGTGATGTGGGCAAATCCTCTGTGGTTCGCAAACGAGGGCTATTACTGGAGACAGTACTGACCATAATCCTTATATGAAATTATAAGAGCTCAACCACAGTTGAATTGATCACCTATTATCCAAAGCAGTTAAGACATATGACTAAGGGTACCTGGGTGGCTCGGTCAGTTAAGTGTCTGACTTTGGCTCAGGTCATGATCTCAGTTTGTGGGTTCGAGCCCCACGTCAGGCTCTGTGCTTAAAACTCAGAGCCTGGAGCCTGCTTCAGATTCCGTGTCTCCTTCTCTCTCTTTGTCCCTCCCCCACTCATGCTATTTCTGTCTCAATAATAAATAAATTAAAAACATTTTAAAAAGACACGTGACTCAATCCTCATAACATGTTTCTGAGGAAGAGACTATCACATTCCCCTCAAATAACTTGTCTAAGGGGTCAGAGCTTCAACAGAAATCAGGCAGACTGGTCCAACCACACTCCTACTGTCAATGTCGTCCCATTGCACATGCCCTGTCCTATGGTTTCCATGTTGCTACACACTGGAAGAATGTCAGAGGGGGCTTTAACAATACCTTCCTGAGGGTTGCCACCACTCACCCCTTCCTTACCTATGGCAGACATGCCTAATTGATCAGAGAATCCTTCCCCATGGATTTGTGACCACAGATGTATTTCTAACTAGTCAGAGTTCAAGATGAAACCTGATCCCTTGACTTCACTTTCATCTTTCTGTGGGAAAACGGAATCCTGTCAGGGAGATGTGACTTGCTGGAGCTAACACAGCTTGTTAGTGAGAACTGGAGCATAAATCTTGGACTCTCAACCCCCAGTTGAGCAAGCTGATGGTGAGATCTCCCTGCACAAAGGACAAGGCCTTTTTTCATGGACCAGAGATCAAGCGTAGAAGGTTTTGACCTAAGATGACTACACCATCAAGTTCCAGAAGGAGAAGTTCCCATGTCCAGCCCTCACATGTGGTTCTTGGGTGTTACAAGTCATCCAACCAAGAGCCCTATTTACAGAAGCATTTCTGTTTTGTTCTGACTGAAATGAGTAATTGGCAGGGGCACCTGGGTGGATCAGTCGGTTAAGCGTCCGACTTCGGCTCAGGTCATGATCTCGCGGTTCGTGAGTTTGAGCCCTCCATTGGGTTCTATGCTGACAGCTCAGAGCCTGGAATCTGTTTCAGATTCTGCATCTCCCTCTCTCACTGACCCTCCCCTGCTTATGCTGTCTCAAAAATAAATAAACAAAAAAAAAAAAAAAATGAAATGAGTAATTTGCAAAGCTGAGAAAATTAGTGGGTTTTTTTTTTTTCAAGCTAACAAATATTTGAACTGGGAATCCCAGAAAACTCATGAATTAAACAAAAGAACAGTAACACCACTCACTTAATTCCTTCTGGAGGGACTCAATTTTCTTCAAGCCTTGCAGGGAAAACTGACAAGTTATGTGACTCAGCTACATCGGAAAGAAGGGCCATCGGTCTCAGTCCCCAAGAAGCAAGTTCCCAGGATGGAGGCCTAGAGGGGCCAGCCAGACTCTTTCCCGAGCCCTGATGCACACAGGACAGATGGCCCCAGACCTGGCCAGGAGGTGCTCCTCAGCTGACACCACCTCAGAAGAAGGGATGGGGGAGCCGGGACAGGAGCACCCAAAGTCAGGAACGGGACACCAGCCATCAGGTGCCTGGGCAGGGCAGGCATGGAGAGAGAAGACAAGATGATCAACAAGGGAGAAAGCAGTGCCCGGACCTCCTCCAAGACGAGGGGCAGAAATGGGGCAATCAGAAAACGCAGGGTTGTCTCCAGGGCACCCTCTCTTTGCAACCCCTCAGTAGGGCGTATCTTAAGGAGGCCCACCAGAAGAAAGCTGCTTGATACAAAGCTGTCTTTTCTTCAAGCTCACCTGGAGCCTCTCCAAACAGATGACTACTGACAAATTTGCACCCAGGAAATGCTATCATCGCCCCATCAATTTGTCCAGTGGCCTGTTTACATAAATACACTATGTTCTTTGTGTGAACAGGAATAATGATGCTAAGATTATAAAAATCACTCATCCAAAATTATTTGCAGAGTGGTAAGCAAGCAGGATTCTGGCAGTGGAAGTCTCAAAGGTCCTGTCATTAAATATTAACTCTTACTTGTGAGAGGTAGAGCTGATTGGGGGCAGCAGGGACTGGAAAATGTGAAAGGATCCCCAAACTTGACAGGGCCAGCCCCAGGGAGAGTTATGTAGCTCCAGAACTGGGCCGGGTCTAATGAGCCAGGAATTGGCATTTCTGCAAATATGTTTCTTTCTAAAAGGAGAACTCATTATTCTAGAAATTGCATTTCTGAATTCATGAAGGTAAAATTACACCAATTAAGAATCATGCCTTTTCTTCTCCAAATGAATAGAATCTCAAAATACTGCCAAACAGAATCCTGGGTCAAACTCCATGAAAAAATATACCTTATTACCAGAAACACACACAGATGTGGAAAAACAATATCTGGCAACATGCCCTTACTTAACATTCTATACAGTATCTGGCAACGTGCCTTTACTTAACATTCTATTCTTCATTCACTCATGTATTCATTCACTCACTCATTCAATAATTCATTCATTCATTCATTCATTCAACAAATGTCTGTCAAACAGGGGGCCCTGTGGTAAGGTCCCAGCCCTAGATGAACTCCCAGCCAAGTTTACTGATGATACCCTCACATGTTATGTTTTAGGGGGGAAATGCAAGAGGTGTAAAAAGAGCAGCAAAGAACAAAATCAGATGACTTCAAAGCCATGACCTACATATCCCATACCAGCAACTCCTCATTCTCCAAAAGCACTATTTTGTTAAGCTCTGCAGAAAAAGAAAATGCCTTTCCACTCTAGCTGCCCCGCCTGGTGGGTGTGTCCCTGGATATATTGTGGTCACTCTCCATGGCATATGTTTGCACGTTTACTGAATGGATCATCATTTTCTGGGCATTACCAGGTGCCAGGCACTATATTCTTCATGGGTTAGCATCCCTTAATCCCCAAGAAACCCCATGAAGTCAGTACGATTTTTAATCCTACTTTACAGATGAGCAAACTAAGCCACAAACGATAAGCTCATTTGGCCAAGGTCACACAGGGCTGATGCCTAAATCCAGTCTCCTCCCCATAGTGATCCCCACTACCTCCTGCTGTAACTGTTGGCCTTACAGCACAGTCTCCACTCTAAACTGTGAGGACATCAAAGGCCAGGTCTGAGTCAGGTTCATCGCCACCTCTCCAGCATCTTACAGAGGGACCAGCACACAGCAGGCATTAGCAAATGGTCACCAAGTGGATAATAAGGACGCAAGAAACAGAATGAGCCAGTGGGTGAATGCTACCCAAATCCATGCTGAATCCTTAGCTGTGTCACAGAGTAGAAAATAGTAACACCCAAATGAAATTTAAGTGAAAAGGCTCCCAACTTACCTTATTATGAAGATGTTTGCTTTATTACCCATGCTTTTAAAGCATTTTTGCAACTGCTCTCTTTAAAAAAAAAAAAAGTTTACTTTGAGAAAAAGAGTGCACGTGCAAATGCACATGTATGCAAGAGGGGTCAGAGAGGGGGAGGGAGAGGAAGAGAGAATCCCAAGCAGGCAGCCTCCATGATGTCAGCGCAGATCCCAGCACAAGGCTTGATCTCACCAACCGTGAGATGATGTCTTGAGCCGAAATCAAGAGTCAAATGCTTAACTGACTGAGCCGCCCTATACCCCACAAATGTTCTCTCTTAAAATGACTCACTTAAGGGGTGGGAGAGAGGGGAAGGGGGATGATGGGCATGGATGAGGGCACTTGTTGGGGTAAGCACTGGGTGTTGTATGGAAACCAACTTGACAATAAACTCTGAAAGAAAAAAAAATAAGATAAAATGACTCACTTAAATTAATACCTGGCTAGCTTAAAACAACAGCCATAGCAACAAGGCCAGCAAAAATACATCTGCTCAGATGCGTATGCCTCACTTTAAGAAAAAACAGGAGGGGTGCCCGGATGGCTCAGTTGGTTAATTGTCTGACTTTGGCTCAGGTCATGACAGTTTTTGGGATCGAGCCCCGTGTCAGGCTCTGCGTTGACAGCTTAGAGCCTGGAGCCTGCTTTGGATTCTGTGTCTCCTTCTCTCTGCCCCTCCCCTACTCACACTCTCTTTCTCTCAAAAATAAATACACACCAAAAAATATTTTTTTAAAAAAAGACAAACTGGGATAGAAATCCCATACCTCTATGTAAAAATATATACAGGGAAAGGCATTCAATTATAAAAACGATTCACCATACAATTCCTCCAAATAGCCTGTTGCCTTGGAAATTTCAGTTTTAAATGTCTAATTTCAACATCCTCCAAAAACAAATCTTCTTAACTTCTATCCATCATGAGGAAAAATGACCCATCGGTTTCAGTTACTAAGAAACACACATGGTTTCACGTTATAAGCGTCTAGGCCAATATCAGAAATTCATAGGTACATCTGTCTGTGACTACATTCCAGAAGATGTAACCCCACTAACCCCACTAACTGAGAACCAGTACACACAACACACTTAGGTCTCATTTCAGGGAATCTACCTCAACAGAGCAAACAAAAAATTCAAAGCCTTTCCACTTTCAGTCAATGACTAAGATAAGAATAGAGCTCCATTTTAGGAACTTATCTTTATTATTATAGCCACCAGGGTCAGATCAGCAGAACCATTCATTATGATATTTTCTCAGACTATAATTAAATTCATCGTATTGACATGAATATTCATTTTTCTGCATAACTGTTGGTATATAAAAGCAAGCATGAATGTCAGTCTTCTCTCCCAAGGAAATTAGCATCTGAAATATTTCTATGGAGGAACAAAGCCACCTAAAATGATGAATGAATGCTTTCCTTTCTGGGAATGCAGGAAATAACGAGCAATTATTCCTCCTGAGGCATCTCAAGGAGAGCAGCACCCACCCCTGCCCAAGGGTTCAGGCACGGAGTCTGTCTCTGTCTGGTGGGAGAGCCTTAGACTGTAGTCTGGGAGGGTCTCTGGAATCTTAAAGGACACACCAACTGTCTGGCTTCTGTTACTATTCCAATCACACAGGACACCACGAAGCCTGGAGTTTTCTTGTTGTACTTAATGCAATAGAAAACTGCTGGCTTTAATCATGCCCTATGAACAGCTACCGGGAAGAGAGTAGGAGAGGCTGCAGATTATTGAGTTATCTGAAAACATGCAAGGAAATCCAGCGCATTCTGAGATTTGTTGAAATGCCTCTGTTTGACTCCTGCCCCTGCTTCAAGAGTGTATGTGGAAAACCTCTGTTCGAGAGAGCCCCGCAAAATACTGGCAGGGGGCTCTGTGACCAAAGAGGTCAGTTTCAGTAGCACATCTTAACTGGGGACAGAGCTAATGCTAGGAGCTAGTAAGACTACTTAGTATCTGTACTGGCTTTCTGTTTACGCACTGATCATCAGGAAGAATTGTCTACAGGCTTACATAAGACCCTCTATTAAAGCATTCCAAGGGTGCATGGGTGGCTCAGTCAGTTGGGCCTCTGACTTCGGCTCGGGTCATGATGTTCTGGTTCGTGGGTTTGAGCCCCACGTTGGGCTCTATGCTGACAGCTCAGAGTCTGGAGCCTGTTTCAGATTCTGTGTCTCCCTCTCTCTCTGACCCTCCCCTGCTCACGCTCGCTCGCGCTCGCTCGCTCTCTCTCAGAAATAAATAAAAAACATGAAAAAAAAAATTAAAGCATTCCCTCCACTGGGTGATCACAGACTCCTAAAAGGAGAATGAGGACGTGATACAACTGGGAGAAGGACTCCCCTCACACACCTTGCACTGGCTTAGCCAACATTCATTTGGCAAAGGGGAAAAGAAGGGTGGAATTTTAGAAGGAGATACTTGGAAACTGTTACTAAGTAACTGCTCTGCTCCAGGGACTCCTGTCGGTTTAGGGCCACAGTGTGCATTCTCAAAAGGGGCAACATTTCTCTGCAAAGGGGGTAAACTGATTTTCCACGCATAAAAAGACGCCTTACTCTTGTTAGGTATAAATCTCAGATATATATATAGGACATAGATACATGGTATATTTGTGGTATTGAAATTTTAGGGAGGGAGGCCATTAGCAGATGAAGAGTCTAGAAAGCCTCCTCAGGAGAGTGAAAATGGAAAAGGTGTGCAGAAACACTTGTACAGACTAAGGAGTAGACAAGAATTCTTAGCTTCATGGTGCTAATATTCTACTTTTAGGAGACAGATGACAAATAATCAGTATAAGGGATGCTTTATTAAGTTTAAGTGCTAGGGAGAAAAATGAAGCAGGGAGAGGAAGTAAAGTCTGGCCAAGAAAGACAGAGGATAGAAACCGGAGAAAATGACCATTTCCAGTGATTAATTTCTCAATTTGCCTCCCAATCATGGCTGCTAATGAGATTTGTGGCTTCAACGTGAGGAAAAAATGAAATTTTGATGACAAATTAAAAAGGCGGCCTCCATAACCCAGGGTAGCCCATTATGTAGTACATAACGTGATATATATGTGGAAATTGAAAAGGAAAAACTGTGATGATCAAACAACAGATTTCTGTTGTAGGGGTGAGGGAAGGGCCTGTTCCTGAATATTGAAAAAGAGCACAAAATCCTTAAAGACATGATTTTTAAACACTGCCTTGATGACATATTTCCAACAGTTCACACATGCCTTTTAATTTTCTTTTTCCTCACAACGGAATACCCAGTTGACTGTCTTAATTCCAATGTCCATTCATTTGAGACTAATGATTGGCCATTTAGGGCATGCTTAATGATTCCTAATGTTATCTCCACATGTTATTTCTGACACCTCAACTTCAATACCATTATTCTCATTTTATCACATGTGTTTATGAAATAATGAGCAGGGGAAAATGCACTACAAGTGCAAAGAATGGCTCTAACATTCAAGTTGTACCAGCAAAGGTGATGATCCAGAAACATGAACTCTTAGCTGGCAGGCTCCCTCTCTGCCAGAGCTCAGAATGCCTATCTGCCAGGGAACATCTGAACGGTGACATAAAACTAGTCAACGTAAGGACATCTATGGACATCTTTTCATAATGTACTACATCACTTTATTTATGCAAAAGTTGAATCTCAAGAAATCTGAACTACCTCAGGTACACACCTACTGGATATTAAGTTTTGAGAGTCACTTCATGAAGTTTACTCCAGAAGGATTTTCCCCCTAACTATTAAAGCCACAAAGTTTCCAACTTCCTATAACAGTCCAACATCTTTCCAGATGCTAAACAAAGTTATCCTCCAAGGGAGCAACTGATGATTTGAAAGGAAGAACAGTACAGCTCAGCAATGTTTGTAGGCTAAGTTCAGCCTCCCTGTAGCTTTGCCACATCTTTTCTTTGGGGAAATTAACAAGAAAAGCTCTCGGCTTAATATATTATTGGAACTTGGCTACAAGCTAATTGGGGAAGAGAAATCAGAGAAATGCAGCCCACTGCTGGATGTCTCCAATACAAATCTGGAAAATGGTGAGACACTTAGTGGACAGAGGACTGCTTAAAGTAAAGGCAGGATATAGGAGTACATGTGATTAACTGTGTATTTAGCTACATTTTTCCTTGGAATAAGTGACACGCTTTTAAAGCGCAGAATGCAAAATTGTGACCCACAAGGAGGAAATAGCCAAATAGAAATCCTTTATTTTAAAATTCTTTATTTTAGCTGGGGGAAGAAGCTGGCGTAAAAATCAAAAGGCCAGTTCTTACCTGAGTCCCAAGACACTCATCTACCTACAGATTTGAAAGCCAGCAAAAAAACTTGAAAAGGCATCACCCATCACCCTAACAGCAGCAAGGTGAAGTTCAGAAATGGTCTCTGCTAGGCCGAATACAAGAGTTATATCACACATATGCCTTCATTTGAGTCTTCTAAATCTCAGCCCAAGTTTCTTCCCCACTCACCTTTAAATTCAATAAAATCATTACTTCTGCCTATTTATAATGAGAAGAAAGCTCCCAGAGAAATGTACAGGCAGCCCATGAAATCCCTGGCCCCTTCCACAGGGCTGTCACAACCTGGGAAGACAATTAACCAGCTCATCCCTGCAGTTTTTAACGGCCCCAATCATAGGAGACCAGGAGAGCAGACCCAGCCCAATTTAAAAGGCACTCACACATGGTGCATTTCAAGTGTAGAACAGATTCACTTCATTTTCTTCGTTCCTGTTTGTTCTTCTAAAAGTATTCTTGGAGAGACTAAGGACTGTTCTCCACCAAGGGCATGAAAGCTCTTCATGCTCAAACCCTTTGCAAGGCTCTGTGCTGAAACAGCTCAACCAAGCCAGCCCAGGAGCCAGAAGCAGGAAGCAGAGGTGTTGCTATAAGTGCCCCCTCCCCCCCTCACCACCACCACAAAGGCTGGTATGTGAATGGAGCGTGAGGAGATACAGGCACACGCGTCTTCAGACACAGCACAGACCTGTGCTCGGGTTCGATCTTGACCAAGTTACTTGCTATAAGCCTCACTGTGGCTCCCTGTAAAATGGGGACAGGAAAAGTGCCTCACAGAGCTAACAGTGAGAATGAGATCATGTGCACAAGGCCGGGCAGAGTGATGGCACACAGCACGTGATCAACAGTTGTTAGCTATATCACCATCAATATCACCATCAGGTACTAACAGATACTGAAGAACCCTCAGGCCTCACTCAGCCCCCATCCAGGGGCTCCCTATGCTTACATCACTGCACACAACGTTCTCTGAAAGATTCAGACATGTGCGCCCAGGCTCAAACACAAACCTGATGGTCCACATGCTTGTATGCAGAGGCGTGGAGCATGCAAGCACAGAGCATATACAGGTGCTCAAGCAGGGGTTCCCAGCTTGACTGGGCACCAGAGTCACCTGGAAGGCTCATTAAAATCCAGGTTTCTGGGCCCCATCCTCAGAGATGCTGATTCAGTATGTCTGAGTTGGGACTCAAGAATCTCCATGTGGGTGTTCTGCTGAGCGAAATAAGTCAGGCAGAGAAGGACAAATATCATATGTTTGCACGTATAGGAGGATTAGGAGGAACTTAACNGCATGTCTGATGCACCAGTCCAAAGACATTTTGAGAACCACTGTGCCAAAGGAATGAGAAATAAGAGAGTCAAGAATGGAAATGGGGTTATATGAAAACAAAAGCCACCTTTGAGAAGCTCAGAACCAAAGGGAGTCCAGCCCTTGATGGAACAAAGGGCCGGCACCCAAGTGAGCAGCAAGAAAGGCTGCAGGCAGGGTTGCTCCCACTGTGGACACAGCCACGCAGGGCTGACCCAAGACCACAGCCCAACAGGGACATCCAGACACAGCTGGGTCCTGCAGAGGGGTGGGAGTCTGGAAATCAGACTACTGGTGGGCCATACACCATCCTGCTCAGTTACTGTCTCCCCCCCCCACCCTCCTCCCCCGTGTTAACACAACACTGCAGCCTAAAGCTTGATCACTGGGAGACTGATGGGCATATTTCATGCTAATTCTTTCTGGAGTTGGGAAGCTTTTATTTCCTCATGTCAAGAAGAAAATGATGGCAGACATTTCCAGTAGAAATGCCAATGCATTCTTTATAATGTCATTCAGCTGCTGCCAGAATTAAACTATTGACCAAATTAATCTGTTTACCACACAAATTGTGGCTTGATCTTCTTGCCCCGAGGGCTGAGGTGTCAGGCTGCAGAGGCATCCACATTCATTCTAAGTGATGCTAAACCATGAAGCGTCATATATACAGGCGGGGGCTTTAATGTCATGGAAGGAAGCCATGCCAAGGGTTGTCACCTACTCCAGCATGCTCCCCCTTTCTAGGGCTCCCCACTTCCCTCAGGGTCACGTCCATCCAAACCCTCTAGCACAGTGTATGAACCCTATACGGTCACACTCCTTATTTCCATGGCCTCACAGGCCCTCAGCTTGCATTCCCTGAGCACTAGGCACCTGCGCTCAAGAGCTCAGGACTCTGCCATCTCTGGGCCTTTGCACAGCTGTTCCCTCGACCTGGAAGACTGTCTTCTCCTGACTCCTCCATATGCTTAACTCCTATTCATCTTTCTACAATCAGGTTAAATATCACCACTGTGTACCCCAATAGAATTTGCCATGGATTGAATTGTGTCCCCATCCTAAAATTAAAAAAAGAAAAAAATACCTCCTGTGTTGAAGCCCTAACCACCAATATGGGGGCATTTGGAGGTGGTGTCTTGCTTCTGGGAGGTATGGAGGGTTAGATGAGGCTATGAGGGTAGAGCCTCGTAATGGGATCAGTGCCCTTATAAGAAGGGGAAGAGCCATGTCTCTGCTATGTGAGGGCAGCAAGAAGGTGGCCACCTGTAAACCATGAGAGCTCTCACCAGAAGGTCTCACCAGAAACCCAATCTGTGGCCATCCTGGTCTCAGACATCCAGCCTCCAGGACTGTGAAAAGTGTCTGTTGTTTAAGCCACTTAGTCGACACCATTTTGTTATAGCAGCCTGAGCTGACTAATACAGTGCTCCTATAGCTCCCCTTCATAGCATTCATGGTTCTGGGAATAGTATGTATCCAGATTGTAAGGTTGGTGAGGCCAAGAGACACCTACTGACTGGAGTATCTGCAAAATGTAAAGCTTTGAAACAGGTGTAGTTAAGTGCTGAGCAAAAATTTACCAATGACCGCATAAATGAATGAATGAAGAGATGAACAAATAGCTAATGGTAAGCAACACTTTGCCCCTTTCAGGCCCTCCCTTTATCCATCTGCAAAATGAGGCATTCTGACTGAGGACTTCTAGCAAAATTCGCAATCAGGGGACATAGCAGGGACTCCAGAACAGCTGCAAAGCATGAAGCTAAGAGCCTGTGGGGAATCAGAGGACCCTGCTAGAGGCCACTTTTGGGCTCAGGGAGCTACTCAGCTCTGAAGGCAGTGCAGGACTCTGAAAGCAGAGCCCTCAAAGCAAGGACCCTGCCATCCTGGGCTTCCAAGGATGATTTTCAGAATCCCTTATAGAAAGCAAGGGCTAGGCTAACCTTAGAAATTGTGCTCTCATCAGTTATATGTACTAGATTCCAGGTGAAATTTGACAGAAAAATAGACTTTGCTCCTTGCCAAAAAGATATAAAACGAAATCTGAAAATCACGGTTGTTTTCTAAAGCTTCAGTCCCATCCAGTCCCAGTGGCCTGTGTCTGCAGAAGAACTTTCCAAGGAGAGCAAATTGAATTGTTCACTGTGTTATGATTTACGCCAGCTCATTTGATAGGATCTTGAAATCCTAGTGACCCTCTGGTTCCAGTATGATCAGAATAAAATAAGAGTTTTTGGAAATTAGTCCTCTGTGGCTCAACTCTGTGTCCAGCGTTGAGATGCAAAGAGGAGCCCAAGGGCCTTCCATTTGGGTTTTAAGGAACAAGCCAATGAGAATGCCAGTGCCTATAGAGTTAGGGAACACAGGCCATGACCCAAACCCAGAGACTCTCTTCAAAGAAAAGACCCAGGTCTGCAGAAGAGACCCTCAGACTATGCCAACAGACATGAGGACAAGTTATCACAGGGCTCCTACGAGCATAGCCACAGCCAATACTACCATTATGTCTAGATTAGAGACCACCAGGGCAGATTTGTGACCCAAGAGCATGTGTCTCAGACCCTGCCATCCTCTGGGTCTTTGCTGTCCTCCTCCCTGAGGATTTCCATGGTGAACAGAGGCTGCTGAGAGGCAGATACACCTCTGAACAGAAACCACAAAACTGTACCATCTGGACATTTCCCCACCCACCTCCAACACAGGACTGGTGCAAATCCCATACCCTCAACAGAACTGATGAAACCGAACTGCAAGAATAAGCCAAGCCAGTCTGGTCTCGTTTTCTCTCTCTCCCCTCTTCAGTTCCCAGCAGAGAGGAACGGGACTGTTTTCGGACCACTGCCAGTTGACCTGAGAAACCCTAAAAGAGTCAAACAAACATGGGGCCTCACAAATAGTACATGGCTGGTCCAAGTGCAGGGAAGGCTCTGGCCAACATCCATAACCGAGGCAGCTGCAGCAGCACACGCTCTGTGAACATAGCTCCCAAGTCCTCCCAAGCCCTCCTTTGACCTTACATGCCTCATGGAACCTCTTGTCAAGAACCCACCCAGTAAGTGAGAGAAACACTAGTCATCTTCAGAATACTACTTGCAAGCTAATCAAGTGGAACTGTGGTACCAAAGTGCAAAGATTTTAAAAGATCACCTCTAGGAACATTTTAAATATGTTTTGCCAAGGGGCAGAAAGCTTATACAAATATTATATTTTCAGTTTAATTACTACATGGCAGCTCTTGCCCAGAAAATGGAGCAATGGCTCTTACCTCAGAGCCATGTCAGAACTTGGTAACACTCTAAATATACTGCTGCAATCCCTCACAGGTCTTGATATACGAAGTCACGAAGACCTAGCCTGGGTGATAGCATCAATCTCTCCGACAAGACAGAGCTCATACGCTGCAAATACAGGCAATGGGAGCCCCCTAGGCTGCACTATACCAGACTTTCTTCGTTCAGATTGTGGGGGATCCTGATGAGGCTGGAGCTCCTCCTGGAGAAGCGTCCCATCCTCGCTAAACACAAAGGGAATCCTTGACTGATATGGTCTGGGACACAACAGGAAAATGAAAGAACAAAAAAAAAAAACTAGTGCGTGGATTTTGGCCTCTCCTGCTAAAGTTAAGAACACTAAGATACAGGAAGAATAAAGAAAGAAAAGAACAGTTATCAATCTTCACGAGAGTGTGATGAGGACGCCTGAATGCATGTGAAAGAAACTCAACATGAACCAGCCGAGCCAAGGAACGCATCTTACTAGCTCACATAAGCAAAGACCTCAAAGGGTGCCCAGTCTTGAGGATGACCAGTAGCAGGGACTGGTCCACTACTAGGTCATGAAAGCACAACGTCTGTTAGCTACCAGACCCCCAGTGTCACCAGAGTGAAGGAACAAAGGGCATGGGAAGATGACACTCTCATCTGAACCACAAGATTACAGAGGAAGAGAGGCACATCTCCTAGAAAAGAGATGGCTGTTATTTGGGCAGACAAAATAAGTGATCCAGCACAGAGAGCTCAGATAGAGACCCTCAGGCTGAGAGCAGCCTTGTCACTGCTGCAGGGTGGCCGGCAATGAAGACCACCTCTGGCCTCTAAAGTCAAGGCAGTCCCTGACTGCCCAGTGCTCTGCTCCTGCAAAAGGACAGAAGAACTTGCAATGATCAGGGCTGATCAAAGACAGAACTAGATACTCTGGACCCTGAGCTCTCCCCTTCCTTCTTGATTTGCAAATATCTATTGGTATCCCTCCAGTTACTGCCTAAGAGCAGCTCAGAGCTGCTGATGGCACAGAGGGAGCAAGTTTGGTGATGTCTCATGAGCAGCTAGCTTCCAAAATATTGTGAAAGAGCCCTGTCTCACAACAACAGAACAAAGGCCCAGAAGAAAGGCCCAGCCAGAGAAAGAGCTTCACACCCAAAGATGTGGGGGTTCTCCTTGGAAAGAAAAGGTTTCCCCATCCACCAACTGCAAAATGGACCACAGGAGTAATAAATACTGAGAGTGAAAACAAAACAAAGACCTTTGCAGTCTTAGTCATCTACTAAAAAGCAAATATATAGGTCATGTTTATTTTATTCTTTGGGCTTATTTGGAAATTCCAACTATAATGAATCTTTAGGACTCTTACAAGAAGAAAAATAAAAGATGCTTCACTTGTGAAATTATTTTGGTAGTATCATTATCTGATTAGATCAGAACAAAGTTCATAAATAAACTGATTTCTAGTAATCTATTGACTTTGAGACAGGAATTTTAGCTGCTATACTGCATAGTCTTTTTCTGTGTACCTTTCTGAAATTTTCATAGTAGGGCCTGTTTAATCATCTTTAATATCAAAATATAGTAAACCTGATTCTACCACATCACATACCTTTTTATATTGAAATTTTTATTGCAAGCATTGTAGTTTCACATGCAGTATTAAGAATACTCCAGAGAGATCCCTTTATTCAATCTCACCTAGTGGGAGCACCATCTATAATAACGGTAGTACAAAAGTACAGTACAATATCACAACCAGGTCTTCAAATACACACAATCCATTCATCTTATTTGGATTTTACCAACTGTACTTGCACTGAAGGTGTGAATGTGTCTGTGCATGTGTTTAGTTCTGAATGATTTCATCGCGTGTCGGTTTGTGTTCTACCAAATACAGATACAAAATACAAAACAGGTCCATTACCGCAAGGACCCCTCATATCGCCTGTTTATAACAACACCCTCCTCCCTAACCGTCCTTAGCCCCCTAACATTACTAACCACTGGTAACAACTTATCTTTCACTCACTTCTAAATTTGTGGCATTTTGAAAATGTTATATAATTGGAAGTGTATATAGCATGTAACCTCTTAGTGGTGGCTTTTTCACTCAGCAAAGCCCTGGCGATTTCACCCCCATCACTGCATGTATCAACAGTACATTGCTATTTTCTTCCATGATATAGATGTACCACAGTTTAGCCAAATGCACCCACTGAAGGAATTCTCGCCTGATTCCAATTTTTAGCTATTACAAATAGAGCAGCTAGAAACATTTGTCTGTACACCATAAACTTGCACAATGTTATATGTCAATTATATCTCAATAAATCTGGGAGGGGGGCACCTGAGTGGCTCAGTTAAACGTCCTAACAGTTTGTGAGTTCAAGCCCCATATCGGGCTCTGTGGTGACAGTGCAGAGCCTGCCTGCGATTCTCTGTCTCCCTCTCTCTCTTCCCCTCCAGGCTTGCTCTCTCTCTTGCTTTCTCTCAAAAATAAGATAAACATTAAAAACAATTTTTAGGGGAGCCTGGGTGGCTCAGTCAGTTAAGCATCCGACTGCGGCTCAGGTCATGCTCTCATGGTTTGTGGGTTCGAGCCCCGCATCGGGCTCTGTGCTGACAGCTAGCTCAGAGCCTGGAACGTGCTTCAGATTCTGTCTCCGTCTCTCTCTGACCCTCCCCTGGTCACACTGTGTGTGTGTGTGTCTCTCTCTCAGAAATAAATAAAAAACATTAATAAAAAATATTTTCAGAACAATTTTTTAATAAAAAAAAAACAAACCTGGCAGAAAAAAGAAAAGAATACAAGAAAGGTTTGGCAGAACTTATCTGGCCATTTAGAAACTGATATTTTGGGGGGCACCCTGGGGACAAAGTCAGTTAAGCATCCGACTCTGGCTCAGATCATGATCTCGCGGTTCATGAGTTTGAGCCCCACATCTGGCTCTGTGCTGACAGCTCAGAGCCTGGAGCCTGCTTCAGATTCTGTGTCTCATTCTCTCTGTATTCCTCCCTTACTCATGCTCACTTGCTCGCTCGCTTTCTCTCTCTCTCAAAAATAAATAAAAACAGGGGCACCTGGGTGGCTCAGTTGGTTAAGCATCTGACTTCGGCTCAGGTCATGATCTCACAGTTTGTGGGTTCGAGCCCCGCATGTGGCTCTGTGCTGATTGCCAGCTCAGAGCCTGGGGTCTGTTTCAGATTCTGTCTCTGTCTCTGTCTCTCTCTCTGATCCTCCCCTGCTCATGCTGTTTCCGCTCTCAGAAATAAAACATTTTAAAAAATTTAAATAAAAATATAAAATTAAAAAAAAATAAACTAGCATTTTTTCTATATGTGATATGTATAGTGTATTTATTATGTTCAAAAAGTCAATGGTTATGAAATTCATCTAACTTTGATTATGTTCTATGCATTTCAGTCTTAGTTATTCACATAAAACAATCTCCTATGCTTAAAAGAAATTTTTGTATAGGTTCTTGTATGAAGGTAAGTTTTCATTTTTCTGGGACACATGCCCAAGAGTGCACTGGCTGGGTTGCATGGCCCTTGCATCCCAGAGCAACTCTAGCATTTTATATTTCCACAAGTTACTATGAGAAACTTGGTTTCTCCACATCCTCACCAGCTATTTTTCATTTCAGCCACTCTTTAATTTGCATTTGCTTGATGACTAATGACATTGAACTCATTTTATGTGGGTATTTGCAGTCTGTGTATTTTCCTTGGTGAAATGACTCTCCATGCCTTTTGTCCATTAATGATTGGCTTGTTTTCTTACTCTTGAACTTTGAGATATTTTCATATTCCAGACAGTAGTCCTATGTTGGAATTATAACTTGTTAATATTTCCAGTCTAGAGCTTCTTTTTGCACTTTTTTTCTTCAATAGTTTATTGTCAAGTTGGTTTCCATATAACACCCAGTGCTCATCCCAACAAGTGCCCTCCTCCATGCCCATCTCCCCCTCCCCCCCACATCCATCAGTCCTCAATTTGTTTCTCAGCATTCATGAGTCTCTCATGGTTTGCCTCTCTNAGGGTTTTGATGGTTTCCTATCTCACATTCAGGTCCTTTATCCATTTTGAGTTCATATTTGTGTATGGTGTGAGAAAATGATCTAGTTTCATTCTTATGCATGTTGCTGTCCAGTTCTCCCAGAACCACATCTATTACAGCGGCTGTCTTTTTTCCATTGGATACTCTTTCCTGCTTTGTCAAAGATTAGCTGGCCATACATTTGTGGGTTCAATTCTGAGTTCTCTATTCTATTCCATTGGTCTAGGTGTCTGTTTTTGTGCCAATACCATACTGTTTTGATGATGACAGCTTTGTAGTAGAGGCTCAAGTCTGAGATGGTGATGCCTCCTGTTTCGGTTTTCTTCTTCAATATTAGTTTGGCTATTCGGGGTCTTTTGTGGTTCCATACACATTTTAGGATAGTTTGTTCCAGTTTTGAGAAGTATGCTGGTGCAATTTTGATTGGGAGTGCATTGAATGTGCAGATTGTTTTGGGTAGTAATGACATTTTAACAATATTTATTCTTCCAATCCATGAGCATGTAATGTTTTTCCATTTCTTTCTGTCTTCTTCAATTTCCTTCACAAGCGTTCTATAGTTTTCATCATACAGATCTCTTATATCTTTGGTTAGGCTTATTCCGAGGTATTTTATGGTTTTTTGTCTTTTTGTACCTTCTTACACAGAGTTCTTTACAGACCATACATTTTTAACATTTTGTCAAAGTCCAACTTACCCACTTCCCTTTCATGGATCATGCATTTGTTGTCAGGTCCAAGAATTCTCTCACCCTAGATCATGAAGATTTTCTGTTTTTTTTTCCCCCTAAAAGTTTTATAGCTTACACTGAAGTCTGTGATCCTTATAAGGGAACTTTTCTATAAGGTGCAAGGTTTCTGGTGAGGTCTTTCTGTTTGTCTATGGACGTCCAACTGTTCCTGCACCGTTTTTAGCCAAGGTCAGCTTTCTTCCACGGAGATGCTTTTACACCTTTGACAAAAATCACTTGTGCTGACTTCTCTGGTTCTGTTTCTAGGCTCTCTGTTCTTTTCCATTGATCCATGTGTCTGTCGCTCTGCCAATATCACACTGTCCTGATTACTGTAGCTGTACAGTAAGCCTTAATATAAACAAGGTAGACTTACTCCTGCTATTTTATTCTTCTTCAATATCATTTTGGCTATTTGAGGGTCTGTGCCTTTCCACATCCATTTCAGAATAACCTGATTTACGTCTATAAAAACCTTGCTGGAATTTTGATAGGAATTTCTTTCAAACTGTGTATCAATCTGCAACATCTTTACTACATACTGAGTCTTCTGTGAATGAACAAGAACTATCTTTCTGTTAATTTAGGTCTTATTTGATTTCTTTCATCAAAGTTTTGTAATATTTAAAGTATAGATCCTATATATGATTTAAGTTATACCTAAGTATTTCATTTTCTTTGGAGTGATCATGAATGGTGTTTTTAATTTCAGTTTTCACTTATGTATTTTGAGTATACAGAAGTATGATTGATTTTTCTGTCTTCACCTTGTGTAACTATCACCTTGCAGAACTTATTTGCTGATTTCAGAAGGGAATTTTTTTTTCTTTTGTTAAGTTCTAGGGGTTTTCTACATAGACAACCATGTCATCTACATGTGAAGTGTGGTATTCCTTACCAATGCTTTTATTTCTTTTTCTCATCTTATCTCAGTGACTAGAACTTCCAGTACTTTGTTGACTAAGAGAGGCGTGAGCAGACTTCTTTGCCTCATTCCTCTAAACAATCATTCTCCCCATTCCAGGCCAACTGGTGTCTGTTGGCTTAGGAGAGTCAGATCCATGGAGATGAAGAGACATCTCCAAGTGTTGGCTGGTCCTCCACAAGCTGCCCACGTGTCTCAGGGGAAGGGAGAGGAAGGGAGAGGAGTCTTGGGCTCACAGGGACAAAGAAGTTTCCCAGACTGGGCCACCTGTTGTGTGGAGGTTTTTTTTTTTTTTTTTTTTTAATGCTTGTCTATTGTTGAGAGACAGAGACAGAGCATAAGCGAGGGAGGGGTGGAGAGAGAGGGAGACAGAATCCGAAGCAGGATCCAGACTCTGAGCTCTCAGCACAGGGCCTCACATGAGGCTCAAACCCACAAACTGTGAGATCATGACCTGAGCTGAAGTCATAGGCTTAACCAACTGAGCCACCCAGGTGCCCCTGTGGAGGCCTCTTCTGATGGTGTCTCCCTGCCCCAGACACCCTGGTATCTCTTGTGGGGAATAGTAACCTTAGGCCAACAGGGAATAGAAACGCTTGCCTTGACCACCATTCTCAGTGAAGACAAGGCGCTGAGTTTACTGCTGTTACCGACGGAACTCCTGTTTTATCAGGAGAGGAATGAGCCTGGGTTGCTTTCCGATGCTAAGTTCCAAGTCAGAAAACACCATTCCATTAGGTCTGCTATGGAGGGCACAGAAGATGTCCTGCTGCTGTGCTATTCTTGGTAGTCCTGGCATCCCAAAGCAAATCACCTTCCTCTTACCACCTTCCAGTTATCCTTTAGTTACCTCTTGTGTGATTTCCAGGGTTTACTGTCATACTTTGCCAAGAGATGCAGGGAAAAGCAACCTTATGCCACCTTGTCTGGACAGAAGCTGCATCAAATACCTTTCTATCTGTTTAAAAGTGAGAGCGAATGAAATCTTTCCTTTAGTAGAATTCCAAGTAATTTATGTAGATACTGCTTCGTCCAGCGGGTAGAGCTCAATTCTTGGCCTTCCCCCTTGAAGGCAGGCTAGATGTAGTGACTTACTTCCAAAAATGAAGTGAGCTTACTACCAAACAATGAAAAGTCTGGAATTTCGCTAATAGTTAGTTACCAATACCAGTTTTGGTTGTGACAAATGTACTACATAGTAGCATGAGATGTTATAAACAGGTCAAACCGAGTGATAGATATATGGGAACCCTCTGTATGTGCATCTGCAGCTTTTCTATAAATTTCAAAGTCTTCCAAAATAAAAGTTCATTTTTAAAAAGTTAATTGAAAAATAATCCTATTCCCAAATACCAAACATATTTCCAGCAAAAATCTCTGATCATTCAGTTAGCTATCTTTTACTTTAGGGCCGACAGGACAATGACATTAAAGAGCTTTAGGGCAAATACCAGTGACCTGGAAGTGTTCCACTAAGCACCTATCATTCCATCACAGAGATAGCACAGCAAAGTGAAGAAAGAGTGAGGTATGTGCATGTGTCTTCAAGGAGGCAGTGATCTGGAGATCAAATATATTGGGCTGAATCACTGGCTAAGTGGAAGCTGCGGTCCATGGAAAGATCACGGTCACTCAGTCTTCCCTGTATGAGCTTCTGTGTGTCAAGGGAGATTTGACGTGGAATGCTATAAGGAACCCTGAAACATTGTGACAAGGGAGCCATGGCCAAGCAATGTGCCCTGCTGGGTGACATGTATCAACCTTCAGCGGGACTGTGTCACCTACAAAATCACAGCAGATACCTGGCTGTTTGTGTCCAATTTACCTTATAGTCATCATAACTTCCATGTAACCAGCTGTCACTATCTGAAAATGAACCACAGGCAGACCTCCAATAAAATACCTGTACCTGAAACCCTAAAGCTTTATTTAAGGCATGGATTTCAAGCTGAGCCTTGATAACAGCAGTGATGACAACTGCTGCTAAGAGGAATATTCCATAAGCAGTAAGTGTGGCTACATATCAGAGGAATATGGGCAGAAAGATGTCTAGGTTTGAAGGCATGTGTACACACAAAATGTTTGTGGGTGTGCTTATGCGTGCAAGGCTGCTGGAAACACATGTCTATGGGAAGATACCAGTGTGTGTAAAAGTTTACGATAGGGGTATGGGTGCCAGAGAATGGCAGGCAGATGAAAATCTCTGTGTGTTTCTACTTAAGAGTAGTGTGGATGTGATGCTAGGAGTGCAGAAGTGTCAGTGTGTGAGTGTGCAAGGGGGGATGTGCAAGCAACACAGCAAGCTCACACAGGTGGCTCTGTGTGTGATCATCAGGACTATAAATATCTGTGTGGTTCATAAGCCTCTGTTGAAGGTTTCTCCTTTGACTGAGGCCCTGGATCAATAAAACTCTACTGACACTCCACAAGGTCAGTACCATCCTCAGACTCACACAGAGGGGGCCCCTGTTCTGCCCTAGATGGGGTGGGGCTTCTGTGGGGCTTAGAAGACAGGCCTATGCAGGGCCCAGGCTTCCCCTTTCTACACCATGTGCTTGGTCACCAAAACCAAATTTCCTTCCCAAATGGCCCTGAGCCAACTTGTAGGCCTGTAGCCTGGGCCTTTCCTCCAGATCTTTTCTTTCAAGGTGGCCTGAGCTGCCGGTGAGGGCCCCCTCTGCACGAGGGGAGACTCTAGGACAGCGGCTAGCAGTGAGGAGGGGGTTTGAAGATCAGGGTACAGACAAGAAGGCAGGGGTCACAGGCATGCATGCAAGGCTCTCATGGAGCAGGATGAAGGGAGGCAGGAAGAGGTGTGTTCCTGCCACACGGCCACATCCCAGGTCATGACGACAGTTCACATGTCAAGACAGGGGGATCCAACACATGTTGTTCATGATGGCATGTTCACATGATGATCTTACAACTTAGTTATTTAGGGATGTGAGCCTTCACCTACCCTCTTGCTGCAGGCCCCAGCTGTGTGTGTGCGCGCGCATACACACACACACACACGTGTGTGTATATGCATGTGCGTGCACCTCGTGCTGGAGCATCTGGGAACCTGCCCTCCCCCCAGGCTCTAGGCCCCGACAGCTCACCAGCAGAGATCAGCACTGGAGGTAAGGCCATTTCTGACCCAGCTGGGGGCCGGAGACTTAGCTCATAGCAGCAACAATCTTGCACTCCCCGGAATGTGATCCACTTAGCATATCAATCCTAACCCAACACACATGCACCCACACTCATCAGGGACATGTCTACTAACCACAGAAATCAGCCCAGAAACCCCTAGACCTGGGCAAGATATCTGAATATCATTAAGAGCTACTTTGAGCAAACCGCACTTGGTCACTGTTAAACCCACAGCATCCTCACAGCCCCAGACTGAAGCCACTCAGATCTAATTACTCTGGGGGTGACAACCAATGCAAGGACAAGAGGCACATTATCGAAAACCACTTTAGCACTGCTCCGGCTCACAGCCACGCTGCCCTCGGTAATGACTTTACCCAATTAGCTTGCAAGCAGTCTGCCTTTTGTAAATCAGCGATGCCAGGGAAATGAATTCTGCACCCGGAAGGGAAGGGCAAGCAACTAGCAATTGCATGGAAATCATTAATTGGCTTGAGCTTTTTAGGTTAAGTGAATTATCATTATTTCCTCTGTTTGGTGGCTTTGTGCAGAGATGAGGTCAAGTGGGCAGCCCACCGTGATTTTCACAGTCCTCCTGGCATTCACTCATTCCAGGAAATGGAACAAAGCCCTCATAGGCCTGTCTGGGAGGCAGCTCTGAGGCCGCCGGGTCCCTGCCCTCCCAGCATCCACTTTCGGTTAGTCTCGGGAAGGTACATCATGCACAGGAGGCATATAAAGAACACGCACATCTGCGAATGGCTCACACTTGGAAATGAAGTCTAATTAGTTTGCTTAAGACCTCTTGCCTGGACTGAGGGGGACATTTCACAAGCGCGTTTAATCGTCCCAAGTTCACAGGGAGCTAGACTCAGCAAATATGCGCTTTTGTGAACAAGACATTAGGTGGGAAACAAATGATTCGCTCTTGATGCTGGAGAGCAAATGAAGAAAGTCAAGAGTATTTCCCAGTATCCATAGGTGACAAATAGACTATGTAGCTGACACTGCTACTATAAAGACCCAGCAGAAGAGAAGAAAAGCCTGAGGTTCTCAAGGCAGGGCTTCTCAATTGTGGTGCACGTGCATTACAATCACCTGCAGGCCTTATAAAAACAGAGTTGGGCCTCATCCCTGGAGTTTCTGCTTCAGGAGATCCAGCAGGGGCTTGAGAATCTGTATTCTAGCAAGCTCTAAGGTGATGGCTAGGCTGCTGGTCTGGGGATCATACTTAGAGGTGACTGCTTAAGGAACCATTCCCTTAATTCTAATTATGTGTAACAACTCCAATTTGTTTAAAAAGTAATATAGCACGTGGTTGAGATTATGGACACTGGGGTCAAAGAGATCTAGGTTTCAAGTGTAATTCTACCCCTGACTGCCTGTGTAATCTGGGGCAAGTTCACCTCTTCCAAGTCAGTTTTACCTTCTGTAAATTAAAAGCAACTCCTCCCAGGGCCATATGGAAGACCAACATGAACTAACAAATGTAAATTCAACCTACTTACATATTAAGCTCATTAATTAATCTAGTTAACTAGTGATTATTCTTGTTAGTTTTTATTAGTACTAATAAAATGTTAATTATTTTCCAAACTTTGTCTCCCCAAAGAGACAGACCTTATCTTAACAGTTTAAATTTGCACCCGCATACATAAACACGTTCCTAGGCAGTGCTTGAAACTTCATGTTCTTTTAAGACTAGACATGCTTCCCAAAATCATATTCACAACAGGAAATTATTTTAAAAACCCTCCTTCACAGAGGCTTTTAAATAAAGTGCAAAATCTCCAACAATTGTACATTTAAAAAAACCTCAAGACCAATCTCATTCATGAATATAATGCAAAAAGTGGCTCAAAGAATCAAGAAGCACAATAAAAGAAATATTACATCATGGCCAAGTGGAATTTATATCTGTAATGCAAAGACTGCTCAGTGTTAGTAAATCCATTAAACTAGTTTATCATAATAAAGAGCTCAAGAGTAAAATCATGTAACCACATAGATACTGAAAAAGTACTGGATAAAATTCAACAACCATTCTTAACAACAACAACAAAAATCATTCAAACAAAATTAAATGTATACTTCTTTGACATGATAAAATGTATTTATCTCAATCCCAAAGCTAGGATCAATCTTAAAGATGCAATACTAGAGTACAAACCAACAAGAATCAGAACTAAGATAAGGGTACTACTATCATCATGGTTATTTTACATGAGATGAGAGGGAACGAGGAAAGGCCTAAAGAAACATAAAAACTGGAAAGAAGTCACATAAAAGTAGGACTATTTAAAGACAAGTTGGTCGGGACAGTTGGCTGGCTCAGTCAGAAGAGCATGCAACTCTTGATCTCGGTGTTGTGAGTTTCAGCCTCACGCTGAGTGTAGAGATTACTTAAATAAATAAACTTGAAAGAAATAAAGACAAGTTGATCATATTCTAGGAAAGCCAAAACAAAAATCAACTAAAATCTACTGTCAAACAGGGGCGCCTGGGTGGCTTAGTTGGTTAAGCATGTGACTTCGGCTCAGGTCATGATCTCACGATTTGTGGGTTCGATCCCAGTGTTGGGCTCTGTGCTGACAGCCAGCTCAGAGCCTGGAGCCTGCTTCAGATTCTGTGTCTCCCTCTCTCTCTAACCCTCCCCTGCTCACACTGTCTGTCTGTCTCTCTCTCAGAAAGAAATAAAACATTAAAAAAAAAAAGCTACTGTCAAACAAAAGACAACTCAGAAAGCTAGCAAGATACAAAATTAATGTATAGGCACTTATAGGCTCCTTATATACAAATCTCCATTGATTAGGAGACATACTTAAAAAATTACATTCTATATAACATACCTTAATAAAATAAAATAAATAAACTAAAATACCAGGGAATTAACTAAATAATAAATGTGCAAATCTTTAAGAATAAAACTTTAAAATCCTTCTAACAGACATAAAAGAAAACCTGCACAGTTAGAAAGGCATACAATGTTCTTAGACAGGAAAACAGATTCATGAAGATGTCCATTTTTTCTTAAGGTCATTTATGAATGCAATGCTCTCTTAATGAAAATATCATTTTTATTTTGGGAATTATACAATTTTATCCTTAAGTATATCTAGAAAAAGATTGGAAGACTATGAAGAAAAGACCAAAAAACTTTGAAAAAGGAAAGTAATGAAGAGAGCAGGCCTGTCAGAGAGGTGAACATATTGCAAAGCTTTAATCTTAAGATAGTGTGTTACTGGCACTGGATCTGACTACAAACACGGACAAATGGACCAAAATAGAAAGTCCAAAAATCAACGCAAACTCAGTACATGATCAAGGTGGGCAGCTGTACCAGTGTGGAGAAAATATATATTCACCTAGTGATGTAAACACAAGTGAATAGCGTCTCAAAAAAAAAAAAAAAGATCACTTCTGTGCCTTAAAATACACATCAAAATAAATACCCAATATGTAAAAATGTGACAGGAGAAAAAAATGGGATAGGGCATTTATTGACCTGGAAGCAGAGAAGGCCTTTTGAGTCAAGCCTA
Source organism: Crocuta crocuta (assembly GCF_008692635.1). Taxonomy (NCBI): domain Eukaryota; kingdom Metazoa; phylum Chordata; class Mammalia; order Carnivora; family Hyaenidae; genus Crocuta; species Crocuta crocuta. The sequence goes on from NW_027530640.1 coordinate 9,812,769, forward strand.
AAAATCCACATATTTTTAATTGAAGAAAACACAAAAGCCAACACCAGTGAATACAAACACATAAAAAAATCAAACTTTAACTTAGCAATATATCCTAAGCAACATCTAAAGATAAACATCACCACTAGGAATCTCTTATCTGTTTTCAAATTACAGGCAAAGGGCTCCTATCTCTAATAGATAAAGAGCTTCTAGAAATTAACAAGTATAAGACATAGGACTTAACTACGAAAAAGGGACCAAGGACCGGAATAGACCTATAAATGCACGTACCTTCTCATCCATTAAGTCGTCTTCTGTAAAGTTAGCATCTCAAGAACGTGCACACGATGTGTGAAATGATAAATACACAAAATACTGGAAACTCAAATGCCCATCAACAGGAATGGATTGAATCAATTATTCATACACTGGAATACTACACACCTTTAGAAGAAGACGAAGAGAGAGAGAACGATAATCTCTACACAGATATGCAAAGATCTCTAAGATATACTGATATCTACAAAAAGCAGGGTAAAGAACACTGCCTATAATAGGGTGTTACGTTTTAACAAAAGAAGATAAAGAATACACACACACACACACACACACACAGGCTAAGCAACAAATCTTTAAAAATATTTCTGGAAGGATACACAAGAGACCAGTAACAGTGGTTATTGGGTAAGAAAACTGGATACATGGAGACTTTTTATTGTATTCCTTGCTATTTATTTTCACTTCCGAAAATCATGTGACTGTATCCTCCTACTTAAAAGCTACATTGAAAAAACAAAGAAAATAACAAGAAATGTGACTGTTCTGCACACAGGCCCTGGGAGTTGCCTCACCCTACCTCCAGCTGAGCCCCTGAAGCTCCCCTGGGTCCTCGCCTGAGGACTTCTCTTTTCCATAACAACCAGTATCTGGGGGAAAGCCTTCGGATACCACATTATCAGGAGCTCTTTTAAATCTCTCAAAATTACAATGAAACCCATCCAAAAGTTGAAAACAGGCTAGGGTTGCATATTTTAAATTCATCACTAGTGCCTCTATTTTCTTGTGTGTTCAGTCTCATTTTTCTAGTACCAAAGACATCATTAAGAAGGTGATTTTACAAAATCAATAGAAAAAAAAGGTTAGTATCTAAACATAGACTGCCACATTCGCATGTGGGGACGGAGCAGAACAAACTGGCTTGAAGTCTCTGAGATACTGGAAAGCCCCCTATCTATCTCCCTGGAATACCAAAGACCCTAAACGAACCTGTCTAAGAAATGGTTCCGTCCAAATACACGATTATGTTTCAACAGGAATTCTGCAGGTAAATGCCATAATGCACTGATGGTGCTTCTGATTCAATTTTCTGCTTACATCCATATCTGCTGAATCCCTTATTATGAATGAACAGAGCTGGCCTCAGGTATGAGACCTCTAGTCCTAATCACTGCAGCCACCAGAACTAATGACTGTAATGACTCGAAACTGATCAGCTAGAGGGCCAGGGTCCCCCGCAGCACCACTCTGTGGGCTTGCATTAACAGCACCAGCAAGGAGAGCCAGCATCCAGAGCAAAGAACAAGGATTAAAGGATTATCTCCCGAGATAAAAGCAATGAGGATGAAGCCGTTTCCAATAAGGTGGGAGCAGCACTCTTTCCAAACAGTGGCAGCAACCTCAGTAAATATTCCGGAGAAGGGTGGTGCAGCTTATGTTATTATTGATGAAAGATAGAACTCTAATAAAAATTCAGTGAGTATAAAAAAAGTCAGAGATGGTCTCATTTCATGTGTAATAAAGTAAGGCACATAAAAATAACATGTTGGCTATAAAGAGACTATGTTGCTTTCGATACAGGTACGCAAAAGCACAAAGTGAGGCACTTAAAAAGACTTCTGGTGGCACAGGGATCCACAGAAAAATGAACCCCCAAAGTTCAACAGGCACAAAATTCAGATTTAGGTTGGAATGCAGAGGTACGGTGCTGGCAAAAGTGTGTCCATCAGGTGACTGTGAGTTTGTGGCTTCCACTGTAGAATTTTACAAAACAAAGGATGATTGATTTCTAACACCTAAAAAATGGGGCACGCTATCTTAAGTTTAAAATCACAAGAACTTGGGGAGCCTGGGTGGCTTAGTCAGTTAAGTGTCAGACTTCGGCTAAGGTCAATATCTCACAGTTCACGAGTTCAAGTCCCGGAAGTCAGGCTCTGGGCTGACAGCTCAGAGCCTAGAGCCTGCTTAGGATTCTGTGTCTCCCTCTCTCTCTGTGACTCCTCTGCTTGCACTCTCTCTCTCTCTCTCTCTCAAAAATAAACATTAAGTTTTTTTTAATACATTTAAAAAATAAAATAAAATCACAAGAACACAGGGGCACTGGGGTGGTTCAGTTGGTAGAGCACCCAACTTCGGCTCAGGTCATGATCTCGTGGTTCATGAGTTCAAGCCCCACATCGGGTTCGCTGCTGTCAGCCTGTCAGCACAAAACCCCCTTCAGATCCTCTGTCCCTCTCTCTGCCCCTCCCCTGCTTATACTTTCTCAAAAATAAATATTACATTAAATTAAGTTAAAATTAAATTAAAACAAAATAATAAAAAATAAAATAAAAATCACAAGAACATCAAGACCCTGGGTCTCAAGTGAAGAGCATCCTGCCAGAAGACAAAGCACCACGTGACCGCGGTCATCAGGGTTTTGTTCTGGTCCTGATGGAGAACATGCACACCTAAAGAAAGGACTGCTGGGCCTGCATTTATGAGGGCAGATGAGTCCCCTGGCACCTGGACAAGGCTGACCTCACAAGATGCTCTGCCGTGCCAGCACCTGTCACCTTGGCCCGGTGCCCTCCCACAGAGGAACAGAAGTCAAACCCCAAAGGGGTGAAGAAGCCAGATTCTTTCAAACAAAGGCCTTTGACAAATTATTTTTTAAACACTAATTTTACAACTTAGCAGCATCGAGGATCAAGTCTACCTGTATCTAATAAGAAAAAACAGCTCCCAAAATGGATAAAAATGAGTAACTCAAAATCACCCTCTAAGAATTTAAAGAGAAAGATAATCAATCTCTCTGTCCCACTCCTGCAGAAGCTCAGGAAGTACTAATGAACGTGACCACCTTTCCCACTCAAACTGGCAAAGAAACACTACTGGCATTAAGCAGCCAGGTGAGAGCGAACACAATTAATTGTAAACACATCGTGTTTCATTAGGATTCTCCTTGATGCCAGTATGAAAAAAAAAATCAATAATGTTTTCTACTTAAAAGCCAATCTGAAAAGCAATTTTAGAAAAATAATTGGTTTCAGAAATGAAAAAAGCACATGGACATAAGTGTATCTTGCCATTACATTCTTGAGTTTTACAAGGCCATTCTCAGGTCTCATATAACATTTATAAGAATTAATTATACCCCAAATGATTATTATACCAATTGTTGGTTCTAATCAATAGTTAAGGACATAAGCAGAGGAGGAAATTAATTACACATTCAATACTGCTCCTTAAAAATAAAAGTAAAATTGAGGGCAATAAAAGTATCAAGCAGTGGCAGGAGTGAAAGATACACAAATTCCGTCTACAGCCACAAGGAGGTCATGCTTTTGGCAAAGGCACCCAGACGGTTACAGAATCGGAATCCTGGGGAGACATGAGCCACCTGAGGAGAGTGGGGTCCTATGGCCCAATCACAAATTCTCTGAAGCATGAATTCTCTCACAGCTGCCTTGGTTAAAGTATGTCTTCCAAGGAGCTTTAACGACCTGAGACTCTTCAAGTACAGAATCTATGACAAGAAGAAAAAATAAAAGACTCTGAATCAAAATAATGAGGGAGGGCAGTTTGAAGGATGAAGAAGCATGAATCAGGTCAAAGAAAAAAAAAAAAAAACATGGATGGAAGGGGGCCCACAGCAGGCAACGGCTGAGCACGGCCGAGGCTAAGGAGGAGGCAGTGATAGGAAGCTAGGTGGTAGACTGGAGAGGGCAGGCCAGGGGGCTTTGAGGACAAGCCAGTGGGTGCCTGGCCCAAGACCTGGCAGGTCGCTGGCTTGGTTCTCACACTGAGGATCCCTGAAGGTCCCCAAAGTTCCCATGGGGCTCAGTGGCACACTTATCTGGATGAGACTTGCCCTTGGTTGAGGGGCCACCAACAATATGGAAATTCTGGGTCTGCTCTGGCTAGGACCCATGTGATACTTGCTTGTAAAATTCACACAAAGGATCATATTTGCTTTGCAATCTTCTATCTGCGTAGTTCTCCAATAACAATCCAAAGTGCAGAAAACCTGACAGATTGACTTGTTCTGGACCCCCAGCTATACAACTCCTCATCATCATGTAAGTTGGGAAGGGGAAGGGAGTAGGAAGAGGAAGAGGAAGAAGAGGAGGAAGAGGAGGAAGGAGGAGGAGGAGGGAGGGGGGAGGAGGAGGAGGAGGAGGCTATTTCTTTCCTGGAATAAAAGGCCTTATATTAACTCGTATCTGTCTTCCTACACAATTCTTGGAGGCTAAAAATTAGCTGCAAAGTTTAAATACACTAAAAATGAAATTTCTTCTTTGGGTTTTATTTCTAGGTAAGAAAATATAAAAAAGCAGAAGTTTTCTCAGCCCTTGTCACCCTTCAGAACCTGTAGAATCTTAATCTGTATTTCCTACTACTTAGCTCCTAATAATCATAAAATAAAGTCTTAAATTGTATTCTACATATTTCACCTGTGTTTGTCTAATTCATTCATGGCATCAGTCAACATTTGCTCAGCACCTTCTGTGCAAGGGTCACAGGTCTAAGTGACATAACCATCCTGTCCTTAGAACCCACAGTCTAGAAGAAAAGCCTATTTCCATCATCAACTGTGAAGCACAAAGTAGAAGCAACATGTATTTTCATGGGCTCACTCATAACTACTGATTAACCCATCTCTATCATGATATACAGGATAATTGCAAAATTTTAAGACAACTGATATGAGAAATTAGTATCCTTGGTGGTCAAGAATGGGACTTTCGGAGTCAAAGCTTGGTCTGAAGTCTGGCTTGAGCCACTTTCTTGCTCTGTGACTCTGGGCCTCTGTGAACCTGTTTTCTCATCCGAACAGAGAGATAAGAAAAGTTCCAGCCTTGTACAGTGATGGTACACATTCAAGGAGATAATTCATATGAGGAGCTTAGTACAGAATCTGGAAAAGAGTCAGTACTCAAAATTACGAGGTATCAAATGATGTCTGTAAGCTATTAACATTCTTTCCTTAGGCTTTGGGAAAATTTCATAGAGATTAACTAGAGTTTTCACCCGCCACTATTCCTTTTCCATCAGAGAATCCTGGCCAAGCAGGCCCAGGGCACATTTCTTATGTCCCTCAAGAAAAGGTGGCTGTTCTTTAAATCTAAGTCAAAGATTATGTTGAAATCCAGAGCCCAAAAGTTCACTGTCACTGCTAGCACCTCATTCTCTACCATCTCTTGAAGATGAAACATAACCTATATCTTCACCAAACAAAAACATCACATGGCTGGAAACATTACAGGAGTCCATTTTCTCACCAGTGATGCTGGTCTTTGTGGATATTCTTGGCTCAGGCATACAACCCATTTGAAATTTCATGTAAGAAAAACATAAGGGCATCAAAAAAGAACATCGGGTTTGATGCAAGAACCACCTCCTGGGCCTTATCCTACAGAAATACTTCTACAAGCATGACAGATTCACTCACAGCGATAATCAATGAACCATACTTGGTAATAACTAGAAAAAAAACTGGAAATAACTCAACCCCAAGAATGGGAACATGATTAAATAAATAGCAGTACTTCAGGAATACATACACAGAATACTATGCATCCACTAAAAATAATGTGCTGATGAATGAAATGATAAAGGGGAACTGTCCATGAGTTTACAGGAAAAAGGAGGTAAGGGGCTCCTGGGTGGTTCAATCGTTAAGCATCTGACTGTGGCTCAGGTCATGATCTCACAGTTCGTGAGTTCGAACCCTACGTCGGACTCTGTGTTGACAGCTTGGAGCCTGTTTCAGATTCTATGTCTCCCTTTCTCTCTCTCCCTCCCCCACTCATTTTCTCCCTCTCGTCCTCNTGGTCCACTCATAGACCTTGGGTCAGTTTTACAAATCAGCCTTTCTGGCTGCTCCCTTACCACATGCTCCCTGTTTTCCCTGGAGCGGCCTGTGCCTCTGCAGAAAGTTCCCAGTTCAAACTACCACTCTAGTCACAAAAAGGGTATCAGGAACAGAGCACACACTTAAGGGCTAGATGGGCTGTGGTTCAAATCTCCACTCAGCCACCACACCTTGGTGACCTTGGTGACCTTGGATAAGACCTTTTCTTCCTTGTACTTTTTATTTACAAAGAGAGATTCACAGTAAGTTCTTAAAATGAAAGTATATAGGGATGCCTGGGCAGCTCAGTTGGTTGAGCATGTGACTTGGGCTCAGGTCATGATCTTGAGGTCCCTGAGTCCAAGCCCCACACTGGGCCCTGTGCTGACAGCTCAGAGCATGGAGCCTGGTTCGGATTCTGTGTCTCCCTCTAACTCTCCCTCTCCTGAACTTACACTCTGTGTCTGTCTCTCTCTCTTTCTCTCTCTCTCAAAAATAAACATTAAAATTTTCAAAAAAATTAAAGTATTTAAAATACTACAAAGTAAAAACTAAAATTCCTCTTGCTCCTCCCAGCCCATTCCTCAGAGATAAAAGGTTACAATTTGGTGTTCAGATATTTGACACACAAATACAAGCATGTGTCAGATACAGATATATATAAACACTATGTTTTACATAAAAGGAATCCTATTAGTTACACTATTGCTTTTTTATAGGAGTATCACAGTATTATGGATATTTATCCAGATGACTGTGTATTTCCTGAACCTGTTTAAAAGCTGCTCAGGATTTGAACCCAGCCCCCTAGTTTTAAGATGGGAGCAACCATGTTTTCTTTATACAGGGATCGGTATTAACAAGATGATGTCCACGCACATGCACACACTTGTTCCTAAGAGGAATAGACAGTACTTGCATACAGTAGGTATTCAATAAATGGTAATTATTGTTCTTCCCAACAACTACTAAACTCAGCATTTACTTTGTGTCCAGTCCTGTACTAGACCCTGGAGATATGGAAGTACACAAGAAAAACGTAAGCCTACTCCCAAGGAGATTACCATCTAGCCAGAGAATCAGACAGTACATAATTCTAGAAAATTGTCAAATTACAACTGGGTGGTGATGCAGAATACAGGCTGTTAGGAGAGAGTGACCCAGGTGAGTGTAGGGTCAATGAAAGATGTCCTTGAGGACGTACCATATAAACTGGGATCTCAAGAAAGAGCTGGACACGCCAGGTGAAGAGCAGGCAGGAATATGCTAACCACAGAGAAGGGAATGTGTGAAGGCCCCCAAGCAAGCTCTTTGCTAATTATTACAGTAAATTCTTAAAGAAACAGTCACATAACTAAGCGGTGAAATAACCACGATTCATTCGCAATTATAATTCTTACTCCCTCTATACTATCTGAAAAACATACCACCCAGATACATTTCTATTCTGTACAGTGAAAGAATCAAACAGACCAGAGATCATGGTCCTAAGACAAATATAAACATACCAAGAAGAAAAATGTGAAGAACAGAATCACGAACACAGCAGCCACTGAGAATATGCTACAGAAAAGTTCCCACAGCTTGATAACCCAACTGATATTATCATTTCTGACTAAGACTCCACCCCCTTGATCTAAGGTCAGCCTAAATGTCCCAAGAGACAGAAATAGCCCCTCCCCCTTTCTCTTCTGGGGCAGACCAGCTCAGTGTTGACCAGATATAAACACTAGGTATATCCTCTCCAAATACAGAATAATCCCTCTTTATCTGAGAGTTTCAGGATCTTTTTTCAGTGTCTGGGATAGTATGATGTTCTAAACAGCTAGGGAGTCATTATTTGATATGTTAACAAAACCACATTTAATCCTGCATGCACTTCAGATTTCTCCAACAGCACCAGCTGTCAGATGATAGGAATTTGTCAAAGCATGTCCTTTGGAGGCTACGACGGGATCCATTGGTGTGGCTCTGGCATTCGAAGCTAGACAACAAGATACATGGAGGAACCAGGGTTTCCTTGAGGGTTGAGACCAGCCTAATCTATTCCTCCAGGTCCTCAGAGCCTTCTCTGTAAAGACGATGGCTTCCCAGCTCCTTCATTCACTGCCCTTGCCCTCAAGCATCTGAAAGTAGAGCAAAAACATTTCTTTCTCCATGGAGGACAGCAATCTTGCTACATGAGTCTCACACTTAGCAACGTCATTCATTTCATTTGGAAATTTATGCCTGTATCTGCAGCCCTGGCAAGAAAAAACATGGCACCAAGGCCGTTTATTCCCCTGCCATTCTTGCCAAAGACAATACAATCCATTCAGAGAAACAGGTTATCTTCAAAAGGATGGAAGTAAAGATCTAAAATGACTGGATAGATCATTCTCCTTACAAGGAACACTGAATAATCCTGCCATTTTTCTTCCTCAAGTCCCTCGGATTTGCAAAGAACAAGGCTTCCATTTTACAAGACCAACCCCATTTCCTTATGAGGTATTGTTGCAAAGCTGCAAAGACGTAACTCTGTTAAACTTAATCTACCTCAATATATCAATTAGGCAAGTTGTTTGAGGAAATCTTATGGGAATAATTTCTATTATAAAATAAATTAACACCTCTCAACAGACTTGCCTTATCTTAGAACTCCATAAACTCAAATTCAGAAGCAACGTCAATGGCAAGTACGCTGTCCCCCAACGTTTGATTCCTGTCCAGTCTTAGGTGAACATCCCAGCAATGGCAACTCATTTCTTGAGGCAGCTACCCCTGCCCCATTCAGCCTGAGCTGTGAAAAGGCCATACTTGCTGTGAACCAAAATCCATCACTTTGCAACTCCCACTCACTTTTTCTGGGACTATCCTTTGGTGACAAACGGAATCTTCAACTTCTTCTGGACAAGAACCCAACCAACACCTGAGTACAGCTATTATAAAACCCAATGGAGTTCAAAATTCCACCCACTATTCTGGCTTATATGGAGGCTTGTCCACACCTGTGAGTGCTTTACCACCTCACTCCTACTTTTAAAACTGCATATAAGGCTCTTGAAACCACTTCTGGATGAAGATACCCATGCCTTGCTGTAAGTGTTTACCCCTAAGCTGACAGTATGACTCTGTCATCACAAACTGGGAATTTCTCCCACTGCCTAATCACCAATGATTAGGCAGAACCAAACTGTAAACATTTGTAAACTGCACCTCCTCTTCATCCCTCCAAAAGTAGCCATCATGCTCGTAGTTCTGTCAATGACTGGGAATTTCCTAACAAAATCTAGTATGAATTTGGAGGATCTTTAAATAAAATGTGCATTTTATAAACCTGTCAGCATCTGCACACATCTGAGAAGCAGAGATGAAAATGTACACTTATGGTGTAGGGGGAAGTGTGTCCCACCCATGTGAAGCTCAAATTACATTGTGAAGCTCCCATGTGATACGGTTGTAACCCTCTAGGCTAGCAGTGGGGTCTAGAGAAGAAAGCTGATACTCATAATCATCCATCTGCCTGTGGGTTTGAACCGACCTACAATTTTGGCATAGAAGGTGCCTATACAGTCAGGTATCAAAATTCCAGCTTGGATTCTGAATTTCTGACCAAGGACACTGACTCTACCTGCCACTTGGCTGACAAGGAAAGATTCATTTGCTTCTGCTAATTGGCAGCAGAGATCATCTGAACTTTTTGTTCCTGCCAGGAAAAGCCCACATCTCTCAGTTCCAAGGCTAATCACTTACCAGAAACAAAACAATCAGAGTATTCCCTGATGGAGACACAGGGCATCCATTCTTCCTGATGTTGTCAATTTTATCCGTGTATCAAGCCAGACCTTAAGAAGACTGTGTACTCTGTATTATTCTGGCTTATCATTGAATTAACTTATAGAATTGCACTTTGGCAGTCAGCCATCCGTGTACCCTGAGAGACCGAGGAGAAAGCAGTGGTAAAAAGTGACTGAGGTATTTACTGTCAGACGCAGTCAAGAGTACAGTCCACCCTGACAACTCTCTTTTAGAGAACTCAGGTGGAGAAAGGCAACTCTGGCCTCAGTACCAGGAACACCTTATATTTCTTCTGAATAGCAGCCTTCTTTCATCTCACAGTTCTGTGTTCCCTTCTTTACCTTGGTTGTTAGAAAGTCAAAGGACCAGCTCTAGAAGTACACAGCAATTTCCTGTGCATGTGTTTTGAATAGAACCCTTGCTGAAGCTTTATTTACTTATACTTTTCCTTATATACAAATATTGTCCATCTGCTCATTTTTTACCTGATACTTATGTATTCCTGAAGGTTATATTGGGAGAATGGGACAGAGAACATAATTTTTTTTAAATGTCAAGCTATCACGCATTTGGTTACACATCTGAGGACAGCTGAGTCAGATTTCAAGTATATTCTTGTAAGTGAGCATCCACGGACCTGAAGTCAAGAGGGCAGGCAAATAAGGTCCTTTATTTCTCTGACTTAAACTGTGCAGGAAGAGGGGTGCCTGCGGGGCTCAGTTAAGTGTCGGACTCTTGGTTTTGGTTCAGTTCGTGATCTTGTGGTGAGTTTGAGCCCCACATTTGGCTCTGTGCTGACAGCACAGAGCTTACTTGGGATTCTTTCTGTCTCTCTGTCTCTCTCTCACTGTCCCTCCCCCAACTCATGTTTTTTCTTCCTTTATCTCTCTCAAATAAACATTTTAAAAAATGAGTTAAAAAAATGAGTCAGCAAGAAGAGAGGTGGCTAGAGTAGAATGTTTGCAAGGGCTTGTGGATGGCAATGACAATGGGCAAAACCAGGGCTAGGACATGGGCTCTCATGGGCTCAGAAGGGCAATCTCTTACCTTACTGGCATCTTCTCCCCTTGGCATTGAGTGTCTCTGATACTGGCCACCTTCTCTATCTCCTTCTATCATTATTTTTTTGGCCAAAAAAGAGCAGGAGCAGTGCAGGGCTGCTGAACACGACATCTATTCCCCCACCCATGGCTGCTCCAGGCCAGGCTGCCGGTGCCCACAGCAACACCCAAACCCTCCCTAGAGCAGGGAAATTCGGCACCTAATTAAATCACTCCTGATTCACACAGGCTGCACTTTGACTCTCTGGGAAGTAGCTTGTGTTTCTAAATCCCCGAAGCACCTGTATCGTGTGAATTTTATGAGTGAGTGTGCTTGCGTGCGAGCAGGGGTGTGTTTCCCTCTTCCTGAGATTAAAACAATCCATCTGCAGGTGGTATGGGAGGCCACAGAGAAACAGCAGTAATAACCCAGCAGTCTGCCTGGGGCTCAGGTCTGTGTCAGGCGCCCCTGCTCATTACATGTGGCTTCAGGCCTCACACCGTCCAAGTGTAGCCTGGGCACAGATGACTTCCAGCTCTGCTGGGCACTTCCTCCAGGTCAGGGGGGACCCCAAAGATGCACCGCCCTCCAGAGCATTCACACAGCAGGCAAAAGACAAGGTCTGATGATGAGGCCACCAACTTCCCTCTCAGAGAGAAGCCACAGACAAGAAGTCCTAAGACCTACATTCCCATAGGCTTTTCTGTTTGCTTGTTTTTATTAACAATGATTGGCAAACAGTGAAGCAACGTGTTTCACACACATGTAAAAACTTCTCCATCTCCTGCTCCCCTTGGGAAATCAGAAGCTCTGTCACCACTGCACCCAAGACCCTCATGACCATCCTCAGCTAAGGTAGTGTCACAGCTCTGTGGCTCGTCCTGAAGCCCACCGTTCCCCTGTTCCTACACCGGTTACCCCACTGTTTGTGATCCCTGCTCAGGATTTCAAGGTGCCCACCAGAGCGATCTTGAGAGACAAATGGGTAAAGAACGAAACAGCCTGATATAAAGTAATGGCTTACATTTTCCTCATCTCTCTTAATAAATGTTTTTAAAAGAATCAATCCTATCAAATTTCACTTCTGTAGCAACAGAATACTCAGCTCTCAGGACACATTTCTTCCCATCAGATGCTGCCCACCTCCCCCCAGCTTTTCTCCAGATATCTATTCATCCTCGAGAGGCTCCCAGGTGGCTCCCTGGGATCCTTTTCCTGACTGTCACCCAGCAAGAGCTGACTGGCCCCTCACCTGAGCATCAAGGGTGCAAGGTTCTGAGGAAAGCCGCCATCACACTCCTCTTCATTGTTACTGCATGAATCAACTTGGCACCTGCCAGGTAATCAGTTAAGCACTTGACTCAACATTTCCCTGAACAACTAGCCCACGTGCTGGATCAGGTAAGCGAACATATCAAAAAGCTCAAAGATCCTTCCACCTCTAAGAATCCAGAAGAAAACACTGGTCCTGCATCTTTTACCAAAGCTCTATTGCCTTTATCATGCTCTTTATCTAAAGACTGGGTCAGTGCTACATCAGAAATTGGACAGACACCACCCCCGTCAGAGGTCCATTAAGTGTCAACTTCCATTAGTACAGATAAGGGGGAAACAGGCTCAGAAAGGGTCAGCACCTGCCTCAGCACACACATCTACAAAAGACAGGAAGTGGGAATACCACATTGCTTCTCATCCTACGTGGCAATGAGGGTGGAACGGACATCAGACAGACCTCCAGCAATGAACTTCTACATAATATAACCAAAAACCTCAACGAAAGAAAACTCTTCATCTCAGGCACAGGGCCTCTGGGGACCCAGGTGAGTCCAGCAGCGTGCCTCCCAGCAGCCACCTCCCAGTTGTGAAAATGCTCTAATCCACTCGGCAGTCTCAGATGAGGGAAATTTAAACAGCATTATTGATTGATTCTAAAATTCAGCTAACATGTTTTCCCCTATTGAGAATTTCCCCAAACCAAGGCTGTTTCATTAGGACTCAACAAACATAATATAATTAATCCAGGGGCTGTTGCTCTAGCAGGTAGAATAGCAGGAAGGATTGGTTTTGTTGTTGTTTTTCGTTTTTATAAAACTAACACTACATTTTAGGAGTTTGAGGAAAGGTAATAAATATGTCTTTAAAATGGATTGGTCCGTGCTGAAGGAAGCTGTTAAACACAGAAATAGAAAGCCGCAGAACCCTAGATTTGCAAGGGGAATTTTCCTACCCTTCATGATTCTCTGTCATTCCATCCAGAAGGTAGATCACAGCCCAGAACAGCTTGGTTCTGGAGGCACAGGGTGCTGGGAGCTCCCAGCAAAGCCAGGAGGAAGCCAGCAGATGACCATAACAGAGCCATGAGGATATGGGGTCTACATAGCTGTAGCTGACAGCACTGAGCTGGCAACAAACTGAGGTTTGTGAGCACACACCGTACACCAACCCCTGGCCCTCTGCAACACAGTGCCACTCAGTCTCCACTGATGCCCCATGCGACAAGTTTCATTAGCCCCACTTCACAGATGAGAAACTAAAGGCTAAACAAGTTACTCCAATGTATTCAGCAAGTTCATGGAGAGCCAAGGATTGAACTTGAGCCTTTTAAACTCTACTCTTCCCCCCACACCTTGGAGTACTCTTAAGATTCTCTGAGAAAACAAAGAACCTCACACTTTGGCTTTTTTTTGCTTTTTATTCTGAGCCTCTGGCCCCATCCCTGATGGTTTAAAGGCCCATTTAATTCCACTGGTTTTATTGAAGCTGTATTCATACCTCATTGGTTACACTGCAACCTTTGAAACAAGAGCATCAGGCTTCAAATCTTTCATTTTTCCTTGCTTGATGAAGAAAACAAATACAGACTCTATGCTGCTCAAAGTATGATAGCTTAACTATGGTGGGTATAAAGGACCCCGGGAACCTTTTTATTTTTTATTTTAATTTATTTAAATTCAAGTTAGTTAACACACAGTGTTAACTATTGGTTTCAGGAGTAAAACCCAGGGATTCATCACTTACATATAATACCCAGTGCTCATCCTAACAAGTGGCCCCCTTAATGCCTATCATTCATTTAGCCCATTCCATCATCCACCTCCCCTCTGTTCTCTGAATTTAAGAGTCTCTTATGATTTGCCTCCGTCTCTTTTATCTTATTTTTCCTTCCCTTCCCCTATGTTCATCTGTTTTGTTTCTTAAATTCCATGTAGGTGTGAAATCATATGATATTGGTCTTTCTCCACTTGACTCATTTCACTTACCATAGTACACTCTACTTCCATCTACATTTTTGCAAACGGCAAGATTTCATTCGTTTTGATCATAGAGTATTATTCCATTGTATGCATACACCACATCTTCTTTATTCATTCATCAGTCAATGGACATTTGGGCTCTTTCCATACTTTGGCTATGTCGATAGTGCTGCTATAAACATTGGGGTGCACATGCCCCCTTTGAATTAGCATTTTTGTATCCTTTGGATAAATACCTAGTAGTGCAATTGCTGGGTCACAGGGTAGCTCTATTCTTAATTTTCTAAGGAAACTTCATACTGTTTTCCAGAGTGGCAGCACCAGTTTGCATTCCCAGCAGCAGTGCAAAAGAGGAACCTCCTTTTCATTTCAGAAACGGGCTAAGTGAAGTCAGGAAAGGCCACATGATTTGCCTCAACTTAAGTCATGACTCATCCCAGCCTCTTCCTGGGATACCATCCTCTACAGGCCAACGGGCTTCAGGGCAAAATTAGTTGGTATGTATTAGAAATGCTGAGGAAAAAGCAGCCCCAAAAGCAAAACAAATAGAGTCAACATAAATGTCTGCCAATGTGGGAAGAGTGCATAAATAGATGATTTATAAATATTTATTTATATATTATTATATATTATTTATAAATAAATAATATAATTAAGGCACTAACTAGATCTACAACTATCAAACCAAAAACCTTCAGAAACAATTTTCAGTGAAATAAACAGGTTAAAGAAGGAAACGTTCCTACAGCGCAACATGTAATGTAACATCTTATTTGTACACCTCTCCATATGACCTAAAAGTGTAAGAACACAGACAGAAAAGTACATTAATGATGTAGCACTTTAGGGAAAGGGACCAAGAAGGAACCTTCATTGGATTTCACGTTAACACTTGACGTTTTATTTTTTTTTAAATAAGCAAATGGGTACATTCAAAAAATAAATATTATAAGCAAATGGGCAAAGGCAGGCAGGGATGAAAGCTGTAACTTATAACTTGATCTAACTTCAAAGCAGATTGACTGCATCAAAAGCTGGAGCACGCCAATGTGGATTAACAGTTTCCTGTAGCTTCCCTGGCAGAAAGGACTTGGAGCATTTAAAACTCAATACTTCAAAAATTTACAAAACACTATTTCACTGTCATCATCAAGCAGCAGAAGAGGGGACAGCAAAAGGACAGAGGCTAATGGGAAGGTCTGGGGTGGGGGGTGGGCTAACACGAGGTAAGATGAGCTACCACTCAGGGGAAAGCAAAGAGCTAACATCATGTGGAAAGGCAAAGGTAAGAAGGAGAAACCAAGTAGAGGAGACAGGCAGGTACCAGGAGAAAATTATTAAGCTGCTTCCCACAAACCAGGCCTGCTGTCCCTGAAAATCAGCAGAGCTCAAGCGATCAGATAAGGTGAATAGATCCTTAGACATGGAGAAATGTTCAAGGACATATGAATACACATCAGCAGCTCTTTTGGGGGTAAGGTTAAATTCTACATCAAGAGGAATGCTGCAGGGACTTCAGATTTCTTTTAAGCCTAGCATGTAAAATTCCAGATTAATCTGGAGGGGAAAAAAGACCCCCTTCTGAAGAACCATTCTATAAATAAGCCATCTTGCCTCCCTGGAGCACCCTTTAAAATTTGGACAAAACGTGGATGCTGCAATCATCCCCAGGTTTCCGCTTGCAGAAACACAGGTGGAACATGGGAAGGACATGCTCCTTTTGAGTCTTAGAATTTCTGCTTCAAAACAGTTCAAGGCTTTGGTCGGAATTTGAGCTTGTCGGGATCTTGGTATAATAGATCGGAAGTCAGAGGGCAAGAGTTTTCTTCTTTTCTTCAATTCAAGTGAACAGCATGAGTGAAAAGGGCCCCTGACTTTCTGAGCTTTATTTTTATCTGGAGATCAATTTCTACAAGTTCATATTCTGCTCTGAAGATCACCAGCATCATCTGAGATTTAGTCACAGCCAGGCTGCTCGGGAAGAATGATTAGTATTCACTCCAGAAGAAAAACATTATCCTTAAAACCAACAGCTATTCACTCCATCTAAAACATTCATTTATTCCACATTAAAAGAACTCACTTGTTTCAGAAAGTTCCATGATAAATCTCCCTTCAGCCATCTGTCCTAAAAAGGGTTGACTCATCAAGGAGAACTTCATACCCAAACAAATCAATGGGTTCTGTCCTATGTCGGCCATGGCTACATGAAGAGATACTAAATTAACGAATGTTCCCTCACTTTAGGACCTCTTCAAATAATTGTAATTCTATTCTAAATTAAGGTATTGCTTATATACATAAATTACTTTCCCAACCCCCCAATGCAACAACAACAAAAAACCCTTTATATTCAGCAAAAACATTGTGATTAAAGCTTCAAATTTCTTTTTCAAAAAAGACCAGTCAAGAAGCTTTGAAACAACTTTTTAGAATTCGCTTTGCTTCTTGTTCATCCTCTCTCTATTCCACGACATAAAAGCAACACCTTTTATTCTTTTAACACAGCACTGCGGGTCAATAAATTATGTCTTTCTTTCCCCTCCAGGCCCTCTGGATAACCTCCCTGAGCTACCCCACTCTAAGGAGAAAGAAAATCTGTGAGACAGATTATCACACTGAACGTGACCGTTATTAGCAAAGGTTACAGTGCAGGGATCCTGATCCACACACCACATGCACAGACTTGCAGAGGCCAAGTTATAGCAGAAAACGTCACCATGACATTGTCAGGGCACTGGGTGGCTCAGTCGGTTAGCTGTCTGACCTGGCCTCAGGTCATGATCTCAGGGTTGGTGGGTTCAAGCTCTGAGCTGACAGCATGCAGAGCCTGCTCGGGATTCTCTCTCTCTCCCTCTCCATCCCTCACCCATTAGCACTTGCTCTCTCTCAAAATAAATAGGTAAACTTTAAATTAATTAATTAATTAAAACTGAACTATGTCATTTACATTAACACTTGCCATCTTACGGATTTCCCAGTTTCCCAGACTAACGCTCCTCACCCAACCCACCCGCACCAATACCTGCTCTTGCTCCCAGGCCCCCCTTCCCAGTACTTACACACTCTCTATGCTTATTTAAGACATTAGACGGATGGCTTATGACTGACAACTGGGAGCATCACACAGAGAGACCTTTCTTACTCTGGTCCCTTTTATCCAGCACAGCAGGTATAAACATGGAGTATTTGATAACCGTTTATGGATGGATTTATGGATGGATAGGAGGAAAGAAGGAAGGAATACATTAAGAGCCTGACCTCTTCAGCCCCAATAACAAGGATCTGGGGTGCACCACTGTAATGACCTGCCTGCCTATGGTAAAGCAGGCCAGCTCCAATTTAGCCCTGAGAGCTTCAAACCATAACCCTGAAGGCCCCCAGAAGGCAACAAAGGAAGAAAGTAAAACCTGAGCGGAGAAGGAGGGAAGCAACACAGAGAGACAGGTAAACAGAAAGAAGAAGGAATGAAAAAGATAAATTACTTGCTAAGGCAGCACAGATCGAGCACCTACTATACACCAGACATTAACTCATTTAATCCTGTCAATGCTTTCATCGGTGCCCATGCCAGACTGGAAGGCTTAGAGGAAGAGAAGCTAAGCAACTTGCCCAGAATTGCTCGACGAGAAACTGGCAAAGTCAAATTCCAAACCTGGAGAATCTGACTGCAAACCTCAAGTCCCCACACCTCACTTACCAAAATGTATCCCACAGAATGCAGCGCTTTGTCTGGGCACCAGCTAGGTGTGGAGTGAGAAAAGGAAAACAAAAGCATGTGGTTAAAGGCAAATTGAGTGGGTTCCCAGATGGCTCAGTCGGTTACGCTTCTGATTCTTGATTTCGGCTCAGGTCACGATGTCACAATTGGGGAGATCAAGTCTGTGCTTCAGGCTCTAATACAGAACCTGCTTGGGTCTCTGTCTCTCCCCCCCCCCCCCCCCCCCATCAAAATAAGTATCTTTTTTAAAAGGCAAATTGAGAAAAATAATAAAAGACTTTACTAAAAGACTTCTCTTTTAAATTGCTAATGAATGTTGTCCATCTCTAGGAGAAGAAGAGAGTTTGTGTGTGTATGTGTGTACCAAACTTACTTGGACAGGGACTGTTTTCTTGGAGAAGCACTTTGCTGGAACAGACACCACTTTCAGAAGCAAACACCTCATACCTGCTCAATACCCACTCTGTGTTTCCAGGTTTGCTGGGGGCCAGGTGAGGGACTATGTTCAAAGGTCAGAGTGACCACCCAAAACTGTGGGATCACTCCAGCACCCCCCTTGCGCTGCCCATCCAAGACAAAAACTGTCTGCATTTGCCCGCAGCCCTATCCACCAGAGCAGCCTGCTCAACTCTCCCTGCAGGACGTCTGCCTTTGTGGACTTCACAAAGGCGATGTCTTGTCTGGTCCCCACGGTTTTGAATTAATGTCTGTCCCTTCTGTGAGGACACCTGGCCTCAAGCCATTACAATTAAAAAAAAAAAGACATATTACTTTACCCAAATCTCACCAAGAATGCTTCTGAGAAAAGCCTGAAGTTGATGGCTATTATACCGCATAGACAGAAACGTTAATGATTCACTTTAAGATAACAAGTTAAAGACGTTTTCAGTCTCACGGAAGGAGACCGCCAAGTGAGGCACTTTTCTTCTCACTGCCTTAGAGTCAATTCCATGAGAACTGCTTGCTCTATGAAGCCCTGTTATTCAAAGTTCAATAAATATCCTGAGGCAGAGAACATAATTATGGCTAAGTAACTACTTTCTGAATACCGTGACTGTCCGAACTACTCACACCAACACCTAAGAGAAGCGGGAGCTACGTGGGGCTTTTCAGAGATCAAGCTACAGAGTCGATTAGGAGTCTGACACCTAGGAGGGCAGAAGCCCAGAGCTCCCAGGTAATGAAAGGTGCAATGGATGAGTCACCCAAGAGTCCTACAGGAGGAACATCATTTAGCAGGTACGCCTTGGGTTCCCAATCACAGCTGTTGAGTTACCAAGCTAAGTCCTCTACAGTACTGCCCTCACCATGTCACTCCTCTGCTCAAAACTTTCTATGGCTCCCGACTGCCAAGAAAACAAAGTTCAAACTTCATATGGGTGTGAAGCGTCCTTCAAAACCTGCCTCAAACCCACCTTTCTGGCTACACTCTACCAGACTCCCTCATGACCCACCTTCTTTCCCTTCTTCTCCCCTACATTTGAAGCCCACCTCGCCCCCACCCCCATCTACCTGTCTACCGCCACACCAGTGCACAGGCATCATGTGAAATCCTGCCATGTTTTTCAACAAGTTCCATTTCTACAAACTCAATGTTTCCCCCAACCCCAAAACCACTTGAACCATGTTTGATTCTTTTTCAGCTTAGGAGGGGAAATGACTTCTCGCTGCTGCTGACAACTTTCACTGGAGTTCAGCAATTCTCCTATTATCTGGAAGATGAAATGCTCTACATCTTCCATGCCTATGGTTTATATTTCACCAAGTGGTGTCAGCCCTGATATAGTAACCTCCCATTTTTATTGAGCAGCACACAATGTAATTGATGACATCTGCTGGGGCTGATATTTTAAGTGAAGGCTATTCTCAGCTCTGCCTGCTCTCCCCACGGCTCTGTATATAAATAGCCAACAGCAGCAACACCTGAGCTACAAAGTGGGGCTTCTCAGCTAAGGTCCTCAATTATACCCCATAAAGTCATGAGGTTTTATCTAAAGAGGATTTATCCAAGCAGATCCAGTTTTCATGCCTGCAGAGCTAGAAAAAGAGGGAGCAGGGGTGGGAATCTGCTCGATTTGCTTGCCATCATTTCCAGGAGAGAAAAATCCCTCCTTGGGCTTTTTGGTTAAGCAGATTTAAATACCATGCTCTTTTTGATGCTCAAAGTTTCTGTTTTACTGCCCAAATCAAGAGAAACTCGTGTATATCCCCAAGTGGCAAATGATTTACTTACCTTCCAAGTATTATCGTTCCCAATGTCTGTTAGTAAAAATGAAAAAGTCCTCCCCTGGTGAAGTTTTAGTATTTGTTTCCAAGTCTTGGGGAAGAATACATCTGGCAGTTATTCAGAGAACGTTTGATCCTTACAGGACATGAAACTATTTCTGGTTCTGGGCTGGAAACAATTAGTTCACTGCCACTGTCAGTTGAGATGCCTCCCTAAGCAAAATCTTGGTAGGGATGTTTGTAAAGTGCTCCCTTGTCAGGCATGAGAGAGAATGTGCTGCACTGTACCTCAGTGTTCTTCTGAAATGAAGGTATATCCTTTCAAGAGAAATGTGGAGAAACTCTGACCATTTTCAATGAAGAATTTCTAAATTACAAATACCTCCTTATGCTCTAACGTGGCTTATTGTGATGACTTAGTCATTGCTCAAATTGCAAAGGAGTACAGCTCTTGAAAGCTGCTAAGATATGGATACGCCCAGACTGATCTTCAAAGGAAAGCCTTCCCTGCCACCTGCTCCAAGACACACGCAGCCCACAGTAAGTTCCCTACCTACAGTTTCAACACTGACCCTGCACATCCCACTGTAACTGCTGACTGACCTCTCCCCGAGCTCTACTCTGCACTCCTCCAGGGCTGGCACTACAGCTTGGTTTTTTCATGTTTATTTATTTTGAGAGAGAGAGAGCATAGCAGAGGAGGGGCAGAGAGAGAGAAAGGGAGCGAGAGAATCCCAAGCACTGACAATGCAGAGCCCCATGTGGGGCTCGATCTCGCAAACCTCAACACCATGACCTGAGCTCACTCATATCAAGACCTGGGCGCTTAATCGACTGGGCCATCCAGGCACCCCTACGGTTCTTTTGTTTTATTCCCAGAACCTGGCTTGGTGCCCGTGATCACAGTGGGAGTTCAATGTTTGAAAATGAATGAATGCATGTACGAATGAATACAATGTCCCCCTACTTGAAGGCATGAGCTCAAATGCATATATAGAACTTTTCATACCAATTTTATTAAAAAAAAAAACACCACCACCAGAGTCCAGGTTGAGAGCAACTCATTAAAGTGACCAAGGAGGGAGTAGAAGGGGTTATCTTCTACCATGTCACATGTCCATGCCTTGCTTGATTTCTTTTTGTCAGTTTGGCCGTCACGATCACATCAAGTACTCAAGCCACAGAAGTGAAGCTCATCCTCAGAAGTGTGAACCTTTGATACGTGGTAGGTAAACTCCACCCTCCCCCCCTCCCAGTTTCAGTATCAATTGCACAAAACATACTTCAAGTACAACCTAGCATCATTTTCAGCAGCAGGGTCTATGCCAACAGCAGCCACATACGGACAATCGAAACAGGGCCATGATTCACAGGCAGGTCCTCATTGTGTCTTAAATAACTCACAGGAGGACAGTGGTGATGATTTACAAGGGCCATCAGGAGACTGGCTTCATGCTTGCTGGTGTCAGTGGAGAGAGCTCTCTGAGGACCATGCTTACACCCAAGTGGTCACTGAGCGGACTCAGAAACAAGCTTCCATTTAGAAATCATGAAGAAGTTATTTAACAAATACCCTTGAAAGCCTCCTGGGATTAACATGTTTCTAGAAACAAAGTTTCAATGTTTATGGCTCATGTCAATTACACAGCAATTGCAGGGAGTCTGTTCCACCAATAAAATCACTGGATTCAGCCCAACAACTCACCAGGTCATCGTGATAAGCATTTTCCTCTTTTGTTGTTCTTGTTGTTGTTGTTGTTGTTGTTGTTTTAAAAAAAAAATCCCATGATTGTAGAGGTCAATTCATTTTTAACAATCCGTGTGAGACAATCTCAGACAAATAACCAAACCAATAAAATAATTTCTATCACCATCGTCATTTTAGGCCCCCAAATCAGTAAAATAAGACAGCTCACTGGCCTTTTTATGACCGCTAGCTCAGTGTGCAAGTAAGGAAAAATAAGACCACATTTCCCACGGAATACACAATAAGAAACACTGCATCTTTTACCTTGATCAAAAGGCTTGTTGGGATTCCAGTTTCTGAAATAATCATCCTATATAAGGGAAAAAAATAGAAAACAAAGGTCAGATTTCAGAAAGCTTCTCACATAACTACATAAAAACCCACCTTTCTCCCTGTCTCCCAAAACACAAAGGAAAGCATGAACGGCTTAGAAATCTTTCCCCAAACAGACATTCATGTGAAATCAAAAATATCAATTTACTTTTCAAATTCTTGTCTTTCAAATTGTACAGATTAAACACTGGGAAGAGTAAAAAACACATCAGCCTAATGTGGAAACAACGCTGCTCTTCTTGGTTTGGCAGATAAACTGAGACACCTTCCAAGTGCAAGGTGGGTTTGCTGTCAATTACGCACAGGTGACGCCCTACTGCCCTGGCTTATGATTAGGCCTCCGTGTTTGTAACAGCTGATAATTTCAACTGTCAACATTCCCTTCGTGTGGAGACATGTACCTTGCGGTGCACAGCTCCATTTTTCCAACACTGGCAAAAGTTAAAAGCAGAGGGCCATTCAAATGTGAGCATTAACCAGAGCCACACGCTGAGCTGCAGACCATTTGTTCTAGTTGTGTGACAACAAACTAACAAAGGCTAGCCAATCCGCTCAATGCTGCTTGTATAAATTTACGCCCTGAGGATAGATACTTCATTCCTTTGAAATTCCCAGGGGTGGGGTTGAGGCCACTCACTTATTCATAGTTACATGGACCTCTTTTCCACTTTTAAGAACCTCTCCTACTTAACTGCTGCCTTCTCCCTTAATCCTCCATGACTCCGCCCCACGCAACCCTCACCCACCCGCTCTTTCCCCCGGCATACCCACTCTGTCCCCACAACTGGTTTGCAAGATGACAAGCCTTCACGCATGTTTATCACCCCCACGCCATTTTAGGGCTTGCGTGCCTTTTCAGTTCATTTCCTCCTCGATCTACCTGACATTTTTTGCTGTTTTTGCAAGTACTGTGCATGCTGCAGACAGTTTCAGAGAGCTGCCTACAAAGAGGCCTCAATTTCTCTTCCAGAGAAGCTAATTTACATCAAAGTGCACAATTAGTTTAAATTATTGTCCACACTGTCTCCTGCTGCAGTTTATCTCCGACAAGATCTCCTGTGAATTTTATCGGCCTCTGTGTCGTTCAATTACCTGGCTTTATTAGATCCTTGTTGAGTTCACCTAAGCCCTTAAATAGATTTTAGGAAACTGGATTTAGAGTAAAATCACAACATATTGCTTCTTGGGCAGTGATTCCATTTTCCAGAGCATGAATAAACATGAACAGGTTCCTCTGGATCCTAGGGATTCGGCATCAAATTATTTTTAACTCTAAGGAATTGGCCCCTTTGCTCTGGCTTTAATGTTAGGACATAACTGACCTCACCCATCTGGTTAGGAAGTCCCTGAGGGCCACACCATGAAATATCACTGAGAACACTTAAAACAAGCCCTCTGCCGTGTCTCTCCCCACCCATGATTTTAAATACAATCTTAATCTTGTGAACTATGTGGTTTGAAACTCAGTGGCCAGTGTTAAATGAGTCCAAGTTAAGGACTGGATGGTAGGTGGGAAATCTAGCCCCTCGATTTCTCAGCTGGATGGCCCATGTGCTCTCAGCTCTGACACATGCACGTCACCGACACATTCTGATGTTCACAAGGACAGGACAAGAATGAATCCAGAAAGCACCTATCCTGGAGAAAAAGTAACATCCATCCTTTCAACCGTGGTTGATCAAGGCCCTCTTCACATACAGAGGCCTGCTTCCTGTCCCTATCCACAGGAAATATTCTCTACTTGAGCATGCTGTTCTAAGACATGGAAGTCTTTGGAAGCTTAGGATGTATGTTCGACAAAGAAGGGCTGAAAGTGAAGACAAGTTCCTTTACTTTAATTTCACTTGCCACATTCCCTTTCACGTCAGAGAAAGGTTTGA
Organism: Crocuta crocuta; assembly: GCF_008692635.1. Taxonomy (NCBI): domain Eukaryota; kingdom Metazoa; phylum Chordata; class Mammalia; order Carnivora; family Hyaenidae; genus Crocuta; species Crocuta crocuta. The sequence goes on from NW_027530640.1 coordinate 9,836,842, forward strand.
GTAAGGCTCAAGAACTGATTCCCTTATGATTTCAACCTCCTTTGTAATCGGGATGGCATGTGAATGAATGAAGCATGCTTCTGGACCCTGTCACTTCTTCAGGTTAACTACAATGGCCATTTTTTCAAATTTCTTGTGGGGGGGGTGAAAATCACCATTTTTAAATACAAAGCCTTGCAGTCATAAAAGTAGGTATGTGCTTTCAAATAGTTTAAACTGATTGCAAAGGTAAAAAAAAAAAAAACTGCCTAATTGCTGGCGAGATGTGAAAGTGCACCATGAGTGAACACTCATTATACAAAGGCAGTCCCTTCAGGCAGCCCCTGGCCCAGCAAGGCCACGTACAGAAACAAAAAGATTCCCTGCAACTGACTGCTTTTGCTCTGCTTTAGGAAAGTGGATTGTGTCTAGGCAAAAACCAGCAAGCCAGGAGCAGATAAACCTGAGTATAACTGTCTGGCTAGAGCTAAGAGAAACCCCTATCAGAGGCCAAGATCATGAACATGTTGGAAGCACGGTAGAACCAGAGCCCACCTGGGGGGTGGTCAGGGAGCACCGGGTAAGGGCAGGGAGGCAGCAACATGGAGGATGAGATGCCAGGGCGCACAGAGTCCTGGCCACACTGAATGTGCCAGGTCTTACTGGCCTGCACCCAAGGCAAGTTTAAGCAGGCAGGTGCGGTATCAATCAATCCACTCCACGTCTATAAGGATTTCGAGTGAAACGGTGTCTAAACTCAAGTGGAAGAAGCCACAGATAAAAGACTGCCTCTTCTAGAGCTGCACCTCCTGACAATGTGCTCCTCCTGGAATCCCACTTATCAGGACAACCATCTGGGCCCTGAACCAACACTCTATCAGCACGAGGGCGTGTCACTTCTCCAGGACTCAAGACTGGAGGTGGAGGGTCGGGGGGAGAAACCACCCCAGCTTGCCTTTTATTTTCTATCTAAATTAATAAGCTTTATCCTATTTACGCTGCCCTAAAACAGACCCATGACTTCTGGTGCCATGGGAAGTTCTGCCAGTTTTCTCAGAGCTGCAGTTCCTACTGTGGGAAGTACCGTGTCTGTCCCCACACCACCCCAGTGCTGCAGTGGACTGAAGAGTGTTCCTGCTGCACGCACCCCAGAGTCCCTTCCAGACATCAGCACAGTGCAGGGCTTTAAGAGCCCTGGCCTCTCATCTTCCTTCAGGCACCTGCTGAGATTCAGACTGTGGGGGAAAGGCACACCGGATGTGTCAGATCAAACTTGCCAGGAGAGGTGAGTATGTCTGAGTTGGCCTCTCAACTGGGAATTTTATCATGTAGTGAGGAGGCTTTTCAAAATGACTTGCTAGGAACCCAGCAACAGTTAATTTTTAAAACATAAACCTAGAAAGAAAGATGCATATCTAAATATACTCATTTATTAAATTCAGTAAGTCCCATTAGTGTATTATGCAGGCTAAGGAATGAAGGATGGCAGTGTTACTAACACATGTATATTTTATGGGCTCTAGTGCACAGTATAATGTCAGGCCTCTGCTAGACAGGGCAGAGAAGAGTCTTCCTCTAAATTCTCAGCATATGAGGAAAGGCTGATTCCAGTTTACTATACCACTTCATAAGTGAAAATTATCCAACTTTTTAGAGGCTGCTAACATCTAGTAGGACCTATCAATTTAAACAGTCTCTAACTTGAGCACCTTGACTTATGTCTACAATCATGAATTATCTCAAGGACGGATAAAGTCATAGGAAGCAAACATGAAAAATCAGCATTAAATCACACTAAGAAAATGACACATCATGGGGCACCTAGGTGGCTCAGTCGGTTACGCATCCGACTTCGGCTCAGGTGATGATCTTGTGGTTCATGGGTTTGAGCCCTGAGTTTGGCTCTGTGCTGCCAGCTCAGAACATGGAGCCTGCTTCAGATTCTGTCTCTCTCTCTCTCTGCCCCTCCCCCACTCATGCTCTCTCTCCATCTCTCAAAATGAATAAACATTAAAAAATTAATAAATAAAATAAATGACACATCATTACCTGTGCAGGATTAGAAAGAAGGCAGTGGTGCTCATGTGAAAGACTCAAAGACTGGGAAAGATTACATCCTACTTATTTTAATCCTCTGTAGCTGATCAATGCAGGAGGGGGAAAAAAATATGTATTTCTCCATATATCTCACTAAATATCGTCCTAACATAGAAAAATATCCTGTAAAATTACTGGCACCCAGGGGATGGTGCAAAGGAATTTAACTCCGAGTTTCTATTTCAGAGATACTTTGTTTTGATAAACATTCAAGGGAAAGGAAATCTACTTAAAACATATACATATACAACACATATTGCATGTTAGTATACAATTATTATACAATTATTCTGCTCTGTAACTCACCTTCCAATAAAACCTTTAAACCTCCCTAACATGAAATGATGCAAAAAATATTCCTGCTATAATCTGAATGATTAAAGTCTCTTCATCATGAATCATTGTAATGAACTGGAAAATCTATGGCTCCATCCCATTTTGAATGGGAACCTGAATTTTTCTTTCACTGTCCCCAAGCCCCAAAATGGCTGCTGCAATTTAGCTCAAATATTCCTCAGGGATTTTCCATTCCAGAGGTGTTCATTTCAGCTCCTCAGAATGTCACAACAGACTCAGGCAGAGATGAGGTGGCAGAACAAAATGGAAACCACTTAGGAAACCCAACTTGCCTTAGTTTCACTTAGGAATGTGGTGATGTCATTTATTATCTACCTTAAAGCTCCAGGCAGTACAGATCAAAGACACTTAGCTCACATGGAACACATCACTTCTCCTTCATACATATTTTACCTAAGTTGTTTGAACCCTGCAGTTTCATCTGAAGTTTACCTGAGATAATACAAATCATCAACCTAGCAAATAAATGGGATCCTCATTTATCTCAACCAGGAGTGAGCATGAGGGACTCAAACAGAAGGAAGGAAGGTGAAGGGAGGGCAGACAGCCACTGTGGGGTCATCTGTGAACCCGCTGCAGGTAAATGCAAAGGGGAGAAGACCCTGCAAGGTCAGGCAGACTAAAGTAGGGTTTGCAGATCCTACATGGGGTAGACCCCCATTCACTGAAACCAAAATCCTGACAAAGAGAATAAGGGACTGTAAACAATCCATTCACAAAAGGATTCGGTGCACACTGGTTTGTTAACTTTCACGCTACTTGACTGGGAAGAACAGGAGGAAGGGCTAGTCAGCAGGTGGAAAGACTGTCTCTAAAATGTAACAGAAGTCACTGACAAGGGGAGATTCCCAGATGACATTACATAGTGCACCAGCTGTATAATTCGACGTTTGACTGCAATTTTAATTGGCATGCATTGGAAATTTCTACTACTGCAGCTTTTGGGAGGTACTAAACATCCCATTTATTTAGTGGGAAAGGAACTGGCTTCCCATACAAGCACCTCATCTCTGAGCCCTTTCCAGTTCTGTCTCTGGGCAAGCGAGATAGAACTCCACCAGGGCTGTCCTGCCCCTTCCTGGCAAAGACCCCCAATCTGGAGGAATCCTTCTGAATGAAGTGGCTCAACCAAGTGGCCTGGCTTGTGCAGTGACCCAAGGCCCCACCGGGCTTCCCTCCACAGACCCTGCTCATGAGAACTGTGCATGCCAGCAAGTGGGAGCGGTGTACCTGAGTACATTTCCTTGTGAACATATCACTGCCACATGCCTGAGCCTAGTCTACCTCTGAGCAGGGAAGGAAGATCTGACTCACCTGCGTATTCCCCCAAGGCATCACCTAAAAGCACACAATGAATCCTACCTAAATTGTGTAAAACAGAAGTAACCTGCTCCAGCTTTAACATCTCTGTGTTCCTGTGAAATTCCCATAACTGTTACTGGTATGCGTGTAAGTACAGGTGGGTGTATGTTTATACAGACACTCTAAGTCACTTTCTTCCTGAATAGAGCAATTCTTTGATAAATTGGTCTGACATTTGGTATAAAGTCCTGCAGGCCCCTAGACAAAATGATTTAGAAAATAACAATGTCAGTTGCTCTGCTCTTTCAATAAATAACACACCAGTAAAACACAGATAATAACTGACAATCATACTTGTACTATAACTAATGAGAAAAGATAAAGCAGCAAATGGACTGTTTATATGCATTTGATAAATTGCATCCCCTGGATATACCAATGAAAAATAAATGTGTGCAGTGCTGGTTCACTGAACTAAAACAAATATTTACCACTGAGATTTAGGATTAAGAATGAAATTTACACTTTATTTGGCAACTATGTGGATGCTATGTCTACATACAGTTGAAAAGTCAAAAACCTACCTCAACTTCCTGAGTACGAAAGCATTATAAATGAGAAAAAAAATAAAAGAATCAACAAGAGGAAGGAATGTAAACATTTTTGATAATTGCATCAAATTTTCATATTATCATAACATTACAAAGGTCATATGCAGATATTTTATGTTAAGTCACCAACCATCATACCCTTGAAAAAGTGCCATCATTCATTAAGTTCATGGGGAAAAACATTAGGTTACTGGGTAGAATAACACAAGTGGGGAGAAATCAGACTGTGCTCTAGTGATCCATTTCGTTATTGTAGACCAGGCAGCAAAATGACAATTAAACCCCAACAGTCATGATTACTATCTGTGAGAAATACTATTCAAGTGAATCATTTCCTATGACATTGGTCCAAAGGGTGAAATTAGGTAAAAATCCTGAGATGACATTAGAGACCACAGGTAACAGACCTTCTACATTTCTGCAAAGAAATTCTTCTGCCTTGCAGCTCCAAAATAGCTCGAAGGGGTCTAAAACCTGAGAAAGACATGAATGTAGGTCTTACAAACACACATAAAATGGGTAAGACTTTCATGATGCCTCTAGCCAATTAAAGCATTACAACCACCACAGAAGAGTTCCAGGTTCCTCAGGACTTTCTATGTCTCCCCATCTGTCCATCCAAGCTGAGGTTGTGGGAAGTGACCCACTGCCTTGTTCTTTTCTCAGAGAGAAAAACCAAGTCTGAGATTCCTTCCCAAAGTATGCTCTGCAGTGGCTTCTGTTCTGGGAATATGAATGGGTCAAGGAGTCTCTGTGTGTATTCCACCAAGCCAAGGGATACCCCCCAGACTCATAGCTATCCCTATCCCTGACTTTATTAGCAATATTATCAAAATACTTGTGCAAACCAAGAGCTGCCTTCTGAATAGCCCAGAGGAGAGAAACAGCCAGAACTGTGAAGGCAAAGGCAGAGGAGACAGGATAAAACAAGACCGGCTCTGACACAGATATTGGTTTAAATTCTTTCTCTGGCACTCACTGCGTGGCCCCTGCACAATCACTCAGCTTCCCAAGAGTCACACTTCCCTTATCCTTCTCTTATCTCACTGTAAAACAAGAGCCCATGGCAGCCACCTTGAAGGTGACTTTTTATAGAGCTGTACTATATAAAACAAAATCCACATACAAGTGGACTCACACAGTTCAAACCCATGTTGTTCAAGAGTTAACTGTAATAGGTTTAAAATTTCAGTAATGTGGAAAGAAATTTCAGTAACGTGACTTCTCATGCATCTGAATTTTACTAATTAGGCCCAAGTGAAGGGGGACCAATGGTACCTGGTAATAATAATTATCAAGTATTATAAATGCATGTAATTTTGTTAGCGTCACGTACGAAGAGTAGCTTAGAAAAATAAAAAAAAAATCAGTGAAATTTGAAAACTTGAGTTCCAGGCAGGTCTCTGTTTCAAGGTCAGGCTTATACTCTTTAAGATTCAGTGACCCTCAATTGCACAAAAAACCATAAAATACCTTGGAATAAACCTAACCAAGGATACAAGAGATCTGTATGATNAGTGACCCTGTCTTTAAAAAAACAAACAACAACAACAACAACAAAAAAGGTAATACACCACAGAGCAGTTTGTGCATCCAGGGAGTTTTGAACCACTGCTAAATATGACATTTAACTCAATTACAGTTTCTATTGTAAGTAACTATATCCTGATAAGGGAACTGGGCAAGCTCTGGACAGGTGACATTTCTGTGTCATCATTATACAGATGGAGAAAACAGATGATGTTTGGCACACCAAAACGAGGCCCTTGCCATCTTGTGGCATGTGAGCCTTCACCTCACAGAAAATTCCAGTTATACACAGAAAATACCATGGGGCCCAGCCTCGTCCAAGTAGCACAAATTCCAAGTTAAAGAGCTCTGTGAAAGCCACTCCTGCCACACCCAAGGCTGGACAACCTCTATCAACAGCCAGACCCTACCTTCTAAAGTGTAAGGTACCACTATTAACTATCACCTCGCCCCTTCCCCATCCCCGCCCCCATCCTGCATGGGAGGTGCTGAATGCAGGGACTGGGGAAAGCAGACGCTGTCATCTCTGACTGACCACTGGGCTCACTGGAGGGCTTTCCCAACACGAAAGACTCAGCAAGGAGCGGCTGGCTCACTGGTCTGGGCTGTGGCCTCCACAGGGGGATTTTTTTTTTTTAAGCTCCCCAGATGATTCTAATGGTCAGTGCCCTCACTGGCTAAAGGAAGCCACACATGGACTCAATCACAGTAAATGAGGGAAGACTCAGGAATGGTCAAGTCCACCAAAGGTAGCAAACCAGATGCAGCCCGTCAAAGGCTGCTCTGTCAACATCCCGAGCTTTCCAGAGTTGACTCTTCCAATCCCACGCTAACCGCTCAAGGCGTTCCTAGCTCCATATACAGCACCTCTATCTTCCCACTGCCCAGGAGAGAACCTCAGTCTCAGCTTGGACTCCTCTCTCTTCCTTCCTTTTGCTGTTCAGGCAATAACTTCAAGGGGGCGGGGTAATAACAGGAACCTGGGACTAGCGGAGTGACGCTGACAGGGCTTGGGCTGATCAAGCTGTACCGGAAGCCTGCAGATGCAGCTCTGCCCCCCACACACATCTACTCATGCCTGAGTCACCCGCAAGGAACGAGCAGCCTTCATGATTTTGCTCACCACAGCTGCGCTCAAAGTCAGGCCTTGCAGCAAACTGAAGTTCACAACAAAAACTTCACATCAAATCCAAAACTATCAAAGACTAGTATTAATATTAATCATACAGTAATAATAGCAGCTACTATTTGTGAATGGGCACAATGTGCCAGGCACTATGCTAATAAACCTTGTGTTTTATTTCACCTACCTTTTCAATGACCTACTAAGATAGGAACAATCAGGACCCCTGTGAGATAGCTGGGGAAATGGGAGCTCAGAGTGAGGAAATTACTACATAAGATCATGCAGCTAGTAAGGGGCAGAAGAGAACTTGAACTCACAAGGCTAAAGATCATGCTCTAACCACTAGACAATGCCACCCCAGTACCACTGTAAGAAGGGAGGCGCGCAAGGTATTTGTGGGATAGAGACCCCGGAGAAAGGATGGGGGACCGGCAACCCTGGGAAGATGCCAGCAAGAGAAACCAAGGGATGGGAGATGAGCACACAGACCAGAGGCCTCCCAAGAGGCCCTCTCTCTCCTGCTGCCATGAACCATGTGTGTCTGAAGGCTCGGTTTTCCCATCTGTGAAATGGCATATAAACACCCGGTTTACAAGGTCTTTGTGAGAGATAAATGGATCCCAAGTCCATCTTTCATGCACGTGGATCCAAGAGAGCAGGGAGGACACCCTGACTGCCTGATTCACCCCTACTCAAGATGCTGGCCGGGGTTTCAGAAACATGGCCGTGAGCCCTGACAGAGCGACCTCAGAAGCCCTCCGCCTTTGTGTGCTCTGGACTGAGCGCTCACACCTGTCTGCTGCCAGCACTCCTTGGGGCCCAGTTCAAAGTGAAGTATCCAATGCAACATCCAGGCACAGCATGGAGGAGGTGGTGGCTTGGGCACTAGCCATCTCTCTAGGAAGCCAGGGCTACAGACTTTGCATGAAATTTTCATTAGCTGCACAGCTAGGCCTGCGACAATTCCTCCCAGCCCTGCCATTCAGCCTCGCCTCTTCAAGGGAACATCTGGGAGGTGTAGCAATAAAGACTCCCTTCACCGTGTCCCTGCATGTCCTAGCAGCCACCCTGCCCACCCTCCTCTGCATCCTGAGGCTCTGGCCCTCAGACTACTGACAAAGCAGATACTCTCTGGCAAGAGAGCCCCGGAAACAAATCTGTTCAACGTCTTTTGTCCATGCCAATGGTATCAGGGTCGGGATCCGAGAGTACTCATCTGATATTTAGAACTTGTGAAGTTGACATTTCCCCATGGTAAGAGGTAATCAGAGCTGGAAAGTCTGCTAAAAAATAGATCCACACTCCTGAGCCACAATTTACCCCTACAATCACCAACAAGGCCTCCATAGAGAAGTGTAGGTGCCCCCTTTCTAAGGTTCCAGCCATTGCTAAAACCAGGGCTCACCAGAACAACCCTCTAAAACTGAAGACCCCCACAGGCCCCACCCTCCCAAGAGCTGCTGAGTCCAGTGAACTCTTGGTCACGGAGCCAAGCTAACTTTCCCCCCACTCAGCAAGTGCTTATACAAATCTATGATGGATGTAAGAGAGTCTCTGACACCCAGAACTGCCAGAAAAGATGCTTGGTACACTCAGGGGACTTGGAGAAGCCCAAAGCATTGCAGCCAGGCTCCAGTCTTGGGAACCTGGTCCCTGGACCTCTCGGTCCCAGACATGACATACCTATGTCAGGTGAGAAGATGGAAAGCCCAGAGACACTGCAAGAGAACTGGGCTCATGCTAAGAGCAATGTGCACTGAGTCCTCTAACAGGGGTCCAGCCCTTGTTTTGTGGGATCCACGTGCAAGTCTATTCCATGAACATATGGCTGTCCCATTCCTCTGCAGGGAAATTCCTACAATCTGGCCAGGCTCATTTGGGGCCTGGAGTGCCCGTAGACACAGAGTAAAGTTAAAGATGCCAAAGAAGCTGGGACAGAGGCTTGAGGATCTCGATGCCTGAGGAGACATGCAGACTTTAAGTCATTGAGGAGCCATTGGAGGGCTTCCTGAGAGGCGGATCCTATCAAATCAGTGTTTTCTGAAGCATGCTGGGCTCACTCTGTGTGGGGCAAGTTAGAGGGAGTCCGATTGAAACCAAGAACACCAGTGAACAAGTCCATTCTATATCTTCACAATCATTACTCAGGCAACATGTGCTACCTATCTGCCCTGGTGCTAGAAAACAGATATGAGAAACATCCAGCCCTTACACCCAGGAAGCCCACAGTTTGATCAGGGGCAAGAGACCTAGAGACACAAGCAGATGAAGCACATACTACCTGGAAATGTGGTGATTTGAAAATTAATAATAATAATAATAATAATAGCAGCCACAGTAACATAGAAAAGGAAGCCACTCATTATCCCTGGCAACCAGAAAAGACTCTCTCCAGAGAAACTGGGACTCAAGTGGGTCTGAACAGACAAGAAGTGTCCAGCAAAGAACAGGCAGTAGGGTGCAACAGGGCACTGCAGGTGGAGGAACCAGCATGGGCACTGGGGAATGAGCATGAGCACAAGTCTTTGCTGCAATGGCCATCAGCTCAAGCAAATGGCAACCAGCCCTGAACCCAGGTGAAGCCACAGAGACAAGACATGAGAGCCATCAGCCAGCTTTTCTGTGGGCCTCCCAACCCCCACCCCTGCTGTCCCACCCCATCACTGCACTGCCCAATCTGTCCTTTTCTCTGGGGTGAGGAAGCTCTTTGGTTACCGTGGCTGGTCACTGGCATCACTAGAGTCTGTCCACTCTAGCTGAAAGGCTGAGCAATGACCCTATGTCTAAAGGAGCCATGCTGCCCCATGCATGCCACCCCAGGGAGAAAGCCACTCACACCCTGGCCCTTGCAACCTCATCAGCCAAGAGTCACCATCTACCTGTTAAGGACATGGGAGAGTCATCAGGGATCCCAAATGAAACCAGCTTATCTGTGTTCCCACCCCTCTCTCCATCCTACAGAGACACAGTGCCAGCTTGCTACCCCTTCCCTATATTAAACATATTTCCCTTTGGCGGTGAGCTCCCCAAGAACAAAGGGCACTCCATGTGACTATGCTCTGGGAACTAGGACCCCGGAGGTTCCCTGCTCCCATCTCTCATTTAGTGATGACAGTTGAGGCTCTCGCCAAGCCTTTAAAAGGTTCAGTTCTAGCTTACTGGAGACAGGGATAGGGAGAGAGGTGAACTATCAGGGTTCAATGGTATCTATCTTTGAAAATCAGAGTCCTCCGGGGCAAAATTATCAAGCGAGACCATTTACATGGTAACAAAACACACATTCAATAGATGTATTCATTTCTTGTGGAGGAACACTTTGCCAGCAGAAACCATAATATCTTCATTTTTACACTCTTTTTCCATGTATTATTTGGGGAAATATCCGAAATGTTGATAATAATGCAAGTCCCTTCCAGTTCCAAAAGTCAGTGATTCTAATTATGTCAAACAATCAACTATGCCTGAAAGCTCTACATAAATAAAGTAGGAGCAATTTTCACAGAGTAGTGAAGCTACTATTGAGACTATACTAGACTGTAATGAACTAGAGGAATCCAAGATGTAGCAAAGCAATAAGCTGCTTTTGCTTTTATTTTTGCTTCAAATGGAAGGACCTAATATGAACACAAATAGTAATTATGTCCTGGATCTTTAAAATCTTCTTCCAATGAAATAACTCATGAGCATTCAAGAAAGAGTCCAGTTGGATTTTTTTTTTCACATGATGCCCAGAGGTACTGAGACAGAAGCTCGAGGAAAAAAAAAATCTCTAAGATCAAATTCTTTAGCTCAGTTACCTTTTCATGTGAGGGGGAGACTCCTGGAAGAAATCACATATGGAGACTTGGGGAGAATACAGAAAATCAAGAAGATGTCAAGAGGCCCCAGCAAGCAAGGGGAGCTACTTCATCCACTCCATCAGCATAGTGTCTTGGGGCCCAGAGCCCACCTCCTCCAAGGCCTGAGAAAGAAGAACAGCAGCCACCACACCAACACGCACGTGCCAGGACTATGTGGCTCCCACGCCAGAGTGGTGTTGGGTCCTGATCGTTAAAATCACGTTCTCAGTCAGTCAGTTGCATAGTCACATTTTCTAGGTATCTCAACATCCTTAAGTACTGTCTAGGAGCCAGAGGAAGAAGGAAAGAAAAAAATACAGAAAAGTGGGGGGGGGGGGGCGGGGCACCTGGGTGGTTCAGTCGGTTAAGTGTCTGACTTTTGATTTCAGCTCAGGTCATGATCTTGCAGTTAGTAAGATCGAGCACTGCGTCAGGCTGTGGGCTAATAGCACAGAGCCTGCTTGGGGTTCTCTCTCTCCCCTGTCTCTGCCCTTCCCTCGTTCATGCTCTCTTCCTCCCCCATCTCAAAACAAACTTAAAAAATATTGATAGAAAAGGACTATAGGAAAATCAAAATGGTTATAACTGTTGAGGGAATATCAAGCTACTTCTACTTCATTATTTTTCAATTTAAAAACATGACATGGGGACACCTGGGGGGCTCAGTCCCTAAAGTATCTGATTGTTGATTTTGGCTCAGATCATGATCTCCTGGTTTGTGAGTTCAAGCCCTGCATTTGGCTCTTGGCTGACAGGGAAGAGCCTGCTTGGGATTCTCTTTCCCTCTTTCTCTGCCCTTCCCCTGCTTGCACTCTCTCTCAAAATAAAATAAACAAACAAAAAAACATGACATGAATTACTTCGTGTATCTGTATGTTGTCTACTCACTGATCTCTTTATTCATTCATTCATTCATTCAAAGTTCTTTGGGACAGGGAAAATGAGGACAGTACTCAAACATTACAGGCGGGGAAACTCTAGTGCACAGGGGTAAAATCATCTGGACACGAATTCACACAGTACTAAAATGTGCAGAAGATCCATGAAGACCAACAGCATGGGCTGAGAAATGTACCCATGTCCCAGACAAAGGAAGTAAGAGTGAAACGCTTCTTGGGCCATGACCAAGGACAATGACTAGCAGCATTCCATTCCAATGGAGTGGTTCCTGACTGGAACCACAAATCCTTATCATTAGCCCATTTCTGGACTGGCACATAGGGTCGCCATTCATTTGTTCCTTTGTTCTGGCATTTCAGCTACCCTGATAAGGAATGCAAGACCTCGGATTAACAGGGGGTGACCCTCAGCTCACTCACGAGGGCACAGCCCATGGCAGAAACACGCAGGAGAAGAGCCCAGGGCTCATAGCAGAAATCACATTTACCCAGGAGGTGGTGACAGCCCCAGCTCTGCCAACTAACCCAAATTGTGGCTCGATTTAATAAGGCATCCGAGGC
>NW_027530640.1:9849284-9923853 GCF_008692635.1 Crocuta crocuta
GGCATCCGAGCCTCGGACACCTCATCTGATTTACCAGCAGGACACACAAATCACAGCTAGACTTGGAGGCACCTTGTCAACGCTGCCTGCTGGAATTATTTGGGAACAAGACCGCATGGGTTATTTTGGTGTTACCCATCAAGGCCTCCTAGCTCCTTTCCCACATCTCTCTCTTCACAAAATTCAGCTCTTAACCCAGCTTGGAGCTGAAATCAATGCCTCTGCTTCCCCATCAGAAACGCATGAAAGCATAAAAGACTATGGCAGTTTCTTCACCAGTAACTTCTCTTGATGTCCCCACTGCCACTGCCTAAGTGATTCTGGGCCAGCAAGTCAACCTTTGCAAAGAGCAGTCCCCTCATCTGTAAAATGAGGGCAAAGGTGCCCACTCCACAAGGCGGCCTGCAGGGGTTATCTGAGACGCATACATGCAAAATGCCCAGAATGTGGCTTGTGCCGAAAATGGTAACGGTATTTTCTAAGTGACCTCCGTGCATCCTGTACTCTAAGCCAAAAACGGAGTTTTCAAAACTGCTGGTTTTCAGACTGCTGGTGTCCTCCGGATTAGGAGAGGGGTGATAACTGCCATCCTGACTCTGAGGAGGTTCTGAAGCAATGAAATCTGGGTGATGGCTGTTTTGGAAAAGCAGCAGCCACGGCTCTGTGTGAAAGTGTAAATAAAATGGCACTTAAGTAATCACATTACTCACAGCTTAATGCATGTGATCCAGAGCTTCAAGCAAGCTCATGCGTGTGATGGGTTTTTCATTATCTGTCAGCTGCCACTGCGGTCCGTCCAACCATCTGCAGGCATCCTGGCTGGGAACGTCTACATGAGCTCCTGATGGGACCCATATTCCTGCTATCAGTGGGAACAGACTCAGCAGGAAGGAGGTGATGCCTTCCTAATAAGGTGATAATGCAAACAGCCATGTGTGCTTGAGGGAGAGCTGCCAGGATCTCAGTCAGCCATTAAAGGTACCTTCCTTAGCTCGCAGGGGCTCCTAAAAGAGTTTGGGCCAGAGGAAATTTCTAGCTTAATCTTCCTGGCCTGTAGGTAGGGATGGAGCCTCCCTGGATGCCAAGACATAACCTACTTTCAACTTAACAGTGTCGAGTACCAGACCAAGCATCAAAAGAGAGAGGCAGGAATGCTGCACTAAATCTACCTCCATTGTGAGGGGAGGGAGGATCTCTGAAATCCCAGGGGTCTCCATTTGACTAGAATTGCCCTGAAAGCTGCCATGACTTAACTGGGTTATGTTAGGTCCTTACACCATTTATGCTCTGGATAAATGGAGAACCTCCAGAAAAACTACTTCAGAATCCAACGGCAACATTAAATCTAGGTTCACTGAGGCAACTGCCACCTTTGCTCGGGAACAGAGCTCCCTGGACATGGGTAGCTTTGATTGAGGCAAGGCTTGTCCTAAGAGGCTCTGCCCTTACTGCCTCCACCTCCCAGTCTCCTACAGATCCAAAATGGATCCAATGGGCAGCAGCCCAAGAACCCGGGGCTGGGGGAGGTGCTGGCAACCTGCCATTTTCTAAGGGGCAGGGGGGGATTCAAGAAAACAGTAACTCGAGCCTGTGTTCAGCCCACAAGTGGAAGTAGCAAATATCTACTGAACATTGACTACCACCTGAGCACCCCATTCTACACTTTCCACTGATTATTCCTCATAATGATCCCAATGACTTTGCAAGGATGGAGATGTCTGATACCTTTCACACGTGAGGCTCAAAGAGGGTAAGTAAGTTGTTTGAGGTCACACCAGGAAGCAGCAGAGAAGAACCAGACCTCAGAGCCCTGGACTCTTTCCATGTGTCATGATCACCCAGTGCCCGCAAGATGGTGAAGTATCTCACCAAGCCCGAGCCCATCAGCTCCCAAAGGGCGGACTCTGCCAGACCCAGCTCAGACCTGAGCGGCCAAAAGAGACTCCGTTACAGCTACTGGTTGTATGAGAACTGGTAGGTGAAGAAAGTATGGCTTTTTCTGGTAACTAGTCACTTCACTCTTCTGAAGGCAAGGGCCCACCCTTGACAAAGCCCAGGGAAGCTGACCCTCTAGGGCTAAGATGTGGGTGAAGGCAGAGCATGGGAAGAGAAGGGAGAAGAAGTGAAATTTCAGGAGATACCCTAGCAGGGTGGCAAGGGGAATGACATGCTACTGCACCAGACCTGCTCATGGTTGCTGGGTGAAGCTGTAGTTCAGTGGATGAAAGAGTCTGGCCGACAAGAGACATGGCATCCAAGCACATTCCAGGCAGGGTCCCTTCACATTCGAAGTGAGACCATCTTGCTAGGTGCATGGGTTTGCAGGCTTATCTGTCAATCACTCCCAACTAATGTGCCTCTTCCCCCAGCTGCAGCATAAGCTCAGCCCTGACCCCACAGCCCAGCAGACTAAGGGTGGCTCCTAAGGAATCATTATGCGAGCACACATACCTTCACAAACCCAGGGCCCGCATTACTAAAAATTAGATGCAAATGTGATAGGGGTCACGGCTTGCCTCCTTGCTGGCCCTGTGTGCCACACAACAGTGATGCCTGCATGACAGACTTGGACAAAATACTTCATAAATTATGACCACGCACTCCAGCACAGCAACCCAGACCTTTCGTGTTTATTAACATTGTCTCTCCACTCTTTAGAGGCCCGCATTATTCTTAAGTCTTTTGCAACTAGAAAATACCTGGGAACATAAATCTTCCTCACTGTGATGTGGACAAGGCCCGTAACAACAATTGCAGTTCATTACGACATCATTTTGGGTTCTATTTCTCCAAGAAAATAAACTACCAGTTTAAAAACTATCAGAAAAATGTTCCACTAATACTCAGCTGAAACATGATTATCTATTAGAAAGTATTGGAAGGTACTCACACCTGTGGTAACCATAAGCACACGTGGTCCTCGGTGTGTTTCATATTTAAAGTCGGGGAAAAATACGTAAAACAAAAATGGTACAGATTTATGTTTTTTTAATGTTTACTTGTTTGTGAGAGACAAAGAGAGGAAAGAGCAAGTGGAGAAGAAGCAGAGAGTGAGGGAGACACAGAATGGGAAGCAGGCTCCAGGCTCTGAGCTGTCAGTGTAGAGCCTGATGCAAGACTAGAACCCACAAACCGCGAGACCACGACCTGAGCCAGTTGGACGCTTAACCGACTGAGCCACCCAGGTGCCCCTAGATTTCAGTTTTTAAAAAGGTTTTTATTTCAGACCGACTTTGGCCTCTGTGGAGGATCTTAGCGATGGACCAAATGCTCAGGCAGGTTAGAATCGGGCAGGCAAGAGGAAGAAGAGAGAGGAAAACACACTGCGTACAGTGGGTACGCTGTACCAGGTGAGCCTCACCCCTCCAAACTAGGGCTCTGCAAACCTTCTATAAAGGGCCAAAAAGTAAATATCTGTTTTTGTTGGCAACACACATACTGTGTCCCCAAATATGATAATGTGAAAAACTAGGTATTTTAAAGGAAGATGTACATACATTCTATTCAGTTCAATCGACATTACTGACTCACTTGGTGATGACTAAGAATTTATTAAAGGAGGTGAGAAGCAGCTGGAGAGTTTCCCTACTGTCTTGAAGTTTACATGCTGTTAAGTTCCATCCTTAACAAAAATGGACTCTCTAATCTGGAGGCAAAGTGGAGAAGACTCATGGTGACAACGTTTCAGATGTTCCCGTGAACTCCTTGGCCACAGTGATGCTGGCTCCTGCCTCCAAGGCCATCGCGCCGCCCCCATCCACAAATTAGGGGGCCTACCAAGGCCCTGCACAACCATCATGGCATTAATGGTTTCTGTCCAGAGTTCCCTGGCAAAAGACAGCCGGGGCCCAGCTGTGACACCACCCATGTGAGCTAAGTTCCATTTCCCACCTCCTGGGCTCAGACTTTTTGGTCAAAACTTGTCTCTAGCTGAGGTCCTGTGACACAGAGGCCTGCTCCTGACTGAGCATCTTGATGACACTTTCTTGAAGTGACAGCACTGGGAAAGAGCCTTTAAGGACCGATGAGACTTGCTTTCTCCCACAACCTACCCAACTGGGGGGGAAAAAAAGCCACACTCATAATTGTGTTCCTGAGACCTCTGCAGGTGAAAATTAACTTAAATTGTTGGAAATTAGCTAACCGGGGAAAGAAACTACACTTCCTTCTCTTTTTTTCCATCTCCAACTGCAAGGACAAGATTTCTCTCAGATGCCTCTAAAAGTTTCTGCAATTGTCTCTAGACAGACACTAGTGAGGAGAGAAAGCAAATTGCTCTCTGCAATTACTAAGCTTTGAACTCCCTAAACAGCCAATCTTCATGCTGCCATTGTAGTCGTGTCTACGGACGGCTGGTTCAGGCGAGGGCAATCATTCCCAGAGCCCTTCGCTCCTGCTAAATGTGTGAAAGGCAATGTGGAAAATTACCCAGAAAACAGCTGTTTATGCTTCAGGCAGCTCCTACGTGGGGAGAGAAGCAATGGGCGGGTAGAAAGCAGAAGCCATAAAATTGAGAAAATACTATTTTCAAGTTAAATGTGAAGGGAAGTCCCTTTGTGAGAGGTAATCCATAGTCAGGTGGGAGCACAAGAAGGGAAGACCCTCCGGTTAAGGAGAGAAGGCAAGTGACAAGAGTCACCCCCAAATGACAAGTCACTGAGCTACAACAGGCCCAGAGAGAGTGAACTCACCATTGTTAGGATCCCAAGAGCAGTGAAGGTGCCTCACCCAGCAAGGGGAGCTGGGCCCAGCCCCTGGCTTCTGTATGATCTTCTCTTCCCATGCATACGACTCTACAACATAGAGGTAGCTTCTAGTTCAACTGTAATAAATTGTGCTGCTCAAGACACAGTGCTACTGACATTTCGAAAGGCCAGGTAATGACAGCTTTGATTCCTCTCCAGCCATAAACCAAGAATCTAAGAGACTTGGGAACCCTTGGATACACCCAACCCCGACTTTGTTCCAAGACTTGCCCACAAGCCACCCTCAACATAGAGGCTCAGCACAGTATCCTGAGTCCTGTTCAGTGCTTCCCATAGGAGGGTTCTACCTCGCTAACAGGGCCAATTCCCACACTCACAGTTGGGAGGATTTGATTAGTAGGCTGGAAACTAAGAGTTTTCAACTAATGAACAGAAAGAGAAGATCTGGAAGCAGCCAGAGAGTCTGATCTCTGGACTCTCTTAGGTTTTGGAAACCAGGCAGTCATGAGATGCTAAGCTTGGACAGTGGGCTACATTTAAAAGGAAAATATGGACTTACAATGATTTTCACTTACACAATTCTAGATCAGGTTGCTGCTAAGCATCAAAGTCCAGCACATTTTATCCAAAACCTTAAGGTCATCCTGAGGGCACGAGAGGAAGAAGATGCAACACCTTCCAGAATGAGGAGAAATTGGACAACTTCTCCAATTTGAGAAAAAGGCACTGAGGAGGCAATCAGTTTCAAAACTCTCTTTCCAAGATGAAGAACAGGGGAAGGAGAATTTTTACATCAGGACAAAACTATTCATAGCAGGAGGCTAGAATGCAGTTTTGTTGCCTTAATCCAAATTACAAAGAGCAAGGATATATTTTTTACTGGGAGGACAGCAGGGCAGAGAACTGAGCTTTGGAGCCCAGCAGAGCCCACTCAGCATCTGGGTTCCAGCGTGTATTCACTGTGTGACTTTGGAAAGGTACTGAACCTCACTGTTCCAGTCTATAAACTGAGTGAGAGACAGAGTGAGATAGCATGAGTAGGGGAGGGGCAGAGAGAGAGGGAGCAGGTTCCAGGTTCTGAGCTGTCAGCACAGAGCCAGCTGCGGGGCTTGAACTCATGAACCATAAGATCATGACCTGAGCCGAAGTCGGATGCTCAACAGGCTGAGTCACCCAGGTGCCCCTAAACTGAGGTTATTAATGGGGCCAACTTCTTAGACTTTACAAAGTCCAAATGAGATAGTCCATGAATAAACAGAAGTCGTTATAGGTAGAATTACTATTTAATAGATGATTCTCATTTAGGTGCATTTTAACTCTGGATTCCTCTTCTTTGCAAAGACTTCCCATCATCACCATTTGAGGAGGGGGAAAAAAATAATGTAAAGGGAATGCTTGATTGGCCTGTTGCTTTTCTTTAAAACACAGCATTCTCTTGCTTCATAGTCTCAAAACAGGTGCAAAGAGTAAGTGACTTAGAGTCTTAAAAAAGAAGAAAGCAAAAATGCTCCCTAACATGTAAGCCAGAGGCAAAGGTGAGGAAAGGTGGTTCTGTTTTATCATAAAGAAACAGCAATTCTTGAAAGAAAAAAAAAGGAAGAGAAAAAGAAGAAAAGAAAAAGCAATTCTTGTGGAGAAATACCACAAGTCTCCCCAGCTGGAGATGTGCTGGTTGAAGCTGGGACAAAGCTGTAGAGAGCTATACACTGTGCTTAACAAGAGTAGGAAATCACATTTTTCTAGATGTGGCTTTAAATTATGTAGGAGAAACAGTTTGCAAAGAAGAAACTCATAAATATCTTCCTCGTCAAGAAACATCGAACAGTAAAAGAAACACGCCAGAGTGAAAGAAGATATTTGTACCATGTGAAACCAACAAATGGCTTGGGACGCCTGGGTGGTTCAGTTGGTTAAGTGTCCGACTTCAGCTCAGGCCATGATCTTCTGATTTGTGGGTTTGAGCCTCGCATTGGGCTCTGTACTGACAGTTCAGAGCCTGGAGCCTGCTTTGGATTCTGTGTCTCCTTCTTTCTCTGCCCCCCTCTGTCTCTCTCACAAAAATAAACAAACATTAAAAAAATTTTTCTAAAAAACCAAATGACTTGCATCCAGAATATAAAGACTGTATACAAATCAGTAATAGAAAAAAAGACCCCATTAAAAATATGGGGAAGAGATCTGACTACGTACTTCACAATAGTGGATACCCCTAAGCCAAGATTTATCAGAAGGGCTAAAGTATTAAGCTATGACTTGACACAGTATAAGAAAAGATGAAGGACAACAGGAACCTTCATGGTGGCCAACAGACATGGCACTGATATGGTGTTAGCCACTTCAGAAAAATACTTGAGAAGATGAACTGAAGATGGTCACATGTTCCCCTGTGACCCAGAGCCTCCATCCCCCCAGGAAGATACCCAAAACAAATGGGCACAGGTATGCAATAAGGCTTATACAAGAATGTGCATCAATAACAACACTCAAGGTAACCCTCACTGAAACAACTGAAATATCTACCAATAGCCAATGGATCAACAGTAGTGTGTCTGCACAAGGGAATGGTAGGCAGCAGCGGAAACAGATTAACTACTGCTACACATTACAACATGGATGGTCCCACATGTGCAAACGGACACAGAACATGAACTGTATGATGTCATTTACAGCAAGTTCAAAAACGGCGGGACTAAGATCTGATGCAAAGTTACAACAGCAGTACCCTCTGGGAAGAAGCTGGGGGAAGGGCTCAGGAGGAAGTAAGTTTAGCAAGGCCAAGTTGGACTTGCACATTCTGTCTCTTGACCTAGGGGCAGATTCCATGGGTTCACTCCCTTAGTAATAAGTCTATTCGATTTGGCACTTGGTACACATGTGTATTAGACTCCACTAAAAAAGGGTAATGAGTGGGTAAAACAGAAATAATCTGCTCTGTTGTAGGTATGTGATCTAGGTCACTGCTTAGTTGAAAATAAAGAAATATTCTGAGCCAGGAAAAGGCATTTCCTGGAAACATCCACATGGCGGAATTTGTGTTTCTGACAGCAGGTGAACCGCTCAACAGGCACACCCCAGAGTCGGAGAGATAGGTCTTAGTTTCAATCCTAAAAGTATGGGAAGCCAGAAAGCCACAGAGGAAACCTAGGACCTGCACAAATAGCAATCGATGTATTAACTGCTCCTTAAGTGTCAACATTGTTTTAAACACTTAAAATGGATTAATTCATGTAATTCACATAAGTTCCTACTTTTCAAGGAAGCACAGAGGAGTTAAGTGTGTGACATAAGGTCACACAGTTAGTGAGGGACAGAGCATGGATTCACTCAGTCCAGGGACTCTTGCTCTGGAATTTACATGCTTTAGGCATGTGCTATCCCAGTACCAATGCTATCTAACCATCTAAGGAAGAACAATAAATCCAGCCTCAGCTGCAGCACTCTCATAGGCAATGGGGAAAGGGAAGTCAAGCCAAGAAGAGAAAATCCATGGCTTACAGAGCATCTACTATGTGCCATGCAATGGGCTAGGTATTCTCTCTAAGCCAAATTTGATTTAATTTTCCTAAGAGCACTATCAGGTACTGTAGCTACCATGATCATCCCTATCTGAGAGAAGTAGGAAGTGAGGCTTGGAAAATGTAACTTGCCACAGCTGGTGAAGGGCCCAGGCAGGACCTGGACCCCAAAGTCCCAAAACCTGAAAGGTCAGTGGACTCCATGAGCCAGAATGGGCCCAGGCAGCACTGTGTTTCCATGGCAACTCCAGGAAAGCCACCACTACTGAAGTGGAGTTTACAAGGGGAAATTCACACCTGCAAGGTTGCTTTATAGGACCAGACCAGAGCCAAATCCAAAAAGAAGAATGAAGCCCTCCTGCTCGGGAGCATGGGTGCGCTGACATTTAAGGATCCCTCCACAAACACAATCTGGAGTGAGATGCCCTACCTGGAGTGGTGGAGCACATAGCTGTTCTGTCTGTGCCAGAGGGTCCCCTTCTTTATATAAGAGAGCCCTTCGCCTGTGATTCAGGCCTGACTCATCATACCCACCAGCCACACAGATGACTCCATGACTCAGCCTTGGTCAATAGGATTTCACCCTCCTGGCCATACCGTAGTGATTCACCCAGCAAGTGGTACATGACCCTGCAGAGGAGCAAGAGTTCTCTATGAGCTGGCATATGGACACCAGAGAGAGAGGGTTCTCTCTAAGTGAACTCTTTTAGGAAGAGCTGGGTTGGAATGTCTCCAGAATATCTTTCCAGGCACATGGAAAAAGCATGTCGAAGGATAAAGCCAGTGTGTCAAAGAAGATATGGCGGGGAGACAAAGAGAAAGTGAAAGCAAGCCCTGGATACAGGCCTGCCTGAAGTCCAACACTGGACTTTCACAGTACATGGAACATAACCTGGCTTTGAACTTAAGCTTGTCTGAATCGGGCTTCATTGCCTTGCACCCCTAAGAGTCCTAACATAGCACAGGTCTCTGAATCACGTATGATACAGGGATATTTTCCAAAACAAGTGACGGCAGATTGAACGGGGGAAGCCAAGCACTATGAAAGGCCTCTAAGGAGAGCTCCGTATGGAAACTATCTTGGGCTGAACCCCTAAAACCTATAATCAGCTTCCAAGAAAGGAAGGTAGCACGGGTTCATGAGAAAAGTCTGTTGTCTCCACTCACTGGTGAAGTGGGGAGAAAACAAAACAAAACAGAAAGACTGGGGGGACCCAGATCAAAATGCTGGGGCAGCTACCATGGTACAGAACTGATTTCAAACAGCTGAGTCACCCATCGTCTTTCAGAGCCAACAGCTGTCAGAACGAAGGCCCTGCACGGCAGAGCTGAACACAGCCGGGCTTGGCTCTAACAAATGAATCTCTACAGTGTAATGAATCGACCCATCTTTAACAAGATTTTCCTGCAATGTTAATTCCATACAAGAGTCAGCCAGTGAGAAAGAACAAAATGACATTTGACTACCTGTAGATACACACCTTAATTTTTAAATTTCTGTCTTCAGATAGGAAGGGGGTCGGCAATAAGAGGAAATTAAATCCATAAATCCACTGATTTATCACTGCACAAACAGAGAACTGGTACAACGACAGTAAACTCTTTTCACAGGCTGTATTTCCCCCAGAGTCGTTGCTGCAAACACAGTGGAAAATCCTGATTTGGAATGAGAAATAATTCCATTTTAATCTTGTTTATCTTCTTGGTCTAGTAATCCCCTGTGGCCACTACCCATCTGGCACATTCCTGTAAGAAAACTGTGGCCACAGTTGTTGAATTCAATTCTGTGGTTGGTTTGTGGAATGTGTTTTTTTTTTTTTCTTCAATGTATACTATATAGGCCATTGGGTATTGGGCTTATTTTTCTTAAATAAATCTAATAAACCAACACCAAGCACCATTTATTTCAGGAATATGTTGAAAGTACAAATAACATGAAGGCAGCCTTTATGAGAGCACATGAAATGCTATCTGCAGGGAAGTTAACAGAGCCCAACAAATTAGTCTAATCTCAAGTGGACCAGGAGGAAGCAAACAGACTCACCAAAGCAAAATGCAATTAGTAACAATATTCTGCAATTCTGTAGCTCGCATCATCAGAGCATCTGAGGATGTGCAACATGCCTTAATTAATTCTGACAGTGCCCTTTAGAGCCCCAAATCGCAAACTTTAGCCTGCATGGCGATCACAGAGGAAATGGTTGAGAGACATGTCTTGCTTTCTGAAACGGATTCGGGGAATCTGCCACAGGGCTTAGAAATCCTACCCTACCTGCTCCCCTAAGTGAATGTGATCATGGAGGTCCAGAAACAGCATGATGAAATGCCCCAACAAAGAAAGGTATTACCACTCAACACACACATGGACCACAGCTCAGGGGAAGAAAGGGTTTGCCTCTTGCTCTGGAGTTGTAGCATCCAACAGAAATTTTCGGTGATGATGGATATGTCAGGTGGTCTGCACCGCCCAATACAGTAGCTACCTGTGGTTGATGAGCACTTGAAATATAAGTAGTGTGACCAAAGCACTGAATGTTTAATTGTAGTCCATTTCAATTTAACTTAAATGGTCCCATGTCTATTGGCTTATTTACTGAACTATGTAGCTCTAGATGGAGCAGCAGCATTTAAGGAAAAAATGGAAGTTAACTGGATTAGACTATATTCCTTTCCATCTTTGACCAATCATCAGCAATTTCTTTTTCTTATCTACACACATTAGCAAAATGGCCTGGTCTGAGTATGTACTATTGTCAACGCAAGTTGTACAGACAAGGAAAACTGAGGCTCAAAGAGGCTAAAGATGAGCTCGGTATTACAGGACTGGATACGACAGAGTCAAAATTTGAACACAATTCCTACAATTTCAACACCATGCTGCTTCCACTACAAGATGTTGTTTTCATATACAGGAGCTCAACTCAAAACACGAAGAGAAAGCAAAGGAACTGTCACCTCCGTTACCCTCAACTTCTGACATTGTTCATGGTTTCCCACATATCAACTGGTATTCTTATGCAGAGTTCTATAAACAAACACAGTATCACAGAGAGAAAGGAAAAGGTCTCAGATGCCAACCACAAACTGCAGAATTTGGCACTCACTGCTCCCCACATCTCTGCCTCAGCCTTCTGATCACTGCTCCAGTCACACTGGCCTTCTGCGACAGCAACACAGCAGGCACTCTCCTGCCTCAAGACCTTTGCACTAGCTGTCCCGCCACCCAAAGGGTTCCTGCTTCAGATATTCACATGACATAGTCTTTCTTGAGATTTCTGCTCCTCTGTCCTTTATATGTGAGTTCTTCTGTCAACTATTTTTTGAAGTTCCGTTTCTGACCCCACAAGCCACTACTCCTGGCACTGACATCCTGAATTCTTCTCTCTAGTGTTTATCACTTGTTTATTGTCTGTCTTCCTCTATGCCCATCGGGACATAAGCTGCATGAGGAAAGGAACTGTCTTGTTCCTTGGTGGATCCTAGCACCTTGTCCAGAGAAGACACTCAGTAAGTACTCTGAATAAATACACAGATAGACAATAGAAGTTTACCCGCATGGTTCCAAGAGAGGTATTATTTTTTTTGTTCTTCATACTTTGCTGTGTTTCCCCAATAGTCTACAATAAACATTGATGTCCCTTGCAGTCATTAAATCAATAAATGTTCTTCATATAATCTTACTTGGTCACCAATTTGTGGCCCTAAAGTCACCACCTCTGTGAAGTCTTAAACCTGTACTTACTCTCCACCCTTCCCACTGTGAGCTCCACTAACAATAGCATAGAACTTATGTCCCCTTAAAACAGAGATCATCGTCTGTATTTCACCAAACCTGCTAGATCCAAGGAACTCAACCACAGGGGCCTGCCAATGAATCATACTCAACCTCTTTTATTTAAAAAATGTAATTCCATTTCTGACAATTTATCACTGTATATGAGACTAAGAATTAAAGGTCCCAGTACTTGCTGAAGTGCTACACCTTTTCCCCCAAATAAAGGTCCATTGTAAACACTGTTTATAATGCTGGCTTCACGAAGCTGGGGGTAGGCTCAAATTCACTGATCAGGCATTCTTACATAATGCTTTTTAAGTGGAAAAACATAAACTCTGTTGGAGGTGGATTCTGATTTATACCTACCAATGATCAGTGGACTTACATCATATATAAAACAATAAATGCACATAGTAATCAGGTCATTTTACCAAGGTCTTTCTCTCACGTATCACCTTCTAAATAAATCAGTAAAGTGGGTTTTATTATTATTCCTGTTAAGAAGTGGGGGAAACTAAAGCACAGAAAGACAAAAGATTTCTTAAATATCACAAGTCAAGGTAGGTAATGAGAGGGGAAGCTGGAATTCAAACTCAGAGCCTGTACTTAAAGGGCATAATCCCTAATTGTGAAAGAGATGAGTCAAGCAAGCTGCAAGGGTGTCCAGACAATACAGAAGTTGTGACTGGAAGCTACAAAACCTGGCATGGCTAACTGCATATGAACTAAAGGGGCATCCAGGCTGTGAAATTGTGCTCCTGGCTTTGCCTATGAACATTATTGTTTGACAAGTGCTGCCCAGTGAATTGGTAGATGGAAAGGTTTTTCCACTGGCCTGAAACTAATGCAGGCCTCATAAGAAAATAGCACTCATCTGTGACAAGCACAGAGAAATCCCACTTTAGGGCTTCCCTCTGGAAGGGCTGGTGGAGGGGTCCTGATGCTCCACTAGTACAATGCATCACCCCACAGAGACAGGTTAAAAGGTGTTCTCAACACCATGCACCATCTTGACACAGGCTCATACAGAAGGGACTGGGGACCGGGGATTTGATGAAGCTCCCAGACTGAAAAGCATGGACCTCCACAGCAGGCTTCCTGACATGAGACCACCTGAGCCTTCCAGCACATGGGTGAATGGCAGTCACTAACCCCAATGAATCTTAATACATTTGCTTGAAGAAATTTAGCTAGAGTGAACTTCAAGAAAAGGCAAAAGAAGCAACGAGAAGATATATAGAATTTGTTTAATTATACATACCAGTATGACATATACATATGTATACATACATCATATACATGCGTATATACATATAATGTACATGTGTAATACACAGGTATGTACACATGTTTGAATCTGTATCAGAGACTCTATCTAATAAGGTGAGCACCTGCCTTCAACCAAGGTACAAAACGATTTCTGTGTGTGTTTATTTTTAATAAAAAGCAGAAAAAGTATATGAATTGGAAAAAGTACAGCTATAAACTATACGGGTAGAAAACAGACAAACTTTCTTTGGAGAAGACCACAGTTCCAAAATCCCATCAGGAAAGGAACTACAACTATATATCATATGATTAAGAGACCATGCTTTAATGTTGTCCACAGAAGGGCCTCTGGCGCCAGACAGACCTGGCCCCAATCTTACATCTCCCATGCACTAGCTGCGAAACTTTGGGAAAGTCAAGTCACATTAGTGTCAGCTCTCAAACAGGGATAGCTGCTGAAGAATTACATGACTCAGTGTATCTAAGATAACTTTTAACACAGTGCTGTGTGTATAATGAGACTTGGTCAGTGTCACTGCCTTCTCCCATTGTGGTGGGCTGACCATAGCTCACCCTGAGTGCAGGGTGCCCTTCTGCTACGGACATCAGAACGGCACCTCCCCAGAGCTCCCGTCAGAACTCTAGATACAGCACAAGTTAATTTACATTTATTTGGGATTTTGTTGATACTGATTACTAATTCAATTCCCAGTGTGATCCAAGAATAAACTAAGGTGTCAGTCCTTTGAAGTTTAAGTCTCATTTTATGAGACATCATGGTCTTTCCTGGCAAACCTTCCATGTGCATCTGAAAAGTAAGCATGTTCTTCTATGGGCGTAGTGTTCTATAAAAACCAATAAGGCCAAGATGGCTAACAATGTTTTTCAGATCTATATTCTCATTTTTTGTTTGACTGTTCTGTCAATTACTGAAGGAGCAGTGTTGAGATTGCCAGCTACAATGAAGAACTTATAAATTTTTCCCTTGAGTTGTCTGTTTTTGTCCAACTCTGTTGAAGCTCTGCTATTAGGCACATACACATTCATGACTATTAGATCTTCTGAGTAAAGTGACTCTTTTATTATTATTATGAGATGTCCCTCTTTATCTCAATTAATACTCCTTCTTTGGAGGACTACTTTGTCTGATATTAATATTGTCACTCCAATTTTCTTATGTTTATTTTTTGCAGGGTACACACTTCTCCATCCTTTTATTTTCGATCTATCTGTCCCTCTATATTTAAAGTAGGTGTATAGTAGACACAGCGTTTAGTTGTCTTCCCCTTCTACCTGACAACCTCTGTGCTTTTATAAGCAAGTTTAATTGATTTACATTTAATATAATCATGGATATGGTTGCACGCAGGTCTGACACATTCCTATTTGTGTTCTATTCTCCCCGTTCTATACTCTCCTTCTCCTTTTCTCCTTTGTTGGAGTTAAATGAATTTTTTAATTTACCATTTTACTTTTCCTGGCTATTCTGGCCCTATCTTTTGCTTAACCATTTTTAGTGATTGACATAGTGGTTACAATATATGTCCTTAATGTATGACTAATTAGTTCATACTGTACTATTTAATGTAAGAAATAAAATGATTCCATTTACCCCTCCCCCATTCTGTTCCTATGTGCCTTCAATTTTCATATATATGAATACATATAATATATAGTATGTCTTATATATACTACAATCTACATACATTATAAATCAAATACAGTAATTTACTTTTTGTTTTAAAGAACTGTATATCTTTTAAATAAAGAGAAGAAAAATATATATATAAACAGTCCTATAAAATAGTCATTCCTATAGATCTGTGTAGTCATCTGACTTCAGATTGAAAAACTTTGTTAGCATATCCTGTGGTGCAGTACTACTGATGACGTATTTTCTGCTTTTACTCATTTGAAAATATGTATTTCTTTTTTACTTTCACTGGATACTTCTGCTGGATACAGATTTAAGAGGTGACACATGTTTTTAAAGTTTTTTTGTTTTGTTTTAGTTTTTTAGTATTTCAGATGCTGTTCCATTGTCATCTGGCCTCCACTATTTCTAGTTTTCTAGTTTCACTTTTTGTATCTTTATTCTCACTTTATATAATGTCTCTTTTCCTCTCCCCTGGCTGCTTTTAAGAATCCTCTTTGGTTTTTCATACTTTGTACTGTGCCTAAAGGCAGCTTTCTTTGTATTTATCCTGCTTTGAGTTTGCTGAGTTTGCTGTATCCATAAGTTGATTTTTTTTTGCCAATTTTATGAAATGTTAGGCCATTATTTCTTCAAATATTTTTTATACCCAATTCTCTCTTTCCTCTAGTCTTCTGAGATTACAAATACTTATCTATTAGACCACTTTATATTATGCCACTGGTCCCTGACAGTCAGCTTTTTTTTTAAATTTTAACAACTTTTTTTAATAGTTTATTGTCAAGTTGGTTTCCATATAATACCCAGGGCTCATCCCAAAAAGTGCGCTCCTCCATGCCCATCACCCATTTTCCCCTCTCCCCTACCCTCTATCAACCCTCAGTTTGTTCTCAGTATTTAAGAGTCTTTTGTGGTTTCCCTCCTTCCCTCTCCTTACCTATTTTTTCCCCTTCCCCTCCCCTATGGTCCTCTGTTAAGTTTCTCCTGTTCCACGTGAGTGAAAACATATGGTATCTGTCCTTCTCTGCCTGACTTATTTCACTTAGCATAATACCCTCGAGTTCCATCCATGTTGCTACACATGGCCAGATTTCATTCTTTCTCATTGCCACGTAGTATTCCATTGTATAGAGAAACCAAATCTTCTTGATCCATTCATCACTTGATGGACACTTAGGCTCTTTCCATGACTTGGCTATTGTTTAAAGTGCTGCTGTGAACATTGGGGTACATGTGCCCCTATGCATCAGCACTCCTGTATCCCTTGGGTAAATTCCTAGCAGTGTTATTGCTGGGTCATAGGGGAGTTCTACTGTTAATTTTTTGAGGAACCTCCACACCGTTTTCCAGAGAGGCTGTGCCAGTTTACGTTCCCACCAACAGTGTAGGAGGGTGCCCGTTTCTCCACATCCTTGCCAGCATTTAAGATGGGCAGAATACATGAACAAACACTTCTCCAAAGAGGACATCCAGATGGCCAACAGACACATGAAATGATGCTCAACGTCCCTCATCATCAGGGAAATACAAATGAAAACCACACTGAGATACTACCTCATGCCAGTCAGAGTGGCTAAACTGAACAACTTTTTTTGATATTACTTTAGATTCAGTGGCCCTTTCTTTTGCCATTTCCAATCTGCTGTTAACCCAATCTAATAAATTTTTCATTCTGGACACATTTCAATGTTAGAATTTGCATTTTTAAAATAGTTTGCATTTCTCTGCTTAGATTCTTCAATCTATGTGTTCATTAAGACTGCCAGTCTTTTAAGTCTTTGAAATATACACATACAAAGTTGCTTTAAAATAACTGTCCTAATTGTAACATTTGAGTCATCTCAGGGTCAGTTTTATTTAATTGCTTTGTCTCTTAACCATGGCTTCTACATTCCTATTTCTTCTAGTAATTTTTTATTGTATTGATATTGTATAGGATATATGATAGATTACCTAAACTGACTTTTTTTGAAAATATTTTTATGTTCTAGTGGGCAGTTAAATTGGCTAGACTTAGACTCCAAATTCAGCTTCCCTTATAAAGGGTAGCAGCTAAAACTTCCCGATTCCTTCAGCCCTTAAGCACTTGATTTTTGCTGGGAACCTTGAAGTCTCCCCAATTCACATGAACTCAGGAGTCAGGAAATGATTTGGATAAAGTTAAAAATGATCTTCACGGGTGCCTGGGGGGCTCAGTTGGTTGAGTGTCTGACTCTTGTTTCAGGTCACATCATTATCTCAGGGTTGTGGGATCAAGCCCCGTGTCATCTCCACAATGAGCATGGAACTTGCTTGAGATTCTCTCTCTCTATCCCTCTGCCCCTCTCCCGAGTTAGTGTTCTCTCCTTCTCTCTCTAAAATTAAAAAATAAATTGTCTTCATACCTCTCCTTCTGTTTCCCTCCTTTTTGAAATGTCCCCCCTCACTTTCGAGATGTCCTGGCCTCCAATTTTCAAACTTACTTATCGCAGAGATTTTTGCTTGATTTCTAACCACCCCAAGCTCCAATAACTAGAGAATCCTTCAAGTAAAAATCCATATAAATACAAATTGTAACAAGTACAATTATCTTCTTTCAAAAATCAACTTCCCTGTAGTTTCTTCTGACACACCTAAGCCAATAGGTGTGTCTCTGTTCCTCAGAGAGAAGAGACTTTTTAATAATCTAAGACTATGAAGTCTTGATAAAGGAAAATGCTCATCCTTGGCAAAATGGGGAAGAGACCTGAGCTTGAGAATCACCAAATCCCTTAAGTGACCCCTTGTTCTCTTATCCATGCCACCACTGGACACGTTAAATTGCCTTGGAACCCCCATTGTGGGTGTCCAGAGCCTCCACAGGGGAATTAACCTCCCTCTCCAACACAGAAGGATGGCTCCCCTCTAATCATGCTCTCAGGATCTGTCACTGGATGCTTAATGAAAGAGCAGCTCTCTAAAGCTGCTCATGGCTGTCCATGACTGCTGTCACTCAAAGCAGTTAATCAATTAAGAAGCACCCATGAAATTCGAACAATCTAAACCTAGGGCAGCCCTGGGGTGGGGAGGAGGGCGCACTATTTGGAGGAGTTTACATAGTAATCTTCTCTATTAACACCAGTGGTGAATTGCTGCAGAAACAGGAATAGCTCTACACAAGCTTCCCTTCCACCTCCACCAATTCCCTCCTGGTGTATTCTGGAACAACAGTAAATACTAAAACAATAACTCCCCATAACCTTTTTATTGGGTATCAACTCTGGTGGAAACCATTAAGAACTCTATCAGCAAACACATTCAGTAAACCTATCATCTTTATTGTTCTGAGTTTGTTCTTATTTTTGGCAAGGACTGCTCCAAAGAACAGCACAGTTTACTGAACTCAGGTTGGCAAGGAAATACTATGCCTTACACAATCTCCTATAAGCAGAGACAGTCCAGAGAAAGGTTCCCCAAGACAGTACAGTTTCAGACTCATGGGTGAGTAATTTAAATGCTGGGAAGGGGGAAAGGGCTGTTAAGTGTGCTGACTGACATCCATGAGCACACTCTAGGTGGCCCATAATGCTGAGGGTCATGGCATTTCTAAAACCATGTGCTTCCAACCATTATAATAGTGGACTGGCTCTTGAAGAGGCATCTTATAAACAGCCTCAACTTACTACTAGGTAAGTGCAAGGCCTATAAACAGACTAACAGGAATTCAGGCTAGCCCTACTTCACAGAAATGGGACTTTTTAGAATCAGAATGTAAAGGCAGGGAAGAAAAATCAAGGTTGATTTAAGTCGTTCTGAACCAGAAAATTTGGGAGGGTATACATATGGCTGAAGACCCCTTTGCTTACAAAAGGAGTTAATCTTGAAGCTCCTTTAAATCCACTGTAGATTCCACTGAAAGTCTAGTTAAACTGTGTGTTCTCTCCCAAGAGAAAAAGCACATATCCACATGCATGCATTACAACTAATTTCAGAGGTTAGGGAGACCCTTTACTGTGTCTGGAGACTCTCACATCCATTAGAAGTTCCTACCTCCAGGGTTAGGAACTTCTAATAGTGCATTTCCTGTGTCCCACCCTGTCACCCCATCCTGGTTCCCAAACAGGGGGAATTTTAAGGCTAGGATTATTCTGGTCACTTTCACCACTCTATTTTTCAGAGTCTCCAACGGGTACAGGGCTGGTCCAATACAGACAGGTGGACGAAAGACTGCAACAGGAATTTCAAACAAGAAGAACAAAGAACAAAAGTCAAAGCATTAAAAAGCCTTTACCTATGGGGCGCCTGGGTGGCTTGGTCGGTTAAGCATCCGACTTTCGCTTAGGTCAAGATCTCGCGGTTCGTGGGTTCGAGCCCCGCGTCGGGCTCTGTGCTGACTGCCAGCTCAGAGCCTGGAGCCTGTTTCAGAGTCTGTGTCTCCCTCTCTCTCTGACCCTCCCCTGCTCACGCTGTCTCTCTCTCTCTCCTAGAAATAAATAAAATATTAAAAAAAAAAAAAAGCCTTTACCTACTAACAACACCAAAGATAGCATTAGTGATAATAAAAAAAAAATCACTGAAATATTTTTATCCAGGAAAAACTAGGTTTTAACAAACAAAGGCTTGACTCCACACCTGACACTGAAGGTAGGAAAGGAATAGCAGTGTGTCTGTCTCGCACCTCTCCGTGGCCCTGGCACGTGCATGTTTGCCAACAGACCCTTGCTAACAGCACAGAAGCCCTCGTGCAGACTTCCCAGCACTCGCCCTAGCTTCCATGGCCTTCCAGAGGCTCGCAAAGGGAAGACACATGCTTTGCCAAGTTTAGCAGTTTTAAGCGTGCTCAGTGAGATATAAGCCTAGTTGTGCGGGGTTGGGGGACAGGATCTGTAGAATGTGAGGACAGGCAGGAAGAGGATTTTTATAGTGGCAGGAAATTATGTACCTCCCCCAGAAAGCACCGTGGTGAGATATGTGCTGTGAGGAACCAGCAGCGCTGCTGAAGGAAGCAGCTTCGACTCTGACGGGTGAGCAGGAAGAAGGTCTTAGTCCACCAAGCAGCAAGTGCACATGCTGCTCCGGGCCAGTGATTCATTTACTGCACAAATACCACCAGGGTAGCCTCCTCCCAGAGACAAAGGGGGTGATGTGGGCCAGGCTCTGCCGCGGCTGGCTGTGTGACTTCAACAAGTGACTTAACCTTTCTGTGCCTCATCTCCCCATCTGCCAGAGGGGGCTAGGATTTCACCTACCTCATATGGTTCCTAGGGAAGGGTGTTAGTTTCCTGTTGGACATAGTATCTCAAATCAGGTGGCTTCCAACCACAGACACTTAGCATCTAACAGATTCAGAGGCTAGACATCTAAAATCGTGGAGCCAAGAGGGCCATGCCTCTCTGAAACCTGTAGAGGAGAACATTTCCATGCCTCTTCTGGTACTTGCCAGAAACGTGGGGCATTCTTTTGTTCACCGCTGTAGCATTCTCCCCCATGTGCCCAGGTCTTTGTGTCTCTTTTCTTATAAGGACACATGTCCACTCTAATGACCACATGTTAGCAGGATTACATGTGCGAAAACCCCATTTCTGAATCAGGTCACACTCACACCTATCAAGGGTTAAGATGTCAACATCCCGACCTGGAGGCTATAAATCAATACCTAACAAGGAAGTTTACTGAGATAGAAGCTGGCTATCCTAACACACTACGCAGCCACAGGAAGTGCTCAATAAACCAGCAGCTCTGTTGACTGTTATTGATAAAAGGGACAGGCTTCGGAATGGCCATCCCCATCCCCAACGGTACTCAAGAGTGCTCTAAGGCAGGCCTGCCCTGAAGATGGTGAGCCTCAGGGCCCCTCCTCACACATGTTCCTTTTACGGCCTTGAGACAGGCCTAGCAGTGTGCTGTGAAAGGAGATTCCAAAATTAACCAAGCCTTGCTAAGAGGTCATTCAAAACAGGGTGGGCAGGATGCTGAACAGGCAAGGCCTGTGCACATCTCCTGTTTCGACTGTGAACACTGAGGACTCCTGACTCTTCTCAAGGCTAACTTCTCACGGCACCTCCACCACCTCCTGGAACACATCCTTCTACTTTGGACAGAAAGGTAACGTAACATCTATAAGCTAAAGAGCCCAATGTGTATTAGACAGTTTAACTCTGTCGGCACCACTCATCATTCCTTCAAAGCAGGTTCTGGGCCCTTGTGGGTTTTGCCTTTATCAGCCTGCACCCCCTGCTTGCAACTTGGAGCACACTTTCAAGATTTCAGTAGAATCTGTGTCTCCTGGACCACAATACCTAAGACCTTACATAAATGCTTTGGGTTGCTCTAGGGCCTCCTCTTCTTGGTCAACATTATTTGTGTGGATATGTGTTTGCATAACATGTACAAAAGCAAGCTCCTTTAACCACACATAGTTAAGACCTCTGTCCCTTTCCATGCCACATCCCCCTCCATCACATTCCACCTTATTCCAGCCAGCAGGGGAATCCAGGTGAGAGAAATTAGATGGAGATACACAGAGGCAGGATTCAGCAGGAAGGACTGTGGAGTTTGTGGGCACTTCTACATACAGGGAGAATGACTTGCTATCAGGGTAGGGGAATGGCTTTTATGAATGTTCCCATTTACCCAGTATCTGGTAACATGGAACAGGGCCAGAAGTCAAGTCAAGAGAGGAACAGGTTTTACAGTGTCTGAGTAAAGAAGAATCAAGATCAGAAACCCACAGACAATGGGCCGTGGAAACATTCTCCAGCGAGCAGACATCTAAAACAGGGCTTTTTGTTGCCTAATCAAAATAGAAGTTCTCTCCCAAAAGGAGGACACAGGATGATACAGCATACACAACTAAAAATGCACAAGCGCCATTCCTTTATTTCTTGGTGGGAGTCACGTGACAATTATTTAGAATCTGTGCGCTCGAGGCGTACAACATTACAAACAGCGAGTACATCTGTGTGAGAAGTGGTGTGCTCTGTGCATCCAGTCAACAAAACTAAAAAGCAAATTTAATCAGCCCATGCTAAAGCAAAGACTGGCTTATCTTTCCAATCCCTCTAGAAAATATCACAAAATTAATGTCATATAAAGAGACAATCAAAACGCATGCAACAAAAAAACATACAAGGGAAAATTTATTACAGAGGTATGTCAGGCAGTTAATTCCCAACATCAATCTGTTATATTCTGGACTGGGTCCTGGTTGTAATATGTGTCAGCTTTTGAAAATTTATAATTTTGGGGGGCGCCTGGGTGGTTCAGTTGGTTAAGTGTCCAACTTCAGCTCAGATCATGATCTCAAGGCTTGTGAGTTCCAGCTCCGCATTGGACTCTGTGATGACAGCTCAGAGCCTGGAGCCTGCTTCGGATTCTGTGTCTCCCTTTCTCTCTCTGCCCCTTCCCATTCATGCTCACTCACGCGCTCTCTCTCTCGTGAATATTTTTTTTAAAAATGTTTTAAAGAAAATTTGTAATTTTTGATGTTTTATTTTCTCAGCCTAAACCACAAATAATTTTACTCCTAAGTTTGCATATGTCATTTTATGATTTTTTTTCATAGAGTCCCTACACTGTACAATCTTCAGGCCCCCAAAACCTGGATGCACCCTCGCTTGTGCTACTGTAGATCTCTGA
This sequence comes from Crocuta crocuta, assembly GCF_008692635.1. Taxonomy (NCBI): domain Eukaryota; kingdom Metazoa; phylum Chordata; class Mammalia; order Carnivora; family Hyaenidae; genus Crocuta; species Crocuta crocuta. The sequence continues at coordinate 9,871,800 of NW_027530640.1, forward strand.
GTTTTCACTCTCCAGAAACCTGAGCTGCTTTTGAATACAATGTGCACACATACAGTATGCTCAGGCAAGACCTCTCAGGGGAGACCCCATCATTCTCCAGCTCTCTCACTTGGGATAAACTCTTTGAGCCTCAATTTTCTTGGCTGTAAAATGGGGGTAGTATATAATGGAAGTTAGGACATTTAGTCCCAAGTAAATTGCTTTTCCAAGTACAGTGCTGGGAACTAGACACTACTCATAAGCCAAAACGGACATAAGGTCTGTTGAGACTGGAGAGGAAGCAGGTGTTTATTGATGGGAGAGCGCATCCACCTAATCACTGCCTGTGAAATCTTTTCCTAACAACTGAAAACAGACATTCACATAAGCCACAACAGTACAGTGTCAACAGGCATGTATTTTTCTCCAGGAGCTACTTCTGCTCACAGCCAGGGAGCACAAGTGCCCTGCCCGGCTGAACCTGCAGCCAGCGAGGGCTCTCTGCACAAAATCTCCCCTGCAGCATGTGTTTACTCTGGAGCCTCTTTTTCCACAAGGGAGTTTGTGTTCTGGTCAACAGTTTTTCCTCAATGTGGTTAAAAAGCCTTCATGGTTGCCCAAATGTGTGTCGCAAAGGAAGAATCTGGCATGTGAGACAAAATCTGACTTTTATGTATGCAGATTTCCAGGATACAGGAAACAAAGAGGAGCAGACCCTTGGGGATTTGGGACCACCTCAGTGACATAGGGAAGACATCGTAAAAACCACTGCAGCCTGGACGGACTAGCCCGCACCTATCAGAAATGAGCGAACCAAGCACAGATGAAATAAAAGCCTCACATGACCTCAGCAAGTTTGCACAGAAGGGTAACTGACAGCCTCTGAAGACCAGATCCAGCGCCGCAGGGGCTCAGGTACCGCGACCTTCTGAAGTGCTGATTCAGTGAGCACTTTCATCTCCAGCAACACATCCTGCACTAAACGAACTATGCATTTATATAATGACAGAATGAGATAAGTGTTAAGAAGAAATGGACCACGGTTCTATGAGGCAGGAAGATTAAATGACAATCCACATAAAGTGCTGACCACAGTGCCTGGTGGTTAGTAAATGTTCAACAAACAGGAGCTGTTTGAGCATTCGTACATGTCCCCATTGCTAAACTTGACTACAGAGCATTGGGTAATGGCCTCTAGGTATTTGTATTCACAACTGCCCTTGTATTCAACAGTGCTTAAGAGGCAGCATTTGTTTGATTCTACCAAGTTTTCTCCGATTCACACACACACACCAACACTTGGGATGAAGGTTCCCCATTGCCATCTAGCCTGTCACTTGCCTGTGCGATCTCAGAACGATTCCTTGCCCTTCCTCTGCTCTGTCTCAGAGCAAAAACCTTTTCTTGACTCCTTTGACCCCTGGCTTGCAGCAAGGCCATTCTGTGCAACGAGGGGCACAGGTGGAAGGTTGAAGAGCAGGCGAAGGGGAAAAGCCAGGGTGTCTCACCCCACCTTGCGTGCTTCCTGTGGTATCTTAGCAGTAACTGTGTCCCCTCCATGTCCCAACTCCTGTGGACAGCCATCACTGTGCTGCCAGCTAGGGCAGCACGGCCCTGGCAGTGGGCTTGGCTCCTGCCTGAGGGTACTGGTTCCTGATGTCTGGCACCACCCCTCCCCCAATGTGCCCCGCCAGCTCAGGAGTGAAACACTTTTCCCTTCATCTCTGTGGTTCCACCTCCTGTGCAAACAACTCTCGGTATTCACTTTTCTCCCCTGCAAACACTTACATTGGTTTCTGTTTTCCTAACTGGACCCTGACTGATGCACCATGTAAAGACTTTTTACACAGCCCTTCAATGGAGTACTCAACAGCCATTAGCAACAATGACATACATCTAAATGTACTGACATAGAGAGGTGAGTAAGGGGTTAAGACACCAAGGAGACCGTCCAACAGTATTACACTCAGAACAAGACAAACACTGAGAGATATGTTCACATGTGTGCTTAAAAAAGACACTAGAAATGTAACTGTGACTTTGGTTATCTCAAGGCGGTGTGATTATGAATCCTTTTTAATTTTTTGTGTTTTACTGAAAGGGATGATTCTTTTGTAATAAGTAGGAATTACTGTTGTATCAGAACACTAAAACTGCCCGTTCCATTTGGGGGAAACATAGGAAAAATTAAGGACATCGATCTTCACAAAGAAAGTGACGGGTCAGCTATTTGCTTGGCATCTGTCTATCTCCCCTGCACAACTCAGAGACTCCTGAAAAGGGCTTCCAACTTTGCTCCTGACAGGAGGGCAGGGGCAGAAGGGAACTCATGCTAAGGTGGCGTGGGTGAGGAGAAGGAAGGATGGCAGTGTCCCCATAGTCCCTCCTCAGGTAGAAGGCACCAGTACCCCCTCTGCAGAGCCCTCCGAGTCACTCCAGTCTGGTCCTGGGGACTCTGTACTCACCCACAGCTTCTCCCCCATCCCCCTAGCTCCCTCCTGGGAACCAAATCAAACACCTCCTCCAGAAGCCTTACTGCTCTTCTCAGCCAGCCACTATTTTTCCCAAAATGAGGGCTCCTTTTCTTCTCAACACAAGGCGACAGCACAACCCAAGCATTTGCTAAGTACGCTGTTCCTCAGCCATGGGTTCAGCATGCTGTGGTGTGCTTCCCACTGACTGTAATTTTTTGTTTGTAAGAAGCTCAAACAGGAGTCCAAATCCTGGTGTTATGATCTGTGCATCCTTAGGCAGACTGCTTCTCTTCACTGAGCTGTGAGTTAGGGCTACAGACACTCATCAACAAAGAATGATGATAAAGATTAAAGTAGGAGGGTCTAGGACAGTGGGACCTCCCCCCATGACTCACAGGTCCAGCCTTCACTGGAGAGGTTCGCACATTAAATGCCTTCTCTGAAGAGCTGTTCAAGGTCCCCTTCTATACCACGTGTCATTAATTTAGTCATCAGAGAAAACTCACCTGCAAAAGCCTGCCTCTTTGCACAATAACCCCAGACATGCAAAAACTTAGCAACAGCATAGACTTTGGACCCAGAGTCCTGTGTTTTGAAATCAGGTGTACTCTCACCAGCTGTGTGCCTTGGGCAAGTTACGACCCTCTCTGAGCCATTTCTGTACAGTGGAGATGCTACCAACTTCCTTAAAAGGATTTTTCTAAGGATTAAGTGAGAAAATAATATATCAAGTACTTAACCTAGCTCTCACCATGGGTGGCTCTCCATCGCTCTGACTTCAACAAATGCCACCGCACCTTTTCTCAGCTAGTGAAAAAAGCAAGCGAACCTTGCTCCAATTAGAAGCAGCACGGCAGAATGGCACCCAGGTGGGACCACACTAGTGTCATCACCATTTAAGAATTTTATACTCTCTACTGATTTATTAACCATAAGAAGCAATTCCCCAGGGGAGATTAGACTTGAAATAATTGTTTTGAAGAAAATAGGGTGGATCAACACATCAGAATCATTAATCATCAAAACTGAAACATGCATTTGATGAGCTGGCCTCCACAGAGTACGCCTTCAATGACGAAAGGAGAATGTGCACAAAAAAAGCCATAGCTGTGTCATCCGACAATTCATCAGCGTTTCCCCCAGCCCTGCCCTGCTTCACTCCACAGCGGTGGGAATCCGTACCTGCAAGGGACAGTTCCCACAGAGCATGGGCCTCCCTCATGAATCACCACAGAGGAGCCAGAGTTTAATGGGTTTATTAATGAATTAAAAATTTGGCGAACATTTACTGGCTATTTCCTACTGAGTAATGGCCATGAAATACTGCAAAAGTAACACAGGAAATGAGAGGCTGGGAGGCTGGACATGAGACAAAGTTGCCTCCCCAGATGCAGGTAAGACACAAGCTTTAAAATCAATTTGGCGTCTATTAGAAGGGAACAGGATTGCTCTGTTCCCAAACACAGACACTCTTCAAAAGAGGACAGGCCTCGGGGAACCCTCCTCTTATTGAAGAGCAAACCTCCTACAGGCTGGTCTAGAAATCTCTGTCGTTTTCATCTTGAAAAGCACATGCCTCAAAGTGGGTACTAATCTCTTAGGCCACAAGATAGAGCCTCTGGTGTTGGTTTAATAAACATAACTAACCCAAGAGGGACAAATTCAAAGTCACTTCTTTTTCCCATTAGCTTCAAAACGTCCTGGTTTTCTCATAAGCAGAGGTAAAGCAGAGTGCAAAAGAAGATGACAATTTTCTAAGCACTTACTATGGGCTAAGCAATGTCCTAGATTCTTTTCTGGAGGGGGGGATGGGGAGGGGTGCTAGGAAGGGAGAAGGGGGACTCCAAACTGAGGTCTAGTCCTGAACCCCCTGCCAACTTAAACGCATAGGACTTTCAACACATCTTTATCACTCAACACTCATCACTCAACATCAATCTTAACTGTATATGAAACCACCTGAAGAGTATTAAAAATACTAATACCTTAAATTCTTTACAAAGGATGTTCTCCTTTAATAATTACAAGCTAGGAGAACAGATAAGGTGATTCTCCCTCCACAGCATCTTGACTTCTTCATCTGTAAACACAAGTAATTTGTCCGACATACTTTTAAGTAAGTTCAGGGGCGCCTGGATGCCTCAGTTGGTTAAGCATCCTACTCTCACTTTTAACTCAGGTCACAATCTCACAGTTCATGAATTTGAGCCCCGCGTCCAGCTCCGTGCAGACAGCACAGAGCCTGCTTGGGATTCTCTCTCTCCCTCTCTCTGTACCCCTCCCCAGCTTGTGCTTGTGCTCTCCTCTCTCTCAAAAATAAATAAATAAACTTAACAAAAAAAAAAAAAAAACAATTTAGAGACACCTGGGTGGCTCAGTTGGTTAAGCATCCAACTTTAGCCTCAGGTCATCATCTTGTGGTTCATGGGTTTGAGCCCTGCATTTGGGCTCTGTGTTGACAGCTCAGAGCCTGGAGCCTGCTTCAGATTCTATGTCTCCCTCTCTCTCTCTCTGCTCCTCTCTTGCTCGTGTTCTGCCTCTTTCTCTTTCAAAAATAAACCAACATTTAAAAAGTTAAAAAAAAAAACAATTTAAATAAGTTCAAAGCATTACTCCTCTCCTGTTTTTCTTGAGTCCCATCTTCACACACACACACACACACACACACACACACACACTAAATGCCCTTCCCCCATTATTTGAGAGACATCACACATACACTAAAAATAACAAAGTATACAAAAAGAAGAAAAACAATAATCCTCTGCAAACCGACCTCCAGGAAGAGACATTTCCATGTCTGCCTTGTCAGTCTTTTTCTTTACTTTTCTTAAATTACAAGAAAATAGGATAATTCTGCACCCACTCTTTTGTAACCTGCTTTTTACACTTAATAAAGCATGAACTTTTCCCCATGTCATTAAATATTCTACAGCATCATTTTAGTGGCTGCACAGTATTGTAGTGTATGCCTGTGCCCTAATTTACTTAGCTCGTCTGAATTAATTAGGTGTTCCTGTCTGACAGAAGTTACTCTTCCATTTCTACACCCAAGCCAGAAAAAGCAGGTACTCAGATATTTGAAAATGTGGAGACCCTTTCATTGCTTGGCATGTAGCTGGCATTAATATGCCAATTCTTTAGGGTACTTCTTTTTCAAAGGGATCTGAGACACTTCTCATTTCAAAAAATGCCTGGAAAAGCCCTAGGATATGGCTCAATATTCAAACTCAGCTCCCTTAAATCTCTAGCAGCAGCGCCATGCTCAAAGAGTTTCCAATGCCTGGCTCAGGCAGTCTCCTGTGCAAGATGGGAGGTGGGGTCAAAGGGTACCCAGGAGACCCCGGACACCAGGCTCTGGCCAAGACTCACAACTTCGGAGGATCACACATCCACCTGATTTCACCCCCATCAATGTTCAAAAGAGTGCGTTTGTCTTTGGCCAATGAATCCCTCCTGCAGGAGGGTTTAACAACAAAACAAAAAATTGCTGGACCCCTCCACACAAGTGACTATACCAACAAATGCCAACGTAGGAGACCACAGCAGCTAGGAGTCTAGGATGGTTCTGGATTCTGTGGTCTTTCAGAAGCAACATGCCCCATGCTTCCAGCAGCCGTGGAACATGGCACAGGGAACAGCCAAGGAGCCCACTGGGGCTTGAAGTCTTGAGGATCTGAGAAGAAATTATTTCTTGGCTCCAAAAGCCTACCCCCGTCTTTCTTTCGGCATCCCCATCTGATAAATACTCCACCAAAAGGAGAGGCATCTGTGGTAGGAGGCCTTCTGTGAAGAGTAAATACCCCTGGAAGAGAAATGTCCATGCCATGTATGGGTGCATCTGAAGGGCAGAGCCACCAGCAGACAACAGTGACCCTGAACCAAGCGTGCTTTTCCACTGTCAGCTAGATCCAAAGCCCAGCCCAGAGGACATGGGTTACTGTCCTCCCCTGGCAGCATCCCAGTTAAAGGCAAGACTAGACCGAGCAAGAGAACATAGTTCAACTACACGTGGTGACAGGGCTGGGGACCTAACTATCCAGGAACTAAACACGTACCACCACCCACTCCCAACAGGGTCTGACATTCCCACAGTCTCTCATAAAAGCTCAGGGGGCAATGTGGGAGTTTTATGAAGTGCAAGGCATTATGCTTTTAGATAACTGAAGGGTAACACATAAACCAGTCCGTGCTAGACTAGTTTCTTCATAAAGCCCACTGTAGGATACAACAATGGTCTCTTTGGAAGCAGAGATGCAGAGAGTGCCTCACCAGCTCCAAGTGGTGGACTCCAGAAATAATCAGAGAGTAGGCTGGGAACGTGGATCACCCATGCAATGGAAGAGGCCCCAACAACCTCAGAAGTAACATCACAGGCTGCAGCTTCTCTTCCACCCCCCCAGTATGAACCTGACCCATCCCCCTAAGCTTCCAGAGCACACTGCCATATTGCACAAATACTGCTGCTGTGGAAATAAACTGCTCAAGTCCACGACAATCCGCTCCTTGGCCAGGAGCCCACCCAGCCCTTCTTCCAGACTTGCCTGAATGGTGGGACTCTGCAGGAAAGGAAAAGGAGTTTTCCTGGATATTTCCTGGATATATGCAGGACTAAGTGACTCCACGCCCTGGGGGAAAAGGAGGAGCCCCCTCACAAATGCTTGATGAGGAAGACGAGGAGGAAGATGGCAGCCATAGAATTGACAGACGCCCCCCACAGAGAGATGTGGAGCCACCTTTCAGCCTTCCCAAGTGGATCTTGTCCCCAGTTCCCCCACCCCAGCAGCCCTCGAGCGCCACTCTCAGATGGGGTTCTGGCCGCCAGGATAACCTGGATTCAGTCAGGCCTCAGGCTCTGGGCCCAACCTCTCAGGCTTCCCTGCCCTGGGGCGTGATGGTTTTCATCCTATTTCTGCTTTACAGAGCCTGTCGTGAAGAAGCCTGTAAGGGCCTCTCTGGTCCCCACAGCCTCTGCAGACAAGATGCCACTGCCTCAATCCCTCTGCTTGGCTGGATTCACTTATCAAGGCACTCAGTCCTGTTACTGCTTATGGGAAAATAAGGACACTACTCCCTCATAGGATACTGGGATAATCCCAACTGCCCTGCTTGAGTGCAGAGAATTCCAAAAGCCAAACCTCACTAATACTCCTGCCTTTGCATGAAGGTAACTGCACCAGCTTGCTTCAGGACTAACACAGGGTCCCGGAGAAAGAAGACAGGACTTGCCATGTGAGAAACCTGTGTTTGAATCTCAGCTCAGCTCCTCACATTTTTGCCCCCCGCTTTCCTTGCCTGTACAATAGAGATAATAAAAAATGCTTTGGGGATTAAAAAAAAATAACTAGAAATGTCATATATCAAGTACTCAGTATAAAGACTCAAATATACCCTGTTCTCCTTAAAAGGGAGTAGTGTTAACATCTGTCACATGTCTGTTCTTTCTCCCCAGCTAGAATCTCTGGCTATAGCTTCATAACCTGGCTCTACTTAAAAGGACATATAGGATCCTGCCATATTTAATGTTCTTAGAGGGCAGGAGCCATGTTTTCCCTCTTTACTGCCCTAAGCCCATCTCCTCCTGAGCTCAGCACCAAACAGCGGCTCTACTCAATGAATTTCACAAGACCCTTTGATGTCTTCTACTGGCTCTGGCAAGGTAAGCAGCATTTAAAGCTGGTTATGCATCCACATGCACTGGCTGGGTCTCAGTATCAGGCACAAAGAGGCATCCTTAGGAATATGTGGCAAATGTGTGGTGTGCGCCAATCCCAGTTACTTGAGAAACTCTGCTGCATCTCTAAAATCATAGCCTTCGTCTGCATGCTTACCCTGCCAATCCCATCAGGCCCCTCCTGTTCTCTGCAGGAGTTTAACAATAACCCAGAGGCCACTGAGAGGAGCAAGCAATCACATCAGCTAGAGCTGGAACCATGCCAAGGAAAAGTTGCATCATCTCCACTACGAATCCACCTGTCTCCACTAGGAAGCCCTACAGGATGTACCGTGGACAGATTGGGATGCTCATCCTCAGAGCCACTCCCCAGTTCATATTCCATGGGGCTGAATTCCATTTATCATATCTGTTGCCCCCGCAAGGCTGTGAGCTGTGATAGATCTTCAGCTGTACACAAGGAGAGTCTGGGGTACAGATGTTCAGTAAACTTGTGCTGAGTGATTTTAGCCCTGTGAAGGTACAGACTGCTCTGTGCCCCTCATTTTGTACCTGAGACAACAGAAGCTGAGAGACACGGAGCATTCCTACCTGGAATCCCCTCTACTCTACCTAGGAGGAAAAGGGGACCTCCACACCAGGACACCTACAACCAGGGCACGACAGGTAGCCTCTAGCTACAACAATGGCTTGAGGCTCCCAAGGACACATCTCTGAGATCAGTTTATCTCATTCCAGGATTATGTGCTGCCCTTCCCTCTAGGCAGTGAAGTCGGTAAGGCCAGACACAGTGCCTGTCTTCTCTCACTGTGCCCAACACTAACAGGGCAGCTTAGGGAGGTTCCCATGAAGATTTGGGGCAAGAATGTAGAAAGCTCACCTCTACCCCTGTGCCCCTCAGACTTTATGGTGCCTGCCAGTCCCTGGGGCATCTGGTCAAAAAGCCAACTTGGATTCAGTAGGGCTAGAGTGAAGAGTGAGAGTCAGTGTTTCTAGTAAGGTCCCAGCTGATGTCAAGGCTTCTGGAAAGAGCCCTGCATTTTGAGCGACGAGGCAAGTTGGTGGAGGCTCACCTGGAGCCAGTCCTCTTCTGTTCAAAATAAACAACTTTTGTTTTTCATTCCTGAGCACCTGGAATGGTCCTTGCTTTCCACTCTGCTGTGAGACCTCCTTCCTGGTGCCTGGCATCATGGTTCCCAAAATTCCGAGCAGAGCTTCAGTCCTGGAGAACTCAGGGGTGGATGACCCTGCAGGTTTAATCCCCACTGTGCGGGCTCATAGGCCAACAAACAGGCTCAGGGCTCACGGTTCCTCACTAACGACCTGGAGGTGCCACAGGCGCTTTAGCAGAAGCCTCTGCTTTTAAGTCCCCGGAATTCAGAAGTGCACATGCCAAATCCTTATTCCAACTATGTTTTTCCCCTTGCAGGTTTCATCTCTAACTCCTCTGCCTTCTGAATATTTCATTCATGCCCAGGACTTTTAAAGGGTAGGAAACCCAAATTCTGCAGATCAATTAGCCTAATAACACATCATTTTACTCATTTAACAATTAGAATAACATGGTGTCTGTGTTCAGCAGGAGCCTGCTGTGTGCGCTTACAGAACAAATCTACCTGCCTGTGGAGGACATCCACTGAAAAGCCAGAGCCCCCACAGTGCCATGTCACCTAAGAGGGGTGACACTTTGATCTTTCTAAGGATGACTCGTTTTTCCAAGTTGATAAGGGCTTTGAATGGTCCCCAGTCCAGGAAGAACAAACAGCCCACCTTTGTCAGAGGGCTCTGGGTATAACCCACTGTTTCCTCATTGTACTGGCTGGCTGAGTCAGAGGGGCATCTCTGATGGTAGAGCAGAGTGGTGATGTCCCACAGAGGTCCTGGTCACCAATCTACAGTCCTTGTTCTTCCTCCCAGTCTCCACTACAGCTACATAAGCACAAAGGGCTTTATATTTAAAAAAAAAAAAAAAAACTGTTAAAGGGGAAGCAGAAAGGGCCTTTGTTCCTAGTCCCTATGGTGAAATTGCAACCTCTTACCTTCTGGTCCCTCCCATCTCATGGTCATGGAATGAGGGCAGAGAAAACCCATCATCTCTGACCTTCAGAGGTTCCAAAATTGGTTCCATATCTACATCACTGCTGCTTTGTGCAGTGCAAGATACTAGGGAGAATGTGGGCTCCAGCCTATCAGGAATGGATGGATTTCAAAAACAGATGGAAGGTGGTCTCGTGAGAGTCAGGTGGGGATGTTCAAGAAAATAAAAAGTGTCATAGTGTGGTTGAAGCTACAGAGTCAAATTGTCTTGGTTGAGAGAGCATCTTTGAAACACCCTATTTCAGCAAACAAAAACTCAGCTCAGAAGGTACTGCTCCTCACCACATCTAGCACACTAACCCTACAAGTTACCAGGTTGGAGAAAAGCCTGACACCCACAGAAATACACATTACTGCAAAGCCCACTTCCTCCTACCAGAGTGTGTTGCATATATGACAGAAGAGGGAATGCACCAACTATAATCTACAAATGACACGAAGTTACAATGGGCACATTTGCTTTTCACTCCATCAGATGAAACTGGCTTCCAAGATCCACGTGGCTATAATTTCCTCTCCGCACACCATGTCTATTTTTCTTTTTCTTGGAAGACACTTTATATTGGTGAGTTACACCAAGATGTGTGTTGATAGCTCACCAGAACCTAGAGTAACAAATACTTTTAATTTTATTATTTTAAAAGTCTCATTAATTTTTCAAGCCACACAACACACAGAGGCACAAACGTATTCACCAGACATTCGCAAACGGTGAAGGTTAATAGTCATTTAATGTAACTGCATATGGTACAAGCAATCTTCCTGTCCCACTGCATTTTCAAAGACCACATAAATATGTAATCTATTCCTCTCTTTTTCTATCATAACATTCCACTGGGGCGATTCTGATGAGCTGTCCCCCGGTGCCTCTGCAGTAAAGTGCCGCATGATGCCTGATGGATAGATACTGGGTTGGATTGAGGAGGATTTCTGCAGCCATCCATAAACCTAGCTCATTTAAATTGCTAGCTGTCAACTACCTGAGAAGAAAGAAAAGGCTGTCTTTAAATAATAAAAAAGTATGGGTCTATGGTCTAGCTTGTCAAGCAACATTACTATTTCAAGCAACATCATGAGGGACCACCGCTCAGCTCATCATGAGGGACTTTGTTCTCCCAGCACCCTCTCCTGGGAACTGCTTTTGGTACCTCAAGAAGAGGCAAGAGTGCTCAAGGTGGTTCTCTCTATAACTAGGTTCCCGGCGAGTGGTGAATCAGGTAGCTGTTTAGATGGCCAAGTAGATCTTAAGTGGGAAAAGACAAAGATTGGGGATCTGACAAAAAGGGAATTCAGAGATGAAACAAGCACAACCTATTGATGAATGTTTCTTCTGTTACAAGTAAGGTGCATAGGGAGAAAGCTGGGACTCTAAAAACCACAGCAGCCATGGGAAAGCACAGATGAGGCCCACTTGGAACATTTCACCTGATGGAATATTTTTCCTAACCCCAAGACACACTGCTGGGGGCAGAGTGGCTCAATAATGCAGATTTGCTGACCGAGTCATCTCCTTCTCTGAAGGAAATAAAAATTCATTCATCTATAGGCTTGCTCAGTCACAGAGGAGGTTTTGTGGACACTGCTCTACTCAGGGCATACAATTCACATTTTAGTCCCTAAAATTTGCTAACTAACACCATTGTAAGCTAAAAGGCATAGTAAGTCACTTTCTCCACCTCAGCAGTTCAAGTTTGTCCAATCTTTGCCTCAGAGAAAAGAGGAGGGGTGCACACAAACTCCAAGGTCATATATCATAAAGATTATGGAGCCTGTTTGAAGCATCATGAAAACCACCCAGCTGAATTTTAAGCTGCCTCTCCCCCAGAGAATTGAGGATTCATGGATTCCCAGTTAAAGTGCATTTGGAGGAAAAATCTCTCTGTAAGTAAAAACCCAGAATGAGTTCAACAATTGACCTTTACTTTGGCCTTTAATTGATTTGCAAGCAACATTCTATGGCTAGCACTGGATGAAACACCTATTAACTTAAAGCAATTCATTACCCCTTTCTTTCTTCCAGCACATTTCCCCCAATATGTTTATTGCTCATTATAAGTAACAGATCAACATCCCTCGAAGAGAAAGTCTTAATACTTGTAAAATGAAAGACATCAATTATCAAACTAGCTATGTTACCACAAGCATAATACTGGATTCCTACTTTAGAAAATGTTACACAACTAGACTTTGTAGTCAACTGATGTCAGCTAGATGGCAAAACAGGAATCCCCAGATTTCATTCCCCCCACAGAAACACCAACAACCATCTACACTCCAAATTTCCTTTTTAAGAGCTCCAGAAATCAATTTAGAAGTTGCAGCACTCCAGGCAAGTTCAAGTCCAAGAATAACAGCACTTAAACAGTTACCAAAACTCATTTCATGTCAGCCATGCCAGCCCCTCCCTCAACCTGGCATTGCTAACAATAGTAAATAAAGGCACAACTTGGGGCTTCAGCCTTGGGAGGGCAATAATGGAATATACATCAACAGTCTGGCTTTTCAGGGTGCTGCTCAAAGCAGTTGTTTCTATCTCATCAGACTCGGAGTACTTATAGGAAACAGCAGACCTTGGAAGCCCAGGGGCCTGGGGAGAACAAAACAGAGCTCAGCAGTTGTGGCGGCACCAGAGATTTGTCATACTGCAAAAGGAAACAGACACAGCTCGCTGCAATTGGGAGAGAGTGCCCAGCTTGTGGCTTCTCCTTTATTAGAAAAGAGAACAGGGGAACATGCATCAAACAATCCAGCTTCTCAGAAGGCTCCCTGAGGGACTGGCTTCTGTCTCATATGACTCAGAGCAGGGATGGAACTGGCACACAGCAGATACCTAGAGGTCACAGAGAACAAAAGACAGCTCAGTAGTTTGTGGCTGCACAAGAGGATTTGGACTACCACAGACACCAGAGGGATTAACAGATAACAAACTCCTGAAAAAACAAAAGGCAAATCTAACTGGGAAATTACACATAGATATGCAAAGATTACGCATCCCCAGAAACACCTAAAAGGCCCCGAGAATCTTACCCTGGCTGATTGGTGAAGTTTTCCCCTGTGTGATCTGAGCCTATAAATTTTGAGAGAAAGCGCTGTTTTTTTAAATGTGCAGGTCCAAGCAAAAAGGTACAAAGTGTATAGAAGTCACAAAACAAAATCAAAGTAACAAAATAAATCTCCAGAAACCTACCTTCAAAAGATGGGAGGTATATGAATTATCTGATAAAGAATTCAATATAACCATAAAAAAGATACTCAACAAGCTCAAGAAAATGATACATGAGCAAAATGAGAAAAACCAACAAAGAGATAGACTGTCTTAAGAAGAACCCATCAAATTCTAGAGCTAAGGAACCCAATAACTGCATAAAATTATCAGTAGAAGGGCTCAATGGCAGACTTGATCAAACAGAGGAAAGAATCAGAGAACTCAAAGACAAGTCATGTGAAATTATCCAGTCAGAGGAACGACAAGAAAAAAGAATGACAGATTGAAGAAAGCTTAAAGTACTCAGGGAAGTGCATTAACAAGCCCAATATACACACCACAGAATTCCTTGAGGAAGAAGAGTAAGAAAAGGGCGCAAAGCTTTTTGAAAAAATAATGGGTGAAAACTCCCCAAATCTGGGGGAGTAAAAAGACATCCAGATTCAAGAAGGCAAACAGATTCCAAGTAAGACAAATCCAAAAATAAATCAATAAATACTAAGACACATTATAATCATATTGTCACAAGTCAGACAAAGAGTTCTGAAAGCAGCAAGAGAAAAGTGATTCATCATATACAAGAGAAATTTCAGAAAACTATGCATGGATTTACCAGTAGAAAGCTTACAGTCTAGAAAAAGTGGGATGAAGTATTCAAATGCTCAACGGAAAAAATCACCAACCAAGAATACTATACCCAGCAAAACTGTCCTTTAAAAATAAAGGACAATAAAGACTTTCCCAAACAAGCAAAAGCTATGGGAGTTTATAACCATGTCTTACAAGAAATGGCTAAAGGAATTACTGCTAATTGAAATGATAGGATGCTAGACAGCAACATGAAAGCATTTGAATTTATAAAGTTCCCTGGAGAAAAAAAAAATTGTACACATACCAAAAAATGCAGTATTGTAAAGGTGGTGCGTAAGTAACTTTGAATTGTGGTACAGAGGTCAGAAAACAAAATTATACAAATAATATAAAAATAAGTAAATTGACACACAATATAAAAAGATTTTGTCTGTAGTATCAATAAGCAAGCAAGCCAAAGTGTACAGGGTAAGTCAAAGAATCGAGTGTTTGTATGTGATTGAAGCTGTTATATGTAAGCCCCGTAGTAGTCAAAGGAAATATGTAAGGAAAAAAATCAAAGCACTCCACTACGAAGCAGCAGCAGCAGCAGCAGCCGCCGCCGCCGCCGCCATCGCCCAACAAAAGCAAAATAATCCTATTCACAATATCATGCAAAAAAAGAAAACATTTAGGAGTAAACTGAGAAGGTTAAAGTCGTCTACACCGAAAACTACAAACTTTTGTGAGAAATTAAAGATATAAGAGACATTTGCACTTCCATATTCATTACAGCATTATTAGAAGTAGGCCAGAGGCAGAACAACCTAAGTGTCCATCTAAGAATGAAGAAGATGCAGTGTATGGTGTGTGTGTGTACACGATGGTATATTATTCAGCCTTTACAAGGAAGGAAATCCTGTCATATGGCACCAATGGATAAACTTTAAGGACATTATGGTAAGTAAAATACGTCAGTCACAGAAGGACAAATACTGCAGGATTCTACTTACATAAGGTATCTAAAGAAGTCATATCTTGGTGGCTCAGTCAGTTAAGCATCCTACTTCGGCTAAGGTCATGATCTCATGGTTCATGAGTTCAAGCCCCAGTTTGGGCTGTACATGGAAAGAGCCTAAGTGTCCATCAACAGACAAATGGATCAAGAAGATGTGGTTTATCTATACCATGGAATACTACATGGCAATGAGAAAGAATGAAATCTGGCCATGTGTAGCAACATGGATGGACCTTGAGGGTGTTATGCTGAGCGAAATAAGTCAGGCAGAGAAGGACAAATATCATACGTTTGCACGTATAGGAGGATTAGGAGGAACTTAATGGAGGACTGTGGGGGAGGAGAAAGAGGGAATGGGGGAGAGAGGGAGGGAGGCAAACCATGAGAGACTCTTGAATGCTGAGAACAAACTGAGTACTGATGGGTATGGTGGGGAGGGGAAGGGGGTGATGGGCATGGAAGAGGACACTTGTGGGGATGAGCACTGGGTGTTATATGGAAACCAACTTGACAATAAACTATTTTTAAAAAATAAACATTAAAAAAAAATTAAAGTCAAATCCTCAAAGCATGAAGGAGAATAGAGAAGGGTGGTCTCCAAGGAATGGGACAGGGAGTAGGGGTGTAAAATGGGAAGTTGCAGTTCAATCGGTATACAATGTCCATCAAGCAAGGTGGAAACGTTTTAGAGATCTTCTGTTACAACAATGTGTGTATAGTTAATACCGCATTATATACTTAACAATTTAAGAAGATAGATTTCATGTTATGTACATTAGCACAATAAAAAAACAAAATCCATACTTTTTGTACAGATTGGAAGTTTCAGAAGAATCTGGACACAAACCATTTGAAAAGCAGTTTGCTTCCATTCCAAAATTCAGCATCCAAAAACAAGGACAGCAAAGCATCACCCTCACTAACCATGTAGACAAGTTTGATGGCTCAATCCCGAAAACAACCTGAGAGGTCAGCGCTCATCAGGGAAGGTAAATGCTCTTCCACCCACCTGCTACCCTTGAGTGTGGTATCTAGGGGTGGGAACACACAAATACATCTATAAATTCACATGGCGGGGCGCCTGGGTGGCTCAGTCGGTTAAGCGTCTGACTTCGGCTCAGGTCAAGATCTCACAGTTTGTGGGTTCGAGCCTCATATCAGGCTCTGTGCTGACAGCTAGCTCAGAGCCTGGAGCCTGCTTCAGATTCTTTGTCTCCCTCTCTCTCTGACCCTCCCCTGCTCATGCTGTCTCTCTCTCAGAAATAAATTTAAAAAATAAAAAAAAAATTCACATGGCAAAATGTTAAGAGTACTGACATTCTTGGGGGGAGAGAGAGGCCATAGAGGCAAGTGGGTGAGACACCTTCACTTTACGAGTAATACTGCAATGTTTTAACCCTTGAGAATCACTGGTTTGAAGTCCAGAGGTCCACTTGCATGTGAATTTCTATAAATACAGTCTACTACTCTAAATTTTCTGCCCCTTATAATTTTCCTAACATTTTCTTTTCTCCAGCTTGCTTTATTCTAAGATAAATCAAAAGATACAAAATATGTTAATCCACTGTTTATGGTATCGGGGAGGCCTCTAATCAACTGCAGGCTATCAACAGTTAAGTTTGGGGTGAGATAAAAATTACACACAGATTTTTGACAGCACTGGGGTTTGATGCCCCTAACCCCCAGGGTGTTTAAGGGTCAACTGTATCTACCAGTTGGCTATGGTATTCTCTCTCAATATAGGTCAGTGATATATAAAAAAGACACAAGTCTGCCCTTGTATGACATTCCTTCTTAAGGGATATTTCACCCCTCTGTCACAGACAAGCCATTCAGCTTCTGGCCACAGAGTTCATTGTCCTTTGTTCTTTGAGAGCAGGAGAAATAACCCTGGACTCTTGTCATCAATGGAGCCAGATTTCACATACACATTTTTTTTTAAGAGTATCTATACCTTTGTTCAAACTAATAGCACATATGTGGTCCCCAAGAGCTAAAAGCCCAATTCTATGAAGTGTTTATCCAAACAGAACTTTAAGGCAGTAACTTGTAAATAGATTATTCAACAATCATTTGTTAATACCCACTCTGTCACACACAGTGCTGCTTTCAGCACTAGGCATACAGCATGGAAAAAAGACCCTGCCTTCTTGGAACTCACATTTGTTGGGAGACAGACATACAAACTCACACACAGATAAGTAAAAATGTAAGGGGATGTTAAGAGCTATGGAAAAAAACAAAGCAGGGTAAACTATCAAGTGAAGAGTAGTGCTAGTTTATATGGAATGGTTTGGTACAACCTCTCTGAGAAAGTCACAGCACGCAAAATAGTGTGTGTAAGGTATTCCAGAAAGAGGAAATGGTATGTGCAAAGGTCCTGAGGTCTTTCATCTTGATAGCTATCAACAAGTTGAACTCTCAAGGAGCTGTACCAATTCACCCTCAGCAGCAGCATCTGAGAGTACCTGCTGCCCTCCATTTTCACCAGCATTTCATTTATACATATTCACTTTATTTTCTATAAAAATATAATTACCATTGTGTTTTCTCCAAGAGCTTTGGGTAGACTCAAAGAAAAAAACTGGACGATAGGAGTAGAGGAAATGAAAGAAGGCAGCGTCCATTCTGTGGTTTCTATACCATGCACAACACTCCTTCCTGTACAGATGTTTCCATTCATCCTCACATCAACTTTCTGAGAGAGACATTAAGTACACTCTTCCATTTGTCAAAAAGCTCAAGTCTTCAGACTTTAAGAAATCAGCCCAAGGGCATTCAATCCTTAAGCTATAACTGGAAGTGACTTCAAATGGGCTTCACTCCAGAGCCTGGGCTCTTCCCATGGCAATGGGCTGCCTCCCAGTGCAGGGGCACAGAAGAGCTCTCTCTCTATGGTTCCATTCAAGCAATGTGGAGACCTACTCAGTCCAGGTTCCTGCTTCAGTGAAGACGGTTGTCCTGGGTAATTTCTTGCATATGCATTTAATTTTCCTTTCACTGTATTTTTTCAACAGTAGAAGCCAGTATTTCCCAATGTGCCAGGAATTTATCTACAGCTGAAGTAAGTTACTGTCAGGAAGATGTGGATATGAATAATTAAGTCCCTATTAAACTTGCACACATCTTGTAATAAATCTCAAATTAGAATGTGCCAAGATCTTGTTAAACCTGCCAACACAAATTCTTAACTAAGGTGGG
This sequence comes from Crocuta crocuta, assembly GCF_008692635.1. NCBI lineage: Eukaryota > Metazoa > Chordata > Mammalia > Carnivora > Hyaenidae > Crocuta > Crocuta crocuta. The sequence goes on from NW_027530640.1 coordinate 9,890,018, forward strand.
AATATAATTTGGGGCTTATCAGGAGATCCAACCTTTCCCAAAAGATGCTCTTTAACTGTTCAGAATTTTAATCCAAAGATTACCTAAATTCATCTCATCTATCGTTCCATTGTGTTTAAGTCCACTGTAAAAAAAACAACCAAATACTTTCTCTCCGGATGTTCTCAAATGGGGTGCATCTTAATACACATTGCATTAAACCTCATTATTTTGGATGAAATTTTGCCTAAGAGAGCCTCACTCTGAATACATTTCACCTAAATTCTAAAAACCAATCATTTACGTTCATTATCGACTTAAACGGAACTTTTAAAAAGCCCAAAGTAATGCTTTTTGTTGTGGGGGAAAGATGGAGAAGTTTGGTTATAAACACAAAATCCTGAGTCCGAGTGATTTCCTGTCCCAGCTCCAGCACCTTCCAATTGGAATATGGGAACCAAAGGAATGTTTACCACACAGGGAAGTTTTAAAGGTTCCATGAGTTGGGGTACCTGGATGGCTTAGTCAGTTAAGCATCTGACTCTTGATTTTGGCTCAGGGCGTGATCTTGTGGTTGGAGACCCACATCAGGCTCTGTGCTGTTCAGCTTGGGGATTCTCTCTGTCCCCGTCTCTGTCTCTGTCTCTCTCTGTCTCTCTGTTCCTCTCCAATGCACATGGATGCTTTCTCCCCCTCCCCAAGATAAATAAATTAAGAAAACAAAGACCCCATGAGTTAATCACCCAGTATGCTGACTGCCCCACAGTAAGTGTGTAGTTAAGTGTCAGCTGCAATTATTACTGTTTGGTGTATCCCAATAATGCAAACTGATATTAGCTAAAACACATTACTCAAAGATTTTAAAACCTTTCATTTTTTTATATAAAATAATACAGATTTATTTTCATAACCTTATTAACAAGCCACAAGAATAACTCAGAAAATAAATCTTAAATATAACATAATGAAGACTTAAATACCCCTGTGACGTTGACAAAAGCCAACACAGCAATTCCCATTTGCCAGCAGGAAAATGAGAATACCAGTGGTTGAGAAACTTGCTCCCAACCTCCCAGAAAAGAGCAGTGAAATACAGCGGAACATGCACAGCTTTCTACAACCCTCCAAATGGTGCCTGGGCGCCTTCTATCCCAAAAGGCCCATCCATTCTTTAAATGTAAGCCTTAATTCTACCTATAAGCTGTGTAACCTTGCGCTAAGCAAATAACTAGTCTGTGCATCAACTTTCTCAACTGTAAGGTAAGAAATAGTAAAAATACATATCTCCCAGTGTTGCGGTGAAACAAATGACTAGCGTATCAGTTAAGTCTTCACACACACACACACACACACACACACACACACACACACAGCACTTGCCAACATAAGCTGCTGGGAATGTATGTCCTTCTGCCTTTTTTTTCTAGAGTCATCTTAATAACTCAGGAAATAGTCCGGATTCTCAAGCTGAACAAACAGAAGGAAAATGCCTTGGCCAGAAAAAAAGGACACGAATATATCATTCTTGCAGGAATCCCTCAGATTCTTAAGACCTTGGAATTAACCACCCATTGTCCATGCCAACCTGTAATGCCATTTAAAATGTCAACAATGGGAGCTCGTCATAGCCCTTTCTGCTGCCTGACATCCAACTGACAGCTGAGCTCCTCTTTGCTGGTAACTGGGAAACATGACTGGACTGACCAATGAATACATGCCAGCAGCCCACATGAAAGACAACCTTGTAATTTTACATAATCTATTAACTGGACCCAGCTGGATGGCAAAATACACTGACGACCTGGGGCCAGGGACCTCTATCCCTAGGCCATGTCACCATCAGGGCCTCTAGTGCCAAGCCCCTCATCCTCCTCTACACTCTGGAGACAGGGACAACAGGATGAGGGTGGACCCGGGAAAAGGGAACAGCTGTCCATCCTTGGGATGACCTACCTCCTCCCCCAAAGAAGTAAGGCTCCTCTCATATAAAATATTTTTTTAATATTTTATTTATTTCTATGAGAGAGAGAGAGAAACAGCATGAGCAGGGGAGGGTCAGAGAGAGAGGGAGTCACAGACTCTGAAACATGCTCCAGGCTCTGAACTGGCACAGAGCCCGACACGGGGCTCGAACCCACAAACCGCGAGATCATGACCTAAGCGAAAAGTCGGAGGCTTAACCAACTAAACCACCCAGGCGCCCCAAGGCTCCTCTCATTTAAATGACAAAAAAGAAACTCCAGAAGAGACAAAACACCATCCGCGTGTACTGCAAGGCACAGAACAGATTGAATACTAAGATATAAACCTACCTCTGGGGCAGACAGGCCACAAGGGAGTGCCTGCGGAGAAAGTGTCTAACTCCATACCAGGCACCCCATGTTCACGTCATAAATGACTATAGTCATTACCCTCCCCCTCACTGTAGAACATGGCTGTAACAACAGCCAGCACGCCACAGTCCAAGGAGCTACGCTAAGTACCTTACATGTATTATTTTATTTACTCCTCATAACCACACTAAGGAGCAGGTACTATTATCATTTGCACTTTCCAGCTGAGAAAACTTAAAAACTTAGTCCAGGACACCTGCCACGATCACACAATTAGTATGTGGCAAAGCTAAAATACCAACCAAAGCTAAAATAGCAACTGCCTCAAAACTATATCACCTCCACATACCATGTATTTTTTTTAACTATTTTGGGAATTGGAAATGATATACAAAGTCAAAAATGGCTCCTAAATGGGCAGACATCCACCATGCCAGCTTCTGGATACAGTGATGGTTAATCACATGGGTCAACTGGACTGGGCCACGAAGTGCCCAGACATATGGCCAAACATTATCCCGAGTGTGTCTGTGGGGTATTTGTAGATGAGATTAACATTTGAATGGTAGATGGACTCAAACAGATTGCCTGCCCCCCAATGTGGGTGGCCTCCATCCAATCAACTGAAGACTGAATAGAACAAAAGGCTAAGTAAGAACGAATTCCTTCTGCAGAAGTAACTGGGCTGGGCCGTTGGTCTTCTCTTGCTTTGTAGTAAATGGAAAGTTGGCTCTTCTTGGATCTCAAGCCTGCTGGATTTTGGACGGGAGCTTACATTAGTCTTCATGCCTTCAGAGTCAGACTGCAATTAGACCATCAGCCCTCCAGGGTCTCCAGCTTGCCAACTGCAGATACCGGGACATCTCAGCCTCTATACTTGCATGAGCCAATACCTTATTTTATGTACATTTATCTTTGTCTTATTGGTCCCGTTTCCCTGGAGAACCTTGACGAACACAGATGCCAAGTGTCACAGGATTCCAACTAAAATCTTAGTTATTAACAATGGAGCCTGTTTATGGGTTATGTAGACATTAAGCTTCCAACAGCCCAGTTAGAGAAATGTCTGACCTGAAGGAATGCTGCTCTGAAAACAAAATGGGCAGTGATTTTTTTTAATTTTTTTAATGTTTTATTTATTTTTGAGAGAGAGAGAGAGAGAGACAGCATGAGCAGGGGAGGGGCAGAGAGAGAGAGAGACACACACACACACAAAATCAGAAGCAAGCTCCAGGCTCTGAGCTGTCAGCACAGAGCCCGACGCGGGGCTCGAACCCACGAACACTGAGATCATGACCTGAGCTGAAGTCGGACGCTTAACCCACTGAGCCACCTAGGTGCCCCCCAAAATGGGCAGTGATTTAAAGGAGGGAATCTAGAGGGACAGGAATGGAGGATACAGGATAGTGGTGCACTCTTGGGACCCTACTGTGCCTTTCCACATTAGCGTTCTTCTTTTGCCTCCTCTAACACAACGCATCTCACTGAGCACCAACAACTGTCCCCATAGGCAAGCGTGAGAAGCGCTCTCCATGGCTCACTCTGCCTGTCACTCACGTGTCTCCCATCTTACAAATTCTACAGCTGGACCTGGAAACATCTGAACAAAGGGCACAAGGACAAGTCATCTTCAGATGAGAACCTTCTTTGTAGTTCATGTCTCTTTCTCCTAGTTACAGAACAGAGTCACCTGGTCCTCACACTAGACTCTGTGGAGATTAATCTGTCACTGAGCCTGAGCCAGACCAGCCTTTATCACATGGTGCACAAAAATAGAGCTAGGACTTCACCTCTGCTTGGCTAGGCCTCCATGCAGGCCAATGCTCCTGAAAATTAGCTCCTTCATCATGATGAGCTGCCCAAAGCACGCGGGAGCTAAGAGATGACCTGTGGGTACAATTTGTAATATATACGTTCTTGCCACTTCCCTTGTCTTCTATCTCCACTTGGTACTTTTGGCTGGCTGACTCAGAGATCCCCAGACACTGTAGGAACAGAAATTATAATGGCAGTTCCCAGTTATGGGTGACTTTTAAGCTGAGGGCTGCATATCTACAATGCTCCTCCATCTCTGAACTCCCTCTACCATATTCACCCACAACGCAAATTGACACTGCCTCTGTAGTTAGATTAGGAGAAAGCCAGTCCAACCCATTCCTTAAATACATCAGCATTTATTTTAAAGCCACATATCTCTCAGATCCCAAGACATGAACTTGCTCCAAATCTACCCTCAGATGCACTGTGAAAAATCACATGGAAAGCTAGAAGCTAGCTGGGTGCTAGGCACCGGTGAGGGAGACAGAGAGGCCTAGGACAGCTCACTACCCACCAGAGGACCCCAACAAACCCCTTTCACTTGCCAAGAAAGCATTTAGTTAATCTTTGAAGAGACCTGCTCAGCCCCATATTCAGCCTAATAATCACAGCTCTCATCCAAAAGAGCCATGTGTGAGGCATTACTCAGCCAAATGCATTTCCTGAGCACCTATTACTTCAGGCACTATGGTAAGTACTATGCACATTATACCATTTAATCCACCTGAAATCTCTGAAAGGTACCTATTGATGCTATGATTTTACAGGCGACAGCAAGAGAGATTACAGGGCTGGCCCAAAGTTACGGGACCAGAAAATGGTTGTAGAGCCAGGATTCAAGTTCCTAATGTGTATAACGGCAAAGCTCTGGTCTTTCTGAACATCCACTAGGATTCCCAAGGGGCTCTAAAGATGCCCGCTCCTTCCTCAGCTATTCCAACAATGGACTGGCTGCGCGAGCAGTGGGACTATAGCTGCAGCTCCCAGGCCAGCTGCTTTCCCTCTCTGGAGACTGCCTTGTCATCTACCAAATGTGCAAGGTAAATGAAGTGATCCAAAGGCTGTCTTCCAATCTCAGGTTCTTCTGCATCTCTGTCATTAGAGGACCTGCCAAAGCGTGGCCAAGAGCATTCTAGCTCATTCCTGGAGCACATTCCCAAGCCAGGCCTTGACGAGCAGCCCCACAAAGATGCCTTGACTCCAACACACCTGCCTCAGCCACAATCCCATCAGACATAACCCCCCCACACCACACCCCTTGAGGCCTTTCATACTTCTCCCCTATTTCAGCACCTTTGCCAACACAGCACTGTGCTTTGTGTATTAAAGTTTTACATAATTCAGATCACATCCCTTCTGCTTTAAATAACTATTTAAAGTTATTTATTTAAAGTTATTGGTTATGTAAACTCCTGAGCATGGCCTCTGCTCTCTCTCTCTGGCCTCACCTAGGCCCACACCCACTGGGTCCCTCCTCCAGCCTCACCAGGTGCTCAGGCCTTCCCTCCGTGGCCCTTGTTCTTCCCTGTCTGCAACCCTCTCCACTCCCTCCTTGCCTTTCAGATCTGGCCCTCCAGGTTTCCTCCTCTGACCTTCCCCCTGGGAATTCACTATTTTAGCCTGTCTGGTCCCTCCAGGCAGGTAACCCAAGTAGACATTTTTCTTCTTTGGTTCATGGCTCGTCTTCCCACATGAAGTTCTGCTTCAGCCACCACCTGCACCCAAGAGAGCACTCAGCACAAAGCCAGCACTCATGAAGACTCGCTGAACGTCTGAAAGAACAGCAATGCCTGTCTCCAGAAGACAGCATCATGGATCTGTCTCAGCAAATGCAGGCTGGCCGGGTAGGCAGGCGATGTGACACCAACACCCATGTAGAAAGTAAGGTCTCTGCTCTGTAAGAGCTATGTGACACATGCCAAAGTGTTTCCAAACTAGAAATTGCCAAGAAAATATAAGGTGTTTTTATATAGGTATATATACCTGCTGTGAAAATAAGGCAGAATGTGCTAAGTGCAAAGTCGGTATCAAAGAAAGGATGCAGGAGAGCAAGCGAGGTGTCCTAGGGAAACCAGCGCCTAAAAGGAGCACAGACTTGAAGACACCAACAGCAAGAGGAGCTCAGGTGTGGCCCCTCCCCACCAGCCTCTGTGATCGCCTGAGATGCTGGTCAAAGGGCAGACCCCTGGGCCTCTCCCCAACCCACTCGTGTAAGCTCTAGGAGACTGTACATTTCATCACATCCCTGGGCATCATCCAGTGAAATGTAAGCTCACCAGGCAAAAGGGCCTGATGCCACCCCATTGTGCTTGTAGGGTCATAATGTAACCCAAAAATATGTGTGGGAGACCCTAAAATAAAGGGACTAAAGAGTCAGAAATGCATGTTAGGGCTGCATAATGGTAAGGGTGGTAGGGGGCAGAGCAACCTGATTCTGAGATTCAAGAGCTGGGTCCAGATTCTGTAGGTATAGAACTCAGAAGCAATTGAGTGACTCGGGAAATGCAACATTCCAAAAAGCACAACAAACAGCTCAGGAGGGATGAAGAGAGCCGAGTGAGAGCAGAGGGAGGCTCAGGAAGCCCCAGAAGCCTCTGACAAAACATTGGGCCAGCACGCCCTCCCCCTTTCTCCTGGTGGCCACCACTGGGACCAAGCACAGACATCACGGAGAAGACACCGCCAACTCCTTCACAGGCACCTGCTCTGGCCACCCCACCAAGATCAAGCCTGAGGATGTTCTGACAAAGGAAACACACAGGATCTCAAGGCACGCGTGAGAGAATCTTACTTGCGGGCCAAGAGACTAAGAGATCCTTCAGAATTCAAGTGCTCAAACACGAGTATTGGCAGGGATGCACAGTATGCCAGGCGCCCAAGTTCCTGGAAACAAATAAATAGTAACTATAATCCGGTCAAAGCCGAGAACCTGCTTTTTTGGGGGAAAGCTGGCACATGCGAGTTGCATCTATAAATACACAGAGATTTCAGTGAATGCTAAATGTAAGTGTGATATTTTCTAAACAAGTCATGTCTGTTTGTTGGGAGATGAATCTCAATGGTCTCTAGGATTCAAAAAACAAAGAAAGAAACCAGTAGTGGGGAGGTATATAAACATCACATCCAAAGCATCATTATTAAACGTGGAATGGACAGTTTCCCTTCTGATGAGGGGGATTTAAAGAGGCCTCGTTAGAGCCCAGGAGAGCCCCACCCTCCAGGGGTCTCTGCCAAGGAAGCCAGCCTGCCCCCACCCTCTCCCCATGTCTATGCAGCTCTCACGTTTTGAGTTATGCAAAATTCAGTCTTCACAAAAGTACACAGATTCTGTGAGATAGACTTGTCTCAGACCAATGTCGATGCACAATTAGGACTCGAAAATTGTAAGGTATATAAGCACCCAAACAACTTTCTCCTCTGCTGAAATAAATACAATATAGTGACTTTTAAAAGCCTTCCCTCTTTGAAATGCACAAACGACGCTCCAGCCAAAAGAAATTAGATCATCTCTCCTTGTCTGGAAGGAGACAGGCTGTAAACATTCCAGAAAGATTTGGGGGGCATCTTTTAAGCTCCCTGTAAGAAAAGAAATGGTTTGAGGAAGGTCTCTCCAATTAGATGAATGGAAAGAGAGAGCAAAAATGCTGAAATTCCAAGCTCAAGGGAGAATTCTGTCATGGAACCAGGTCCCTGTGCTTCCTGCTCTGCCGCCCCACATGCTCTCCAGAGCAGACAATACTTTTCTGGCCCTTCTGGTTTCAAAGATAACCTTCATAGTGAAAATCAATAGCAGTCCTTGGTTCAGAATAAAGCAATAACCCTGGCCCTAAGATGAGGTCCCCTGTCAAGGTCAACGGGATGCTGACACAGAAACCTCATTTTCTCCTTACAATCATGTTAACATTTGTAATCGCTGTCCTCTCAGCACTTAGGCAACAATCCTGCCGGGGGTTGTAGACACATACTGGTGCCTTCCTTGGGAGAGCGGGGTGCCTCCAACTCTCAGACCACAGAGCCCATTTAACCCCAGCCGGCACTTCACTGGGACTCCGAGGAAGCCCCCTCAGGGACAGGGCTCCCATTATGATGCTTGGGGCTAGAGTCTGATGCAAAAGGCCTCACGCGGTAGGATTCCATTTACGTGCTGTGTTCAAAAAGGCACATTTACCAGACAGAGGGACCAGTGGTGAAAGCGGGAACTTGGAGACCCTGAGAGGGGACAGAGATGTCCTCAAACCGGACTGAGGTGATGGATGCACAAGTCCAAAATTTTACAACTTCCTCAACTGCACGCTTAAAATGGGCTAATGTTGGGGCACCTGGGTGGCTCAGTCAGTTGAACAACCGACTTCAGCTCAGTCATGGTCTCCCAGTTTGTGACTTCAAGCCCCGTGTCAGACTCTGAGCTGACAGCTCCAAGCTTGGAGCCTGCTTTGGATTCTGTGTCTCCCTCTCTCTCTGGCCCTGCCCCTGCTTGTGCTCTGTCTCTGTCTCTCTCTCTCAAAATTAAAAAATAAACATTAAAAAAATTTTTAACGGGCTAATGTTAAGATATTAAATTATACCTCAGTAAAACCTTTAAAAGCACGTTCATTCATTAATGGTATGGGAACATGTTAGAATCGAAAAGAGAATACCAGATATGAAATCAGAGGCTCCTAATTTACTTTAAATACACTCGCTGGCACACACAGCCATGAGAACAATAAAATAAACATACCACACAGTTTATAGTGACTATTTTCTATATAACCAGATTATGGGTGATACTGTTTCTTAGCAATTTTTATAGGTTCTGAATTTTGATCATCAGGTGCACTGCTTCTGTGATTAAGAAACACAAGTACTATCCCCTCCATGAAGGAACTGTAGACAGATGCACAGGTTCATAGCAATGTTGGAGAATATTCTAGCCACAGAGATACAGCAGATTCTTAATTCCCTGGCTGTTGCTGAAATTCAAGACCTAAAAGAGTTAAGACTTCTCTTTTCAAATGAGTACCTCCCTCGTCAGTGGGTCCTCCGTGGGTGTTCCCAGGAGGGGGTGAGCACAGAGAAAGCAAACATTAATTGTCACGCGCTGCACATGCATTCACTGGCTCCCTGTTAATACACTGGAACAAATTTCAATGTGTTCAATTAAATATGGACAAGAGCAGCTGGAATGACATTAGCAAGCCTCAGCCATGAGGTGCCCATCCTCAACCCTGAACACAGCCTGTTTGTACAAATGCCTCTTCTCCCCCATGAGAATGGTCCTTTATTTTCTTGGAATACACAGTCTTACTGTAACAGAGGATTTACTGGCCCCAACTAATGATTTCCTATCCCTCGGAATTAATACCACACACTGGATCGCAAGGTGCTTTGCTGATACAGAATTTTCTGAAACAATAAATACTTTGTACCATGCTAACACAGGAATTTCTTCACCATAGGTGGTAAGCTTAAGGACAAGGTCAGCTGACGCATTCCTACAATGTGCTGGCTTGAAGCATCCTAAACTGAGGCAAACGGTACACTTCCTTAACATGGCCTAGTAGGAAGTCTGGATGGTGGAATTATCAGTCTGCCAGCATTTCTCCAAGAACTTCCCCTCTGCCTGTCACAGGGATGGGCCCTGCACTACAGAACCCACTATCCCTTCTCCAGATCACAGCTGCTGGGGCTACGGGCGGACCTCTGATCCAAGTATCTTCTTTCCTGCCACTACAACTACGATTGGCAATACTACTGCTCTCCACTAGTCCTTGGAAATAAGGAACTATGCACTCCAGGAATCTGTGGCCTCTATTTCCCAGCAATGCACCTGGTGAAGCAGGTAATGTAGGTTAGGAGAGAGCAGGGTAACAGAGAACACAGATGTAAGAGACTAAGAGTGGCCTCCTGGATCCCCAGTTGTTGACTAGTCCCTGTGAGAGCATCTCTGAAGATGTATAAACCACCTTTTGCACCTCCTGATTCCTCTTTCTTTTGGCTTGAGCTAAGCCTGAGTTTTTGTTGCTCGTATTCAAAGAAGTCTTTGATAAAGAAGCTACAAAATACATGCTACCCCTTTAACAGAAAGTACTTCTCTGGGCTCTCCACCCAGAACATTCGCATATGGACAGCCAGAAGAATACAAGGCTTTTCTTCCCAGAACTAGAGACCAAGAGACCTTCAAGTCCAAGTTCCTGAGGAAAGAACTCATGGCAGGTATCCATGTTGGAAGCCCAGTGGGGGCTACAGAGGGATAGAGTCACTCAGTAGATCAGAGTGAGAGCTCTCCAATGACAGGGATTAGAGACAGCATCTGCCTTGCTCACCACTGTATCCCATACATCTAGAAAGAACAGTGTCTGACACTTAGAGGCGACTCAACTAGTATCCACCAAATTAACTAATAGATGCCTACATTCTTAGCATCAACTTTTTGTAAAAGTCCACTGCACACACAAGTTTAACAATTTCCATACACCATGATAGAAGTAGGAAAGTACAGGGTGTATCCAGGGAGCAGGGAAAGGGCCCAAGCAATTTGCAGAGCTACAGATTACAGCTTAAAGAGAAAAAGCCCTCGGTATCAAGCTCAAGAACTAGCCTTAGAGTAGTCCTGTCTGTAGGCAAGCCCACATCACAGCTTACCTTGCTGTGGACCAACCCACATTCCCCGTGCACTCCCTGAATCTGCTTTGCCACTTTACCTTCTAAGTATTCCTACTTACCCCTAGGATTTTGCAGCAGCACTCCTTTATATCAGATACCATGGAAATTCTAAATATGTTAACCCTATGTTCTTGGACAATCCAGCCACCACCTCCTCCTCAGATATTCTGACCACAAGCACCTAATTGTTCAATTACAGACACAGAGATACCCCATCAGCTTCAACAAACATCCAACAAAAAGCAAAGAACAAGTATCAGCTCACACTAAGACCAAGGAGTCAAGGTTCTTCATTCTTACCTCAGCACGCTGATACATACCCATGCCTAATGTACTTAGGTGCCATGTGCGCGCGCGCGCACACACACACACACACACACACACCTAGTGTGAATTCTGGCCCTCCTGAATGAAGACACTTCTGCTTCTTTAGCCCAGCAAGAAACATTCATAAATATTCAAATATGTTTCAAGTAAGTATGGTTACAGGAGTAAGGGACTGGGTGGCAAGAGTAGTTAGCCAAGAGACCAGAGTAATTTCTCACTGTAGCCTCTCCACCAGTACCTAAAGTAACTATGTGACTTTGCAAGGCATTTCATCTCCCAGAGTCTAATTTCTCCATCTGTAAATTGGGACTAATAATGCTCTCATAGAGCGTGATTTCAAAAATTCGGTCAGAGAATACACATCAAAGCGCGTAGCAGTGCCTGCCAAATGGTAAGAACTTAACAAACAGGAATTGTCATTACTACTTCTGATCTCCTGGAATCAGGAAACAATGGAAGTTGTCAGGTCAGTGTAAGCACATGGCCAGGTCACTACTACCCACCTAATTCTGGAGTATGATCAGAAGTGCACACAACCCCTCCTCCAGGAGCATACATAATCCCAGAGCATAGCCAGTGACTGGAGGACTCAAAGAGATCTAGCAGAACAGGAAGTGAACAGTGTTTACATCATGACCACCAGCATCTATCTCCCCTTGCATGGGTTCCCTTGGGGAATGAGGTCTCCTCCACATTTAGTTCCTAGGGCCAGACTCCACCCTGCCCTAGGATGTAGCATATGACCCACACCTAAGCCCATCAATGCACTACATTTTCCTGGCCACGGTGACTGGCTCATGGATGGAAAAATGGTGCAGTCATAGCCCATGAGATGCAATGAGATATTTGCCAGGATGGATGGAAGACATTTTCTAATAAATGCAAATGTGTGAGGTTATAAGCCCAGAGCTGCTGCAGCCACTATTCCCACCATCCCTACCATGGAGGATACCGCCTGGTGAGAACAGACCCAGTGCACACAGAACATGTCTCAAAGCTGAAAAGTAGGAATCCAGGCCCCAATTACCTCTACAAGCCCCTACATCAAGCTACATCTCAAGGCAGAACTGTCTCGTGAATTCTTGATTTTATCTTTTTTTTCCCTTTCAATTTGAAATTAGAACTGTGCCTCATGACACTGGCACAGTCCTGACCATTACATGGAGTAAGAGTATTCAGGGCTGGTTAGAGGTGGGGAGTGAACACAGGTACCAGATGACACTTGGTGAGCTCAGATTCACTTTGGACTGTGGAACAGACTCCCTGAAGCAGCAGCCAGATCTGACCAAAAGTAAATCCCAAGCCCTGGGATGTGTCTTCCTAACCTGAAAATGACACTCTAATCCATACACCTGAGGTCTGCCCATGGGGTCCAGGACTCAGACTGCCATGTCCAGGATAGTTTCTGACCTATCTGTCCCATCCTTCTGGAAAGGAGGTACATTTACAAGGAGGTATTTTACAAGGGTCACGTTCTCTGCAGCACACAGTGTGGGAGGTCCTCATAAACTCTACTGACTACTTTAAAGTAAACAAAATAAAAAATGACTTGGTTAAAACACACATAGGAGAAGGTAGACAGTTAAGGGAATCGGGATCTTCACCTGTCTTCACTGAAGGAGATCTTGATCCTGGCTTGTTACAAGAAAAAGGAACTTGGGAACACTGGGATGATAATGCTCTCTACCACACACGAGTAATACGTCATTACTCAGACAACATGGCTACCTGCACTCTTGACGACCCCTCCTGGCTGCTGCCAATAGCCACCCCCAAAAAGGGTCCTTACCAAGAGACAATGCAGGAGAGTGGTTAGTGCCACACTGCAGAAGCAAACCAGCACCTCTTTCCTGACTTTGCAATTTCCTACATCTCTGAGAGTCAGATGTCGCATCTGTAAACTAAGGCTAATAATACTACACTCTCTCAAGGTTTGTTGTGAGGATGGAAGGATGAGGAACTTACTTGCTGGGTGGGTAGGAGGTCTTAACTCAGTTCAATGTGTAAGGCTGAGGCCAGGGCAGCTGAGTGACTTGCCTAAGGTCCCAGAGCTAACAACTGCAGGATTTGGAGCTTGCATCAAGGTCTGCCACCAGAGTCCTTGCCCTGGTCACCCTTCTTCATAACCACAAGGCTGGCCCTCTGGCGCCCCATGACTGACAGTCAGTGTGCACTGTCCTTGAACCGTCTCTACTCAGGCACCTGCCGTGGCATGAAGGCTGCTGTCTCCTTGAGGGGCACAACTTCAAATGTTAAGTTCTGCACCCACTTGGCAGAAACTTTATGCTCCAGGAGGCAAGGTCTTAGAGATAAGAATCAAGTCCTATCTTCTCCTAATATGTGTGTGTTTGCTTGGGATGCCTTGCAGGCATGTTATAAACGTAGCTGTGTTTTAAGGTTTTCTCAGAATCAACAAACCTGTTCACAGAGCCTTTACTCTTCATAAGTGTCAGGATGCCCCAGCGATCGAACAGGTGTATCACCGTACAAAGGAAATTAGGAGGCTGCCAAGGAAGACGGCTTGGGCCTGGGGGATATGAACATCATGTCTCAGGTTGGGAAAAAAGTCATCGCAAATAAAGAAAGATGAAATGCAGCACTCTCTGGGTTTTCAGGATGTATCTACTAGCACAGAGGACATTTATGTAAACCACAAGAGCTTTATGGGACTATCAAATTTTTTAAATTTTTTTTAATGTTTTATTTATTTCTAGGAGAGAGAGAGAGACAGCGTGAGCAGGGGAGGGTCAGAGAGAGAGGGAGACACAGACTCGGAAACAGGCTCCAGGCTCTGAGCTGGCAGTCAGCACAGAGCCCGACACGGGGCTCGAACCCACAAACCGCAAGATCATGACCTAAGCGAAAGTCGGAGGCTTAATCAACTAAGCCACCCAGGCGCCCCTTCTATCAAGTTTTTATATATATTTTTTTAAATATTTTTACTTATTTCTAGGAGAGAGAGAGAGACAGCGTGAGCAGGGGAGGGTCAGAGAGAGAGGGAGACACAGACTCGGAAACAGGCTCCAGGCTCTGAGCCGGCAGTCAGCACAGAGCCCGACGCGGGGCTCGAACCCACAAACCGCGAGATCGTGACCCAAGCGAAAGTCGGACGCTTAACCGACTAAGCCACCCAGGCGCCCCTCGAATTTTTAAAACAAACCTTCCTTTATTCATTTGTTCCATAGGTTTTGATCAAGCCCCAAGCTCCTATTGACCAGGCACTGTGGCAGACCCTCCCATCCCAGCCCTTGAACAGCCAGGCCCTGCCCTCCTGCTGGGAGTGGAGCCAGCACTTCTCAGGGGCTGCATCCCCTGCGAGGGGCTCAAAACAGGTCTGCCAACACTTCATTTTCACAATGATGTGGTAACAACTAATCCTGGGAGAAAATCATTTCATGGAGCAACAATTCTAAAAACTTGTTCCTTCTAATAAGGTGTCAAGGGAAGAAAACAAAAAGCTTTTGTGGCCAAATTAGTTGAGAAGGACTGGTTTAAAAACTGGCGCCCCAGTTTTAAAAAGAGCCTCTCTCCCATTCTTCACCTTGCAAACTGCTTAGCCAGGCACCCCCGGGGAAGCCAGGGCTGCAGTGTGTGGGCACACAGGGATCCTCCAATCCTCAGAAGTAAGTACAGGTTTGTAAAAATAAAGCACTGCAGAAACACAGTCATTGAGGAAAGTAGCAGAGAAAGAGCTAGCATTACTGTATCCCCCCTCACCTAGTATCCACTGTCCCCGATATGGCTTTATTTACTCCTATGTTTCTCTTACAACAAGAAATATCTTTCCACAGAAGAAAATAAAATTGAGACTCTGAAAGCCATCCTATTCCTTCTGTCACTAAGAATGTTCTTGTCTTGGGCACTTCTTTCAACTTGCCCTATGAAGTTGACCACCATGAATAAATAAAAGTGTAAATAAAAAATTCATTGAGTGGCCCAGCCAATCTCCATTGTGTCCATAGAGGGTCGTAATAATTGTAATCTCAAGACGCATTTTCATGACCTCCTTCCCACCCCATCAGGATCAGATAAAGTGGGTTTCAGGGGAGACTGGCTGGCAAAAGAGTTGGACAACAGCATTGCAGGACAGAGATGGCAGGCCCCTGGAAGGGAATGAGAATCCTCATAGATTATTCACAATGAAGCAGCCTGCTAGTTTCAGACCAGAAAGGGCATGATGGAATCATTAGTGCTTGGCTATTCACGGGCAAAGACCTGTGGCTGAGGGAGCCATCAGAAAACCTTGCCCCTTGGCAACATTGGACCATACAAGTTTTTTTCCAGCTCTAGATTCCAAAGCATGTGCCCTTTTCATTCCTCCTGGGTTTGTGTTACACTGTTTGTTTTTACCTGGTCCTCTTGGAAGCATGGTACCTATATTCTCCTTTCCTAGCAAAATCTCAGGTCTAGAAATGAGCTGAAATTCACTCACACCAAAATGTAATGACTAGCACTGGATGAAGGGTCTCATGTCAGATCAATTATTAAGCCAAAATAACTTCACCCCTAAAACAGATTTTTAGGCAACTCAGAGCTGGTGGGTCAAGTTTCTTTGAACAGAAGGGCCTTCGTCAAGTCCAAGTCCATCATGAAGCTGCCCAACCCCCACAGGGTCAGAGGAAGCTGCTGCAGCAGCTAGAGAGAAGGGGGGGAAAGACAGGTCAAACTTCAGTGTTCAGGCTGATGCAGAGACTGGCTGTATTCAGGAAGAGAGGATATGTTGAGATAGGGGAGCAGAAGGAGATCAGCAATTACATCGCATTTTCTCTCCATGCCCACCCCACTGCCAAGGACCTTCTTGTCCAGGGTGGCCCACAACAGAAGAGAAGTCCAAGCTTAGCACTCCCTTTCCAGTGGAAGAAATGAGGTCCAGGGGCACCCGGGTGGCTCAGTCAGTTAAGCGTCCAACTTTGGCTCAGCTCATGACCTCATGATTCGTGGGTTTGAGCCCCGCATCGGGCTCTGTGCGGACAGCCAGCTCAGATCCTGGAGCCTGTTTCAGATTCTGTGTCTCCCTGTCTCTCTCTTACCTTCCTCTGCTCTCACCATCTCTCTGTCTCTCTCTGTCTCTCAGATATAAATAAAACATTTAAGAAGTTTTTTAAAAAATGAGGTCCAAAGGGCAGGGGCTTCTGTGGGGTCCTTCAGAGGACTAGGGGTAGAGCCTTACAGAAATACTTTGTGGCTCCCAATCCATTCACGTGAATCTACTCAAACTCCCCATCACAGACACCTGGGAGGCTCCAGGCTCTCAGCCTGAGTAGGTGACACAGTACTACTCACACAGACCCTCTTGAAGGTCAATCCTATCCCAACCTTCTGGGGTTTTTTTAAGTTTATTTACTTATTTTGAAAGAAACAGAGAGAGGGTGTACACACATCCATGCACACACAGGGGAGGGACTGAGACAGAGAATCCCAAGCAGGCTCCATGCTAAGCCTGACATGGGGCTCGATCCCATGACCATGAGATCATAACCTGAGCCAAAACCAAGAGTCAGACCCTTAACCAACCGAGCTACCCAGGCAGCCCCCCAACTTTCTGGTTTTAGAGAACAGTAAAGTCAATGCCTTTGGCAGAACTCAACCATTCATCCTGTGACAGGTTCCCTGGTGTCTGGCTGCTACAGAGACCCCCTGTCCCATATGAAAGGACCAGAAGGCTCAGCTATCAGTGCCATCAAGAGGAGTGAGGTGCTCTCCCAGTTAACTCATTCTCACTGGAGGTTTTCAGCCCAAGTATTCACCTCTAGACTTCACAGGTGCACACCAGAAATTACCTCAGCTCTATCTCACAGAATTCAACAACGTTCATTTAGTCAAACTGTGCCCTACATGGATGGAGGCCCAACGCATTCTCTTCCCCATACCCAGTCTTGTTTGTAATGCCTATGGAATATGTGTCTGCTACACAGAATTATATTTTACACAATAAAGAGCCCCTTTACACGACTGGACAAGATAACAGAATATAATCATTTCAAAGAATTATTTCCCCATTCCATCCTCTGAGGCTCCCAGGCACCAGCCACGTGAAGCCAATACTTGAACCTGAAGACAGCATGCAGGTGGCCTCTCTGTGGATTATCAGATGCCCCAGTCCAAGCACGGGGAGTCGTTAATGCCCAACCATCCCTCAAAGCAGTCCTCCATGACTATTTAAAAATCAAAACAAAGGTCAGAGGGCCAGATGTTTATTCTGCTACAAGTCAGAAATCATTTCACATGTGCGTTAGTAACCTCCTATAATGACAGTTGACATATCTTAGCTTTTAGTGACCCTGTGATACACGCTGTCACTGAAATGGGCTGGATGCTCACGACATACTTGAGATCAATGGTGCTTAAGTGGGAGCAATTTTGCCCACCAGGGGACACTGGCAATATCTGGAGACAATTCTAACTGCCACAGATCAGAGGGGAAGGTGCGGCTGACATTTAGTGGATAGAGACCAGGGATGCCCCACACCACACAGGAAAGCTCCTCACACAAAGTCTGTTCCCCACACAGTCCAAAAATTCTACTGCACCAAGGTTAAGAAACCCTGATGTAGAGCAAGTGGTTTCAAATGACAGTGGGCATAAGGTTTGCATGAAGGATTTTTCTATAAATGTTGGTTTCTGTATCCCAACCCCCAGGGGCTCTGTTTCAGCTGAAGAGGGAATTAGCTGGGTTTTTTTTGTTTGTTTGTTTGTTGTGTGTGTGTGTGTGTTTTAACACAAAGACCTCTACACCTACCCAGCTGGTTTGGATATTTCCTGCAAACCATGGCCTTGCAATTATAGAAGCTGCCACCAGGTAGCACTGCTGTTAGCTTGGGTAACAAATCTCTCCTATGAAGCTCTCAGGCAGAGTTTTGTGCAGCCACATATGCTGTATTTCCCCACAAAAACCGAACCACGGTTAAGTAGCAATATGGACTGAATACAAAAACAGAATAAATCCACATAATATAGTGCAACATTTTAAAGGAATGTAAATACCCTACACTGGGGACACCCTGCTAACAAATACTCACCTTTGCCTAATTTAACTTATACACAATCTTTTAGAACCAAGTGACTTCAGAGCTGTAAGGGCTAAAGGCATCTAGTCCTACAGGACACAGAGCTACTTTCTGGAGCTTGTTACTTTCCAGGCTATGCCCACCCGCAGTCCTAGATGTCAGCACTTCAGGGAACAGAGCTCCTCCCCATTTAAGGGCTGTACGTATCTGCCCCTAAAGCACATCCCCAGCTGTCTGAACATCTTGCACTAAATATCCCCACACAGGTGGACACTACCTAAGTCCCAGAGCCCAGAGTTACCCAAACTTGCTTTGTCCAGACAATCACCTTAGGTTTGGTAGAAATAGAGACCCTCCTCCTGGAAAATCCTTTGCAGTAAGTCTGAAGCAGGGCTGAGAATCTACTTGAGCTAACACTAAGCTAGGTAGTTCTTCAGCTCCAGTTCCATTCCAAATTTTTCCACAATGTGGTCCCTATGAGATCCAAATGGGCACCATTCTAGATCAGTCAGATCCTCTGAGGGCTGGATATGGAAATGAGTATTTTAACAACCTCCTGGCCGATTCTTTTGCACATAAAGTTGAGAACACTTGGAGCACCTGGATGGCTCTGTCCATTAATCATCTGGACTCTTAATGTTGGCTAGGAGCATAATCTCACTGGATTATTGGATCAAGCCCTATACCAGGCTCCAAGCAGACAGAGAGTGTGCTTGGGATTCTCTCCTCTCCCCCCATCTCTGTCCCTCTCTCTCTGCCCCTCCACCCACTTATGCACTGTCTGTCTCTTTCTCTCCCTCTCTCTCAAAATAAATAAACTTTAAAAAGCTGAGAACCTTTGCACTCTATATGAAAACTTGGAGCATGATGCCATTCCTTGTCTTATGGAAGCATCAGCTCTAACAAGGGTGAGGGGATTCATGGAGAAATATAAATGTATCAGCATTTGTTGCAAGCACTTCCCCCAGACACTGGGGGCTTCTTGCTTGTTAGCATTCATCTCTACCTCATCTGGTTCTCACAAACCTGCTATTTTATCAGTTTTCTGGGAGACATACTTGGAGCAGGTAAGTAGCTTCCCAAGGCCCTGGGGCTAGAGAGTGGCAGAGCCAAGCTTCAAACTCAAGTCTACCCCACACAAAGCCCCTTTCTTCATTTAGACAAGCAAGGGGCAATTTTAATAAGGCCTGGATTTCCCTTGTTCCATCAAATTCTTTTTGGCTTCCTCTCTCAGGAGCATAGCAAAAGAGACCCCCCAAGAGTGAGAAGCCCATGGAGCCTGGGAGCTTGCATTTCCCTGTGGTCTCCCCCTGCGCTGGGATCTGGTTACCGGAGAGGCTGAGCCACAGAGCCTGCAGAAACCCTAACCCCTCCTCGCTCATCCTAAATGGCTAATTTAAATGGACAATTTATTTGACTCTACTCTGCATTGTTTGACCCCCACCTGTTTCCAGCCTCAACTCCCAAGTCAAAAGGCAAGAAGTCAGAACAGGGAGGAGAGAAAGACTGAGATAATCAGCTCTTGATTAACACTGAGCTGTGAATGCACCACCTTTTCTAACGCTGCACCAAGCACTGTCGGGAGGAATGCAGATGAGACATTATGAACGTGCCACCGCACTGTAAAGCGCCAAACAGATAGGAGTTACCGTTCACATTAGAGAAAAATAAACAGGCAAACACAGCTTTTTCCAGCCAACTGTCTTCCGAGAATCACCTTCTGCAACCGAAGAAGGGCAAGCTCTTGCTCAACAAGAGGTCTCGAGATAGCACTGAGTTCCAGGCTCTGTGCTGGGCACTATATTGAAAACAAAACTGTGTAAGGCATGGCCCGGTGGCCAAAAAGCTGATGATATGGGAAAGGGGGGAAAAGAGAAATGCCCCAACCCTGTGCAGCATGTGCCTACTGGGACAGTCTAAGGAGGTGAGCGTCAGAAGAGGTACCCAGACCTCCCGCTGGCTGCTCCCTTGACTCTTCCCTCCTCCCATTCAGGTCCTTACAGTTCTGCCTCCCAACCTGTCTCAAAGGCATCTGCTCAAGCCCATCATACTGTCTTAATTCAGTCCAAGCACGTCATCTGTCGCCTGGACGGTGCTCAGCTCTGCCCTGCACCAATCCATCCCCTGCGCTGTCGTGAAAGTGATTTTGCTACAATCCATCTTGTTTTTAAATCCAATCCTATTTAAATGCCTCAATGGCTCCTTGTAAGTCTCTGGGGAAAGGTCAAAGTCCCTGGCTGGGGGTGGGGCGGTGCGGGGAGGGCACTAGAGCCCTCCTTCAGTTCGTGGCTGATCTCTCCACCTCCTGTTGGGCTCTGAGCTCCAGCCACAAAGGCCATCCTTCTTCCAGCAGGCTGTACTCCCCTCCCACGGGGTTTATGCACATAGGGTTACCTGGGGCCTGAGAACACAGACAACCCTGGTCTCTGACTGCTTTGCAACATGCTTCTAAATCCTTCAGATTTCAGCTGAAACCAGCTCTTCCGTCCCCTGAGCCCCTCCCATTCTAGCATGGCATGACCTGCTCTGCCCTCTCACAACGATCTACAGGTGAGCATTTTCACACCCTGTTATAATCAGTAGTTGCACGGGTATTTCTTTACAGGAATAGGCATCACCTGGTGATCGTGTTAAAACTGTCTCAGTAAGTGTGGAGTGGGGCCCAGGATGCTGTCTTGTGAACCGGCTCCCAATTGATGCTGATGGCTGCTGGGCTGTGGACCACAATAGGGTCATGATGGGGTCACAACAGGCCAGCGCCGGGCATCCCTAGCACAAAGCCCAAACCTAGCACATGCAGGCATTCAATAAATGTCTACAGGATGAAAAAATGAGGAGGGTGAGGATGAAGGCAGACACTGAAGCATTTGGGATTCAGATACTACTTTCATCAAGGCCTCAGGAGATAGGGACACTGACAAGACCCACAAAATTAACAGTGTGCCTTACAGATCAGACCTTCCTGACGAATACCTAAGGAGCCATTTATGAAGCCAGCTACTTGCCTGAATTCAGTCCACAGATCAAGTGCAAGACCAAAATAGAACATCTGAACTTGGGTGATTTTGTGCCCTTTACCAAAGCTAAACAAATTGCTACTTGCTGCAATCTTAGACAGGGGGCCATAGCGCCTGGGCTGAACTGTGAATTATTAATGTGAAAGATTTGCATGTGCTTTTTATGATTATGGCCGACTTTGATGTCTTTGTGCCCTGCTTAGGGTTTCCACACACAATCCTAATTTCTTTACCAAGAGGGAAAAAAAAAAGAAACAATTTGCATAGGCCAAGTATAGGAAATGCGTTGAGGTCATTTCAATATAAAATGAAATGGCAACAATTATATCACTCCTCTGTTGCCAAGGGTAATCTGGGTGCTCTCAAAGGATGGAACGCTGGGGACTTGTTGAAATCACCATCACGAGAAGAGGAGCACAGCATCTCTTTGGAAGCCTGACTCTTCATTCTGCAGACCAGTGATTTCAATATCACAGGACAGGAAAAATGGAGGCAAGCATTTGCAACGCTAACTTCAATCACTGGCTGCAAATCAATACAGCTCGAAAATGGCCCTCCTCATCCTAAGCCTTCCAAAGACCTGGGTCCGACATGCACGACTCCTCACAAAGATCACATTGTGTAACTCAGCACACTGATTCAAGTTGTACACAATGAGGAAGCAACCGGTGAAAAGAGAACTTTTAGGTAACTCTCCCAAGTCAAAATCGATATTTCTCTGAAGAACAGAAAGGCAGAAAAACTGCTGAGATCTTATTTACATACGGGTGGCTCCCAATATAGGCCTGCCCCTTGGCTGAAAGAAGACATCAATAGTTTCTTTCAGGAAACCCACAGTATGGAGGGATGGGATGCAGATAAAAGATGTTCAGGGTTTGTAGGTCTTTTTAATTCCAGTTCTGCACATCCTCAGGGTAATCTCTATCATCGCCACAAGACCTGCAATATTTGAGGGCATCTATTTAAACAGTCGATAGTATTGAGGGCTAGTTTAATACAGGCCTAGTTTTGGGGGCCAAGAATTCAGGTTTCTGGTTAGAGCAAGTGGAGAGGGGGTTGGCAGGGAGCATTCACAGAGATTAAGACTCTAGGAGGAGGAACAAGTTGGCAGGGAGCACAGTGAAGGAGAGTGTGGGATGCTGCAACACACAACCACAGACTGGGCAGCTGCAACAACACAATTACAAAACGAGACATCCAAGATGAAGGATTGGGGTGCTCGTTCCTTCCCAGAGCTGCGAGGGGAAACCTGTTCCAGACCTCTCTCCTAGCCTCGTGTGGTTTGCCAGCAATTCTGGCATTCCTTGGCTGGGAGAGCAATCACCCCAATCCCCACCATCATCTTCAGACAGTGTTCTCTCTGTGTGCCTTCATGCAGTCTTCCCTTTGGGCATGTCTATTTCTCTGGCCAAATTTCCTCTTTCATAAGGACACCAGTCACCTCAGGTTAGGGCCCCACTCTAATGATCTCATTTTACCTTGATTACCTCTAGATAGACCCTATTTGCAAATCAGGTTCCATTCTTCAGTAGGAGGGGTTAGGAATTCAACACATCCTTTGTGAGGGACACGATGCATCCTCTAACATCAAAGCATGGGAAGATGTCAAGGCCAGTTGTCACCATGTTACAGATGCATATGCATGGGGCCTGAGATCACAAGACAAATTTGCACAAGAGATACAGAGTTGAGAGATGCATATTTATACATCTATCATATATTTATCTGCTTTGAGGGAATAGAGATTTGATGACCCGGCACTAGGTGAAAACGGCTGAAGCCACAGCAGGAATGAGAGCATCCCGAGAGAAGTTCTACTGTTTCGTAGGGAAGGGGAGCTAAGAAGAGAACCTCAGAACATCAGTACTGCAGAGACAGATGAGCAAAGAGGGGCTCACAGAGGCCGAAGACGACCCAGAAGGGCAACACTGCTGAGGCAAGGCCAACAGTCCGTAGGGATGGGTCACAATCATCCACCACTCCACAGCAAACTACCCAAAACACAGTGGCTTAAAAGCACCTGCCATTTGTCACTTCTCACAGATCCATGGGTCGGGAGTATCAGCAGGCCTTGGCTGAGCAAGGCTTTCTGCACCAGGTGGCATCCACCACAATAACTTTCGTGATATTCATCTGGGGAAGAGATGGTCTGTTGGGGTCTGAGTACTGCTTCCTTCATGTGCCTGGGGGCTGGGGCAGGGGAGGTGGCTTGACTCAGCTGCAATT
Organism: Crocuta crocuta; assembly: GCF_008692635.1. NCBI lineage: Eukaryota > Metazoa > Chordata > Mammalia > Carnivora > Hyaenidae > Crocuta > Crocuta crocuta. Next base: position 9,913,370 of record NW_027530640.1, read on the forward strand.
GTCAGGCAGGGTGTCCACTCAGTCCTCTCAGGCATGTGGTCTTGGGTGGAGCAGAGGGGCAGGCCCTCTCTGGTCCAAGCCTGTTAATACTTCCAGTCTCAGCAGAAGCAACCTTCAGCTCCAAGAATGACAGTGTGGGATGTCTTATACGAAAAGCAGGAAATAATGTCATCAAATGTAGAAAAAGTGTTCTTACCACAATAAAAAAAAAAATCAATAAAATAATCCAAGTAAAATTCTTCAGTCCAGAATCTGGCAAGTGCTAATCATCTATTATATGGTAGCAATGACTTAATCAGTTCTACAAGGCTTGTTATGGAAAGCAATATACACATCCATTTTCCTCTCCCCAGAGGCATTTTGGCAGCTATTTTTATAAACCAGCATTATCTTACGTCAAGGGTGGGCTGGGCATAAAGAGACTAAGTTTGATTCAATTCAAAAATGAAAAAGCTTTAAAAGTGGTGAAGACCTAGCTAGCTAGCTAGAAAGACCCTTAAAGAAAATCTGCAATTCCAGTTTAAGAAGACAATGGTATACTCCCCCTGAAAAGAAACAGATTTTTTTTAATGTTTATTTTCTGAAAGAGGCAGCGAGAAGGGGACAGAGGATCGGAAGCAGCTCTATGCTGACAGCAGTGAGCTCAATGTGGGGCTGGAACCACAAACCACGAGATCATGACCTGAATGGAAGTCAGACGCCCAACCAACTGAGCCACCCAGGTGCCCCTGAAATAGGTTTTACCAAGAAACAGCAATGCTACAGAGGTCACTGGAGGTATGACATTTAAGTTATTTAGGCACGATGGTTATTCATAGCATCCATGTTACTTAAACATACTGGCTTAAAATGTTAAACAACTCAGTTGCATACTATATATGTTTAAATATAGTTGACCCTATTTTACATTGTTAAATGTCAAATATTTTTAAAACTCAGGAATAAAAACATATAAAACTTGGCATCCAAGTGGGCACGAAAGTACCCCTGCACTAAAAGCATTAAGTGTGCTCAGTGGTCAGGCCACAGGGCTGCCACATGAACTTCTTTTATCAGTATGCACGTTCTCCAGGACTTCCATATGAAGAGTTTATTTCATTCTAGGTCAGAATGGACCATTTCATCAGGATCCAGCTAAATGCAGGTGGTTACAATTTCCACCCAGGACTCAGCAGCAGGGTCAGCAGGTGGCTACATCTGTCTCAGGAAACAGGTAAAAACACAACCCTGGATCCATCAAAGACCAAAGCACTTGAGATGACCCAAGAGTCTGACATCTGGACAAAAACAAGACTATCAGAGACACAGGATGCTGGGACGTAAGAGGATGGCCAGGAAAAGGAGGAAATCTGGGATGGATTCCCACCTCCCAGCAGAACAGATGGGCCACAGAGAAAGAGCTAAGTCCGATCACTGACACTGTCACTCATCGGGGGAGGGGGGAAGGGAGCAAGGTGCTCAGCCTCAGTCTCCCCACTGATCAAATGCAAACACCATGTAACCTTCTCACCCTGAGGTTGCTCCAGCAGCCTGGTTTCTGGACACCATCCTCTACAGAAGGTATTCTCATGGTCACGGCCATTGTGTAATTGTGTTTGATTCCAGTGGCCCTCTTAAAAACTACAATGCCCTTGTCCACCCAGGCCAGAATCCAGCTTGAGAACTATCACATCCTCCATCTCTCAGAGGAAGAAACTCCTGCATCTTGCCCTCAGCACCACCTGTCCCAGTTCTGCTTCACTGCCACCACCCTCCTGCAAAAAAGGCCCGACATGCAGTGGTGTGAAGACAGCGCCAGTTTCAAGTGCTGACCACATCAGACAGTGGGAAGTTCACATACACTGCCATGATCGTACAGAAATAAGATGTCTCCCCAACATGCCAAATGTCAGTCCCCTTCAAATAACCTTTAAAGGAGCACAGTTGAACACATAATTTCATCATGTGGATCAGAGGAGCCACACAACCCTGATATAAGTAGGTTCTCCCCCAAACCAAAATTATATGACCACTGTGGAGAAACATTAATCCTAACTCAGCTTTTCAACAGCCTTACTTTTGAAGGCATAGCTGAGAACCTGAGTAAGAAGCTTGTTTGAGGCTCTGAGAAGAGCTGAAAACCAATTCGCAGCAAGGCCGCGTAGAGAGATATGATGGGCTCAGGTTCTAGTATCAGAAGAAGCTATTGGCTGAGTGACCTGAAGCAAGCCTCCTAACTTCTCTGTGCCTTGCCGTGTTGTTGAGAAGGTTGGAGAAAAGGTGGGAGAAATATCTAGAATAAGAGCTGATGTAGTGAAGACCCCCACTGAATGCCAAGTACTATTATTGCTATTATAATTCCAGTAACTATTTTAATAGATTTTTTTCTTCAAGGCACAGAACTAAACTCCATATAAAAAGATTTCTCTGTGAATTGCTTGTTAAATATCTGATGAGCCTTGGGGCACCTGGGTGGCTCAGTCAGTTAAGCATCCAATGTCGGCTCAGGTCATGATCTCATGGGTTGTAGGTTCAAGCCTCAAGTCGGGCTCTGTGCTGACAGCTCAGAGCCAGGAGCCTGCTTCAGATTCTATGTCTCCATCTTTCTCTGCCCCTCCCCTGCTCAGGCTCTGTCTCTCTCACTTAAAAATAAACATTAAAAAAAATTTTTTTAAATATCTGATGAGCCTCTAATATAGTCAAATATCATGGGGGGGGAACAAATGGAGGTATGGTATCTCACCTCAAGGTAGTTATGGTGTTATAACTGTCATAGGTGCTCCATTCTTGGACACATGAGAGTAAAGAATTTTCTAAATTTTTCATCAAGCTGTAATATATCTTTTTAGGTCTATGACTATGGCTTCCACTAAGGGAGAGCCCCTGGAAGGACCAGACCATGTGTGCACAGAGCTAGGAGGGTGCCCAGTACAGCACACACAAAAGCTCAGCAAAAAGCAAGGGGCAGGAATGGATGGGGGTGGGGGAGACATTCAAGTCAGTAATTCCCCAGAAAGAGCAGCATTATCACAGGCTGAGACACACCGATAGGCTGTAGCCAACAACAGCTTCTCAGTTCCTGAAAAGGCTAGTAAAACAACTTCTCTAGTTCAAAACAAAGAGAGTGGGTGATTTTTCACATGTGGGTTGAAGAGGGGTGGGCATTACGGTGACACATCTCTATATTCCATTCCCTCTTCACGTTCGCACACACCTATTATTTTCTGTATCTGTGAAAAACCTACAAAGCCCTTTTGAAAGCTGTTTTCTAGCATTTTGGAGCAAACATCTCTGCAGTTTTCGATTTATCAAGCACCATTGCAGTTCTGGGCAAGTCAGAGAAGACAAGGCTGACAGAGGACAAACAGAAAAAAAAAGAAAAAAAGAGAGAATTCTTTCCCAAAAGTGATGCAGGAGGCGAACTGAACCCACTGGTTTCTCCCCAGTAAACCAGAAGGCAGCCTGATCACAAGGCCTTCTGCTGGTCTCACATCTGCCACCAAACACCTCAACGGTTGGGTTCTCTTTACACATCAGAAACAAATGTCTCTGATCAGATAAGGCAGCCCCTTTAACAGGCACCAATTATTTAGTCGATTAGAATTCTGTAACTACTGCCAGGTCCTTCCCGGGAAGTACTTTATGATCTGGCCAACAGAGACAGGAGCAATGTACAAATCAAAGGTGCCCAGAACGCAGCACATTCAGTAAGCACAAGTTCATAACCTAAAACTCCTTCCCAGACATCACCAGCAGGCACCAGCAGAGGCATCCCCTCCTTAGCTCTCTGTCCCAAGGCTCTGTCCCCAGTAGGCCCACCTCCTCCAGGCAGCTAATGCCCCAGCCTCTCTCCACAAATGCCTGCTGGCCTCTCGGGTACCACGTGGCAAAGCCGAACACCACATCCTCCCTGCCAGCCCCCATCACCAGCTTGACTTCTCAGCATCTATGAAAGATGCCCTTAGGGTCTGCTCTGAGGATCCCCCAAATCATTTACACTGTTGAAGAAGCCTCAAGGAGGCCACCTCCAAGAAGCTCCTGCATCAACCGTCTTCTTTGCATTCCCACATCTTCATCCAAGTTCGGACCTCTAAGGGCTCTGAAATAAAATCCCCCTGACCCCAGCATGTCCTCTGCTCCCCAATGCCTCCCTACACTGAGGCTGAGGGAAGCCCCCACAGTGCTGCTGCAGGAAATCTAGGGGCTGGTTCCCCTCCCATCACCACAGACCTCCTGGGGTCCTAGCCTCCACCTGTCTGGTCCAACACTTCTGTGCCTACGCCCTCCACTCCAGCCCAAAGCACCCACAGTCCCAGCATGGACTCCTGCCCCTATAAGGCCCTGCCCTCACCAATGTTCCCACCCTGCTCCCCAAGGGCCACCTGGAGTTGGGCCTCGCTTGTGCCACCTAACTGCATGCTCTGCTTCCCCCCACCACCCCCAAATCTGAGCTCCTTGGAGGGAAGGCTAACTCTTACTTGGCCTCCACGCATGCCTCTCATGGTGCAGAGTTTTATGCACTAGAGGCTTTCAATCAGTATTTGCCAAACATACTGTCTCATCAATCAATATAGCATAATGTCTAGAGCAAAGGCCTCGGCAGCAACTGCAGATACCAGGTACTTCGTCTGTTGACAGCTTTATTTTGTGTTTCCACCACCCAAAGATATCCTTCCTGAAAAGAGGGTCCTGTCTACCAGTCCCCGCTGTACCTCGGTATGTAGGACAGGATTTGGCCCCTGAGAGGCCCTTAGTGGATATTTTAAGTGAACGATATGTTTCTTTCTTTTTTACTTTAAATGTTTGTTTATTTTTGAGAGAAAGGGAGCATAAGTGTGGGAGGGGCAGAGAGAGGGAAAGAGAGAAAGAATCCCAAGCAGGCCCCATGCCCAGCACGGAGCTCGACGCGGGGCTCAACCCCACAATCATGAGATCACAACCTGAGACTAAATCAAGAGTCAGTCTTCTAACTGACTGAGCCACCAACGCATACCAAATGATCTGCTTTCAAATCTCAGCTCTGCCACTGCAACACTTTGAGTAAATGACTTCTCTCTACATCTTCATCTTCATCCCCACGTCTGTAAAACAGGAGAATGGTCCAGGGTCATCTTAAAAAGCATCTCAGGGTGTCAATAAAGTAGTTCAGGACAAGGGCTTGGTATACAGCTGGACACAGGGAATGTCCATGGTGACCATCTGAGAGACAGGCTGGAATCAGCAATATTCCCACCACCTCTTTCACCCTCCTGTTTGCTTTAAAGTTCTGGTCTGTTCGGTGTACCTTTTAGTGTTTAGGACTGGTCCTCCAGCACCCTCCACACTCCTCTCTGGAGGTATCCTCTGTCCCCATGTCCCTTCTCGTTCCCTTAGCTCAGGTCACACCCCACCCTCAGGTAGGTAGGTACACCTCCCTCATGGAGAGTCTGGAACACAAGAGGCCACAAGGACCACAGGCCGGGCTCCAGGACTTCGTTCACCTAGAATGAAACCTGCTGGCGTGTTTTCCTCCTGGGAGAACTGCAAGCCCAGGGAGAGACGGGTCTTCCACTGTGAGTCCGTCCCCCACCCTCCTGCAGGAGGGAAGCTGTGTACTGCCCAGACCATGTCTAGGGAACCTGCACCACCGTGGCCTCAGCTCACCCAAGTCAAAGCGTCCCACACTCTGGGGCCTCCTTCCACCTGCCGTACCTCACTGGTGCACACAGATGAGGCCACCCACCCTGCATCCGTCTCAGTAATACTAACTCAGCCCCAATTTAACTTTTCCCATCTACCACCACAAAATCCACCTATTAACCAAGGTAAACTGCCAGCCGAGGTCAATTTATAATTTAAATCTGCACTGCATAATGCATAAGATATCTTCTTATAAATTATTCACCCACAAATTGCCATCTGGACGTTTGGGGAACTTGGGGGGACATTTCAAAGAGAAGCGGGCATTTGCCCAGCATCATGTCAGAAAGCAAAGAGCGCTGGCTTCATTGTTGTTGCTGCTGTTTTATTCACCAGGAACCTGAGCAGATGGATTCCGTTCCCCTCCTGCTAAAACTGCTGGCGAACTGAGCTGCGTGGTAACCAGCCAGGGGGTGGGGGCGGGGGCGGGGGCATGCAGCCCAGTCCCTCTCCCACCCCAGAGCCCCATGCTAGGCTGCACTTCCACCAGAGCTACAGGGCACATTTATCACAGGAGTCCATTTTATCCCCCAACAACACAAAGGGAAACATCATCTACTGCTGACCTAGTAATTAGCAGAGACTTGCTTTCTTTTCCTCAAGTTGATACAAAGAACTGATTTTTGCTCACCCACAGCTCAATCTTCCTGAAGGAAGTGCCCCCAGAAAAGGGAATAAGAGCTTAGACTGCAACCTATTCATCGAGTTTGGCATCTGACACTGGTACACACATCTTTCTCTTAGGCCACTGAGCTGAATCCATCCATTCGATTAATCATAAGTGAACATCTAGTGCTATATCAAAGTACTGCACTGTTTGCTGGGGACACAGAGATGAGTAGAACACACTCTCTGCTATGAGGGACTTCAAAGACCACAGGGTAGGTGCTCGTGCAAACGTCTACAAAACAAATGAGCCCTCGTGCTCGCTTTGTTCTAGGCACAGTCTGAGGAGATGAGAACTGTATCTAACGGCTCTGTTTCAGATCAGTGGTGATGTACAAGTGTCTATTATGGGTTCTGCTTGTGGAGGAAGAGGGCCAATGAAGACTGCACAAAGAGATGCCTGAGCTGGGTCTTGAGGGATGAGTAGGAGTTTGCCAGGCACACAGGGAGAAACGACATTCTCAGAAGAAGGACCGACATATACAAAGGCCCCCAGTCACACAAGTGCATGCACATAAGGGGGAAGAGCAAATGGACTTACATACATAAATGCATGAAGGGTAAGGGGCAACCCTGAGTGCTCTGCTCAGGCAGGCTAGCTATAGGTTATGCCACTTCATCTGTGACTAATGACTCTCACAGAATCTTTGTGACGTTGAAAGGAAATGGGATTTCTTTCTTTCTTTCATAACAGAATACTGAGAACCCTTGTTGTCACCTGTCCTCATCCTCTGTTAATATGCAGAGTAAACCATTAGGACTCCAAGGTACCATGCTGTTTAAACAGGTCTTCCTGGGAACCAAGAAATCATGGCCAGACTCACCTCATCCTAAGATGCAAATGAGGAAAAGAAGAGAAACTTTACCTTCTGCCAAGGCCTCCGGAGCCCCACTTCCTTTCTGAGGACCAGAGCAGTCACTGCAAATCCTGAAGGGTTTTCTACGTACAAGTCAAAGAGCAACAAGTAACCAGATGAAGCTGCTCAGCAGGAAAGGGCAGGGTGAAGGGGCTTCGTGGCTGAAGCTGTGTGTCCATGAGAAATATCACAGGGCAATGACTAAGACCAGTCATGCTCCCAAGGTAAACATCTCTTTATCTTCCTTCACACCTACCCAGTGTGTCAGTATAAGGAGCTGTGTCCAGGTCAAGTTCAGCCAACATCATTGCCTAAGTGACAGAAGGGACCCAGTGTGTATCTAGGGCACCGCTCATCTGCCCTTCATCTATACAACACATCTACTTAGCTCTGTTCACTTTCACCTAACAAATCAGATACACAGATACATATGTAGGTAGGTGGGTAGATAGACGGCTTTCGTTGCCAATACTATCTCCCCAGACAATCCTAACTTTCTACCAGCCATGGAATGGTTGAAATGGAATCTGTCCAGCAGGTCTTCAGCTGTTTCCTCCACAACCTCAATGCTCCAGGAGGTTGTGTATTTAAGAGAAATTTTGTTGTTTTTTTAATAAACCATTTATATAAGAGTTTGATATTCTTTGGCTAAACCCTTTCTGAGACCATGTTCAAATAGATTAAATGCTCAAAACTGTGAAGGCTTTTTCTACGCCTCCTGGACAAAATTTCAAGACTTACATGATCAAATCAAGAATCCAGATATCCTGAACTCGAATTTAATAGGCACTTTCAAAGGGTACTGGTAGTATGAGCTCATCACAAAGCCTACAATATGGGAGAATGGAAGACAGCATCTTTAAAGTATCATTTCTGGGATGAAGGTTAAAAGTTGTCTATCACAGCCAGTTATCCTCAAAAGAAGCCCAAATAAAGCAATCCCACTAAAGGGCCAGTGGTTTGAGACCTATATAGAAGCGATCTTTTAAGTGTCCTGTCCTTAGGAAATGCAAATTCTCCCTCTAACTGGGACATAAGACCCTCTAAGAATAAAACCCTGGGTTACTTTGCAGTAGTAGCACTGTATCTTAGAAAGCAATCCAGGGAGTGAACTAGAAATTTACATTTGGACAATAGTCTCAGTTAATTCTAAGATACTTTTCTGACATTTCATCATGAGGACCTTTTCACAGATACCTCTGTCTCTGATTAAAGACCAAGACAGGTGATCCAGAGCATACAAAACCAATTAAGAGAGTTAATACACAGGATTTTGAACTTGGAATCAAAATTAGCTATTATATCAATAGAAATTAGAGCTTCCATTATTGAGTGCCTACTGTGTACCAGGTGATAGGTCAAGGACATATTCTCTGGAATGTAATCTAACAAGCAAACCCTACAGGGTAGCAAGAACTCCTACTTTGTACAGATGAAGGTGAGGAAATGCAAATTTTGTTACTTCCTGCAGGCCTTCGTTAATGAAAACTCATTTTTTAAAAAATAAAACACTGCGTTCTACACTAAGGAGCAAATATAGTCAGCATTCTTATATGCTTGCCCAACTGAGATAAAAAGCCAAAAAGAAATACATACACAGATAGTTTGTGAATTGGGTATTTTTTCTTCTGTGATGGACATAATGCAGCATCAAGCTGTCCTGACATCAAACATACATCTATGTGGCTGCCCTGCTCCCAGCTGGGAGGTGCCTGTGACCCACAAATTCACCCTGCAGAGACCCCCATGGGGACAAATGTGCAAGTACTCACAAGTCTGTCCTGGAACGTCTGAGGAACAAAAAGGGCCACTTCCATTTGAATCACTCAGAGACAATTTCAGAAAATCAGCAATCAGGGTCACCCCTCCCCTGTGGCACATGCCCCACTCTTAGGCCCAGCTCAGCTGTCAGACATAAGTGTGCAAGACTCCAACCACCATCAGTCTGTCACAACGCTCACTTCTTCCACAGTCCCTCCGGGAAACATGTAAAATCAGACACACAGACACAAGTGAGACAAAAGGCGGAAGAAAGTGGGCATCTGTGTGTTCAGAACTCTGGAACAGGCCTGAGTTCTGAAAAAAACAGGGACTGAGTTTTGCCATTGCTGACAATGTGTCATCACCTCTTACAAGGCAGGCAGCCTTTTCAATAGTCATATAAGGATCACCTGGACTCACCTGGGTCTTGAGCATTTTTCAAAGTCACCAGAAAGCAAAGTGGAGTGGTGACTTCTCAGCAGTACTGCTGAACCTTCAAAAAGCAAGAGCATCTCCAAACACCACCCATCCTAGGATGTGTCCTTAACTGTAGGGAAGAGATTCCATGTGGAACACTGCAGACTATTTCAGGAATAGGTTCAACATTTCTAAATGAGTCTGACAGCTTTTATCTCTGCAGTATCTCCCTCTAATGCTAAAGTGTGCCATGCTAGGAAGAGTCTTGATAATAACACTGTACAGCAATATTTGTGGTTATGCTACCCATGGTAACTACTAATTTCCTGTCCTTATTTCCCATTCAAGTGCACATTTCTCAGAGGACTGTCTACATAGGCTCATACTACAGGTCTGATGACCATTCCAAAGAGAACGTATGGTCAGGATTCCTCAAGTTTCTCCAAAAAGATAACCACAGAGACTACAATTAGCTTCCTCAGGAGAGCCATTCCACACTGACCCTTCTTCATATGTTCCTACATATCCCTTCCCTCACATCAAAGCATCATTATACGATGTTTGTTATGGGTTGAATGTGTTCCCTCAAACTTCCTACATGGAACCCCTACTCTCCAATGTGATGGTGTTAGGAGATGGGACCTTTTGGGAGGCAAAGAGGCTCAGATGAAGTCATGAGGGTAGAGTGCCTGGGATGAGATTAGCACTCTTATAAGAAGAAGAGGGGTGCCTAAGTGTCAGACACTTGACTTTAGCTCAGGTCATGATCCCAGGGTTATGGGAATGAGCCCCGCATCAGGCTCCACGCTGAGTATGGAGCCTATTTGAGACTCTCTCTGTCTCCTTCTGCCCCTCTCCCCTGCTCATGCACTTGCTCTCTCTCTAAAAAAAGAAAAAGGAGGAGAAGGAAAAGGAGGTAGAGGAGGAAGAGGAGGAGGTGGTGGACGAGGAGGTGGAGGAGGAAGAGGAGGAGGTGGTGGACGAGGAGGTGGAAGTGGAGGGGACGGAGGAGGAGATGGAGGTAGAGGTGGAGGAGGTGGAAGAGGTAGAGATAGAGGTGGAGGTGGAGGGGATGGAGGGGGAGGTGGTGGAGGTAGAGGGGGTGGAGGAGGTGGAAGAGGTAGA
>NW_027530640.1:9923864-9936032 GCF_008692635.1 Crocuta crocuta
GAGGAGGAGGAGGGATGGAGGGAGGGAGGGGGTGGAGGGGATGGAGGAGGTAGAGGTGGAGGAGGTAGAGGTGGAGGAGGAGGAGGAGGTAGGGGAGGTGGTAGAGGATGAGGAGGGGACATCAGACCTCCTTCACTCCACTATACGAGGACACAGGGGAAAGGCAGCAGTGTGTAAGCAGGAAGACCATCCTCACCAAGACCCAACCATGTGGGCGCCCTGATCTCAGATTTCTAGCCACAACTGTGACAAATAAACATTACTGTTCAGACCACCTAGTCTACGGGAGTTTGTGGCTGCAGTCTAAAGGAAGACGATGTCATAATGATCAATCTCTCTCTCTCCTCTCTGTTAGACCATGATCTCTGTAAAGGGAAGGATGGGGCCTATTTATGCTCACCCCTGCATCCCTGGCACCTAGCACATGGTTTGGGATGTAAGAGGCACTAGGGACATACGTGTGAGGTGGGTGGTTGCACACACGTCTGGACGGATGGGTGAGTGGATGCACACATACGTGAAGAGATCAAAATTATGGTTCTGAAGAGCATTCATTGCTGGAGGAAATGGTTTGACATAATAAGTAAAAATGCAGAAAATAAAATTATATAAACAATGTGATTTCAATTATGTAAACATTTACACATGATTAGGAACCTGGAAGGAAATATGCTAAAAATGCTAATAATGGTTATCTCTGGGTGGTACGATTAGGATTGATTGTTGCAGTTTTCATTCCCCATGTTTCCATAAATTGCATGTATTACATTTATAATCCAAAATAAGATTACATTTTTAAAAAGGAAATTGCTAAGAAGGAGGAAAAAAATACCTGTTTTGGATTTTCTTCTCTAAAAGCAGGGCAGAGAGGTGCCTAGGTGGCTCAGTTGGATGAACATCCACCTTAGGCTCAGGCCATCATCTCACTGTGAGTTTGAGCCCCACATGGGCTCACTGATATCAGCACAGATCTCACTTCATATCCTCTGTCCCTCTCTCTCTCTCAAAAATAAATAAAATATAAAAAAAAAAAAAAGCAGGGCAGAGAGACATAGGGTGGCAAAGTCAAGACTTGGGTGGATTCACATCCCCAGAGTAGGAGCTCACATATCTCCCCATTTCCCAGAAGCACAAAGGATCCTCACACATAATCTCTACTCTTGCTCAGATACTTTCACGATGGACATTCCTGTGAGGTGTTGTTCTGGCCTCAACCATTTAGAAAGAAGGGCTGTGCACAGGTACAGGTCAACGAAGTGTCCCCTTTAGTGACAGACCAAAAACTACGAGGAAGCATCAGACAAGGAGAACAAGGCTAGGGAAAAAAATGTGACCTAATCTTAAGAGCCATGAAGACCAAAACTAAGGGAATCACACAGACGTTCAACAAGCAACTGAAAAGTTTCAACCAAAGCTCTACGCACAGAAGAAGGTCATTGCTTTAAAGGTACTTCTTTAAGAAGGAGAAGGCCTCACATTATAGGTAATGACACCAAGTGTAACAACAGCAGCTACCATTTGCTAAGGGTATGACATGGGCTGGGCAAGCCTGGATTGTAAAGGGTACAGGCCGTATTATCTCTGTCACCATACTCAACTCAACAACTGAAATGCAAAAGCCACAGACAATACACAAGAATAAATACTGGTGGGGGCACCTGGGTGGCTCAGCAGGTTAAGCATCGACTCTTGATTTCGGCTTCAGTCATAATCCCAGAGTCATGGGATCAAGCCCCACATTGGGCCCTGCACTGAATATGGATCTTGCTTAAGATTTTCTCTTCTTCCCCTCTCCCCACCTCGCTCTCTTTCTCTCTCAAAAACAAAAGAAGAATAAACACAGCTGTGTTCAAATAAAACTCTACATATGAAACAAACAGCAGACCAGAATTGGCCCAAACACTACAGCCTGCCAAGAATTAAACTAACACACCAGGCAACGTTAAACCTCTGATTCCTACAACCCTCAAATGGGGAAACTGAGGCTCAGAAAAACTATGTCACTAGCCCAGGCTATGCTGTCAAAAAGTGGCATGACTTGACTCATCCCCATGCCCCGCTAACTCTAAAGAGCCCACTCTTTAACATCCTTGTGCCAGCATCCTGCTGAGTATGGGGACCCAGGGATAAATAAGAGTCAGACTCTGCCTTCTAAAATGTCTGAGTGAAGATGGGCATCTGCTCCAGAGGTACTTACTCAACACCCCTCCCCAATATAAGTATGTCCCAGCAGAATTAAAGAGGTGCCAGAAACACTACCATCCACGGCACAGACACACAAGTTAACCTAATTCCTCGACAAAAGGGTTTTACACTCTACACAAGGACACTGCTAGAAAGTGAGCTCACTTGGGCTTTTAATTACTCGGTTACACGTCTCTGAGTCCTGAGACACTGACAGACAAGACACAGCATGAGGAACCCCTACCAGAAAGTCACTGCCCTGGGTGACAGTTCAGCTTCATGGGTAAGAGTGTATCACCTTCCCCTCCAGATGGACCTGGCTGGGATTCCTAGCTCTGTGTGACCTTGGGCAAATAACCTAAGCCTCAGCCCACTACCCTGTAAATGAAAGTTCGGAATCTCCTCCATCTTGGGGCTGTTAGGAGACAACATCGGGGTAGGGGGTGCAGAACCTGCAATTATTTTGTCCATTATCGTATCTGCAGTACCAGGCACATAAAATCAAGGGCAGAAAGAGAAATTAAAAGGGAGACTTTCAGGAAAAAACTTAACTCAGCAGGAAAATAAGTAAGACTTATCTTGTGAAGAACTTCCCAATAAAGAAGTCTAGCACTGGAAACACGGACAGCTGTCTTGCAGAGCAAGCCGCCCTGAGATGCACAAATCCACCCTCCTAGTGAGCCCAGGAGGCCCTTTCCTGCCGCTGGATGCACAGAGAGGACAGAGCACAGTTTGTTTACCTCTCCCAACCTGAGATTCCCAGACCCTGGCTCTGCCTCCAGCATGGTCCCTCTGGCCCCCTGTGGCTCCTGCATTTCCCTAAGCAGCCCACCTCCTGACCTAGAATAAACTCTGACCTTATGAACCTCCAGCAAACAGGAGACAGGATGGCCAGCCTGCCCCCCACCCCTCTCCCACAGGCCTCTCTGGGGGCTGCCTAATTGGAGAAGGATAAGGGTTAAACATGAAGATTCACAAGGGGCCTTCCTGAGGCAGAAGCACCATCTGCACACCCGTGGCTCCATCATCAGCTGTAATGCTAGAAGCCAGGGGGTGGGAGCCTGGGGGTGAGGAACAGTGGTGTTTTTTGCAACTGCAGTGTCCCAGGGACCACAAGGCTAAACAGGCAAATGATGTCATTTTATCCTTAGGGCAATCCTGAGAGGTAGATATTTTCATTCACGTTTAAAAGAGGGAGCCGTAGCTCAGAGAGTTTGTGTCATCAGTCCAAGGGACAAATTCAGGGGACAAATCCAGGTCCAAGGGATAGATATGAGTTTGAGGGCTCTCCACCTCACTTTCACCCAATGGCCAAAGCACTGGGTTGTCCTTGCACCCCTCACCAAGCCCGACTTGCACTACTTTCCGGTTGCTCACTAAACACCAGCCACAGTAGCCTCCTGTCTGTTCCAAGAGCCTGCTCTTCCCCTTCCCCGCAACATTTTCACCCCTTCTCTTTACCTGGCTAACACCTGTTCAGCCTGTGGCTCTCAGGTCAGTTGTCACTTGCCAGGAAGATTCCCTTGGCCACCAGCCTCAGCAAGAGCCTAGGTTAACCCTCCACCTTCCTCACTGTCTCCTTTACTGTGACCCTGGATCTTTCCCTCACAGCAAGTGCAACCCAGTGGTAAGGTGGAAGATACTGGTTTATGGCTTGTTTCCCAAACAGGACAGTGGGTTTCAGGAAAGACAGTAACTGTGTCTGTCCTTTACACTACTAAACACAAGTACTTCCCACAGTGCTTGACACATAGGTGTTCAACTGTATCTGATGAAGGAAGGGAGGGAGGGGGCAGGGACTAACAAGTGAACAAACCACCACCCATACACATTCGCCAGGCATTTCGGGAGGCCCAAACTCCTCTTCCTTGAGTTTACCACAAGCATTAATCACGCATGCACACACATACATAATTTACCACCCATGCTAAGCTCTGGCAAACCAAGATTACAAAACACCCACCACTCATTCCAGGAGACAGCAGACCCCTACCCTGCAATTTCCATAATGAACCTTGTGCATGTCATTTCTAGATGCTATTGCCACTTTGGCTTTTCTGCCCCTGCTACTCAAGCAACCTGATGGAAGAATCCACACAAAGCCAGGAAAAGTGGACTGTATTTTTTATAAAGCACTAGGTGAGGGGCACATATGCACAGGTCTGCAGTATATAAGGAGCTTTTACAAAAAGGTCTCGCAGGCCTGACAATACATGACAGGCAGATAGTAGGGTAAATTCACCCTCTTAGTCAGGGATGATGCATAAGAAGGGCAAAATGTGGGCCCTCCCTGCCCAGGGCCTGTACTGTTTGGACTCTGCCCATCACTTTGATACCTATAGGATCAGGCAGGGTTTAAGAACCAAGGCTTGGAGCAGGAGGTACGCAAAGCTGGGTTCAAAGTGTGGCTCCACTGCTTACCACCATCTGCATGGCCTTACATCTCCTCTGTAAAATGAGAGTAATACTAGGTCCGCCTCCAACAAGCACTGTTGGGATGAGGCAGCTTAAATGCAGGCAAACTGCTCATATGAGCTTGCTGCCTGACCAGTGTCACATCATCTGCCCCCTACGGAATGTGAGCTACTCAATGGCAGGAATCAGGTGAGCTTCTGCTTAATGTCCAAGCACCCAGCATAGGTCCTGGCACACAGTAGGGCCTCAGGTCATGCTTTGGATGAATACACTTATCCAAGCTTACCCATGTGTGCAGAACACCCAGCTTGCAGCGGCCACTCTGCTGCTCAGTAGCCCCCTCTTCTCTGGGTGTGGTTCTCACCCCAGGGGTCTCTGCTAAGACTCTCCAGAGAGCAGTGCTGTGACTAGCAAGCAGGTTTGGGAGAGCCTCAGCCTTTTCCTTCATGAACACAGAGGAGTCTCTGGCCAACCAGAAGTCACTGTGGTTTCTCCCCAGCCCTCTGCATAAAGCCTGGGTTCAAAGGCTCACCCTTCAAGGCAGAGTTCTGACCTTCTCGAACTTTACCTATTGAATCAAGGTTAGGAGAAATTCTAGAATCTATTCAGGAATTGACAGAAATGGATAACCCCTCTTCCCTGAAAGCAAATTTTCTCTCTTTAAGTAAGGGACTCTGAGACATCTCCTTAAAAAGGAACAATATTGGGCATCTGGGTGGCTCAGTTAGTTAAGTGCCTGACTTCGGCTCAGGTCATAATCTCAACATTCATGAGTTCCAGCCCTGCATCGGGCTCTGTGCTGGCAGCTTAGGGCCTGGAAACTGCTTTGGATACTGTGTCTCCCTCTCTCTCTCTACCCCTCCCCCGTTCAAGCTGTCTCTCTCTGTCTCTCAAAAGTGAATAAATGTTAAAAACAAATTTTAAAAAAAGGAACAATATTAGGGCAAACCTTCCTTTTAAGGGTCTTACATAATAAGCTAAAATCTTCCTTTTTTTTAATTTTTTAAATGTTTTATTTATTTTTGAGAGAGAGAGACAGCATGAGCAGAGGAGGGTCAGAGAGAGACGGAGACAAAGAATCCGAAGCAGGCTCCAGGCTCTGAGCTAGCTGTCAGCACAGAGCCCAACGTGGGGCTCGAACCCACGAGTCATGAGATCATGACCTGAGCTGAAGTTGGACGTTCAACCAACTGAGCCACCCAGGCGCCCCTAAAATCTTCCTTTTAAAACACAAATTGCTGAGCAATTTGCCTCCTAATCTATTCACAACTCAGTCATTCAAGCCCTAGAATAATTCTCCCATAATTCATGTTAATCATTCTACCCTCATAATATGAATCATCTGTTCAACAGAAACTTTAACCAAGATGGGCAAGAGCCACTGGATCTTGCTTTCAAAATCTCTCCAGAGCTCAGAAGGTTTTCTACTATTGACAGAAAAGTTACTGTATTTTTAGCAAGCACTTTAAATATTACTCATGCAATCAAAGCTGTTTTCCTAACTCAACCTATACAGTTTTCAAACATGTAATACAGTTGACCTTATTAAACATTCCGTATTACCACTTACACATAGCGACATATAAAAGTACAGCCCGCAAACTTCTGGTACCACTTGTGAAAAGGGAATCCTCATGAAATGCCCCAGAGGGAACAGCAAAGGCTCTGAGTATGCCACAGCTTGCTATCAAGTGCCACAGGAGGCAAAGACAAGGTCGTGTCCCCAGGAGAGCTTTTTGCATAGAAGTCCCGTAGGCAGGCAAACAAAAATCTGGGTTTCCTGCACTTTCATCAAGAAATCTACCAAATTCTCTAAAAATACTCTCCAAGAGCTCTAAGGACAAGATGGTATCTTTCTTCCAATCCTCCCAAAATTCAGGATGTCACATGGGTAGCAGGACAATTATAATGTCTTCAAAATAGAAAACTTGAAACTGTCTCATCAAAATCTATAAGCTAGATAATAATGCCACAAATAGCTCCCATTTATTGAACACTTGCTACCAGGTATTGTGCTAAGTGCTATAGAGATTTAAGATCTTTAATCCTCACGGCAATCCTGGGAGATAAGCACTATCATCTTCATTTTTCAGATAAGAACAAGACACAGATGTTAACAAACTTGCCCATGGTGACTCCACCAAAAAGTGGCAGAGCCAAGCTGGGAGCTGGGACCTTTTGGATTCCAACACCCATGCCCTCAATACTTACACCAAGCTGGCCTAGAAGGTCAAGGCTCGAGTCCCCTCCAGCCCCACCTTAGTGTGCAGGGGTTAATGCCATTAACCACCTGTCAAGTGTCAGAATAGTTCAGCTCTTTGGGCAGGTTGTGGAGTAATGCAGAGACATCAGTGATTAAGTAGGAATTTAATTAGAAGCAGTTGAAACAGGAAGTCCATCACAGCCTCCACAGTCAAAGTCCAGAAAAGAGCCAGAAGGGAAAGGGCAGAGATCTAAGAAAAGGTGAAAACTAGGGACAGAGATGCTCCAGATAAATGTGGACCAATTGTCTCTGCAAAACAAGAAATCAGACCAGGTAGGGGGCACCTGCCTGGCTCAGGCACTACAGTGTGTGACTCTTAAACTCAGGGTCATGAGTTCAAGCCCTGTGTTGGGCATGATGACTACTTAAAAAAAAAAAAAAAGGAAAAGTCAGACCAAGTAAATGAGGGCCTGAATAAGCAAATGATAGTGGTTGCAATTTTTAAACACCAGGCCTTAGAGTGCTAACATTGCTGAGCCAGAGATGACACAGAGACAGGGAGAGTAAGCCCTCTAACAAATGAGACAAATGTCAATGATTCTATACTTCCAGTGCTCTCATTTGTTTTGTTTGTTCATTTATTCATATCTTTTAAAGCAGATTCAGGGACCCTGGATAGTGCAGTAAGTTGAGCTTTCGACTCTTGATTTCCATTCAGGTCATGATCTCACAGTTCTTGGGTTTGCACCCTGGATCAGGCTCCACACTGAGCACGGAGTCTGCTTGGGATTCTCTCTCTGCCTCTCTCTCTCTCTCTCTCCGTCCCTCCCCTGCTCAAGTACATGCTCGTGCACACCCTCTTTCCCAAAATAAATAAACATTTTTAAAAAACGACAGCTTTATGACCTTCTTCTCAAGACACTACTTGAATTGGAGTAAATACCTGATCCTAGAAGACACACTCAGTAGCTTGGGATAATCTGGCTAAATTCTCCCTCAAACATCTGTACCTAACAGTCACAATACTGGGGTCAGCTACTGATGGACTTTGAACCAGACGGTGCTATGGAGCTCTGGCTGGGACAACTGCATTCAAACACAAACATACTAATCAACAGGCAGTTGACAAATTCAGTTTCTTTAAACTACTACCTAGTGAAGAAGCAGAATAAACCAGTTAAGCCAAAGCAGGGATGAGGGAGGTAGATTACATTACACTTTAAGCTAAAGTTACAACTGTGTGAAGTGCCATAAAGGAGGGAGCATGGGGCCCTGTGGCACCTGTGAGCTAGTCTGGGGGTCTGAGAAGGCTTCCTTAGGAAATGAGACCAGAAAGAAGAATGGGAGCTACCTGGGCAGAGATGAGAGAGCATGGTTCAGGCAAGGAGAACAATACAGGCAAAGGCCCTGTGCAATCCAAACAAAGGCAGCCAGGCTAGGGAGCGGTGTGCAAATGGACACCCAGAGCACCCGACACAGCTCCAGGGTGACCTCACACCATGATAAACTCAGGTTGGACCCAGGTTTAGGACCCCTGCCATATGAGACCCTTTGTCTCAGGAAGCCCCTTGGGCTGATACCCTAGGTGTCTCCGTCTTATTGCCCCCCAAAACCTTCTGTCCCTGCTTCTCCCCGTGGGCAACCCCCCCCCCAACAATGGCATACAGGACAGCGTGTTCCAGAGAAGCATGTGGTCTGCTCCCTTATTAATCTTGCTGTATCTTATTAAAATGGCCTGGTGCCTGCCTGGTGTTCTGCACAGAGCAGCAGGGTTTATGCAGCAAGCGGCAGCTGGGCGAGCTGTATTTCATTTATTTCGTGTTAGAGAAATGACCTAGATGCTGTTCTGTACAACGGACTCGCACTTGCAGGCTTTAACCCTTTCTTTTCCATCCAGCTCAGTGTGCAGGTAGTAATGCAGGTGTGAGCAGACAGAGTGCAGCCAGCTGAGGTGACAAGCAGGGGGAGTGCCTGGGGACTCTTCCAGATGGCCAAGCCAGTGCCCTCCAAATGGGAGAGAGTCTCTGGGGAGGCCAGCAGCAGCAGACTTCTCTGGGGACCCCTGTTTGCAGGGACTAGGACACAAGTCATGAGTGAAGGGGGAAAGTGAGTGACTTACATGCTGCCCCCTAGCTGGGCCAGCCACTTCTTTCTTCATTAGTTCCCCTCCCAGAGTGTGACCACTTTCATTCCTCCCCTTCATTCAGTCACACTGCTGGTGTCCATTCAGTGGCTCTTCTACACATGCTCTGTGATAGGTCTGGAAGAGATCCTCCCAGGGAGACTCATGATCCCCACAGATGCGGAGAGAAACCAGGGAGCCAAGGCCACAGACCACTACCCCACACTGCCCTGGGGGTGACTGGCTGGGAAGCTCGTATAAGCTTCTCATACTGGTAAAACAGAATGAGGACCACTGTCTTGGTCAGCTTGGGCTGCCACAACAAAATACCACAGACTGCGTGGCTGAAGCAAAGGGAATGGATTTCTCATAGTCTGAGAGGCTGGAAGTCCAAGAATAAGGTGCCAGCGGATTCATTCTCCTGGGGAGGTCCTGCTTCCTAGCTGGTAGATAGCCACCTTCCCGCTGTGTCCTCACACAACAGAGAGGGAGAGGCAGCAAGCTCTCTGGCATTTCTTCTCGAAAGACACTAACTAATCCCATCATGAGGGACTCATCCCGAAGCCCTCATCTAAACCTAATTACTCCCCAAAGGACCCACAAACAAATAGCATCACACTGGCGGTTAGGGCCTCAATATATAAATTTTGGAGGCACGCAACTCATTTCACAGGAACCACCAACCTCGCAGGACCACATGAAGACTGAGAGCCAATGGGAGTTCTTGTTAGCACAGAGCTTAGCCCATGCAAATGCCCTGTGACGGTGGGTCACCTCTCCCTTGCTTATTCATGTGGCAACTAACACAGGGATGGTGTCTTGTGCAAATGGCAGGTAGAATCTGTCATCCAGTCTCTATCCTGCCTTTTCATGGTACTCCAGATTCTGTACTCCACCCCCTTCGGCCCCCACCTCCCTCTGCCAAGCCAGAGCGTGACTTGGAATTGAACTTTTTCCCTCCAGGGGTATGAAAGGAAACTGAAAACACAAGAGATGTGATTAAATGCTGAGCTGGTCATCATGCCAAAGCTGACACTCACACATGGACCAAGTCCGGTACTTTTCTACCTCTTAATCAAGTCCCTGCTGGTTAGAAAATGCAATGAACATCAATGAGAACAAATGCTAATAAGGTTCTAACAGGCATTGGATGTCAAGAGGTGAGGAATGAGCCTTGCATATTTTGACTGAAAGGGGGTCAAAGAGGAAATAATCGGGATACTAAATAGAAATCTTTTATTCAGGAGGAACGGCTTCCCTGAAAGGCAGCTGCTCCAATCAGTGACACTCATTCATTAAAGAATGTGCTTCTCAGGGACCTGCGGCAAGAGAAACACCCAGCTCAGTGACATGTATCTTTCTGGCATTTAACGAACGTGGTAGCCAGCAAATTTATATCAGGCCTAAGAAAAAGATAAGGTCCTTTCTCGACACACCCAGTCATTAGACTTTTAAGCTGTCAAGAAATTTCTCCAAAAAAAAGAAAAAAAGAAGGAAAAAAAAAACCACTGTGGCCTTGGAGACAGTCCATCAAATGCCTCCTTGAAACTACAATGCCAAAGTTAATGCATTTGTCAAGTGTCCGGGACAACATTTTCCGCTACCTCTCCGGGGTCTTGGCAAAGAAAACCTTGCTGGTGAATAGGCTTCAGGTCCACGGAAGAACGCTGTGAAGCGTTTCTCACTGAGACAAATAGACAGCCCAGAGCTATATGGCCCTCACTGCTCATACTGTTGTTACCTGGCCACGGCACGTTGTTGGCCACCATGCACTTCACTGTGGCTCCAGAATCAGCCGTGGCCAGAGGATTCGCAACCATTTTCTGGCTTTCTGTGCCTTCAGACACACGGCCTCTCCAACTCCTCAGACATCCTGAAATACCCAGTCTGCTGCTGCTCTGGGTTTCCTGATTAAGAGAGACTTGCTTTGAGTGCTAACGAGGCAGAATAAATAGTGTTGTAACTTCAGAACCAGACCTGGATTCAAGGCCCATCTCTGTGATATGCTGTGAAACTTGGAGTTTGTTCTTATGCGAAATACTGGCTTTCTTGCAAACTGGGGAGGTCAACAGTATGAAAAGCGCTTAGCACAGCGCTAGGCATATGGGAAGCACTTCAGAGACGCTAGCTATTATATAATAGGTTTCATTAAAAAATGGAATTTTCCCTCTGATACAACAAAGTAACTAGNGCAAAGTGGGCTGCAATAAGCCATCACCCCTTTAGGTAACAGGTTTACCACGACTTGTACAACCAGCCTTCCATTAGAAACACAAATGGGAAGTCAAGAGGAAAGGAATCCTCAGGAACACTGCAGAGCCCTACATCATACATAACTGCTTAGAATGAAGGAGAGGAGTTTACCTGGAACTCTACCAAACCCAGAGGTCTCCAACTCCAAATCCTGTCCCCTTAGCTTAGATTTCCATTCGCGATGAAGAGATGCTGATGATGGCGACAGCCCCTACAATTCCGTGAATGCTTACCACATGCCTAGCGCCAAACTAAACACCTCCGTCTATTTGCCCAGCCTCACAACAATTCCTGAAGAAATGGCTATTATGATCCTCAGTCTGGATCCGTGGTGTCCCAGAGAAACGTCAGTGGAAACACAAATGTGAGCCATGGATGTCGCTTTCATTTTCCAGCAGACACACAAAAAAGTAAAACAGAGGTGATACTAATCTTAATATTTTATTGAATCCAATGTATCCAAAATATCATATCCACATGTCACCAATATTTTTAAATATTAATGGTCTGGGGGTTTTATGTGTATCTCACACTCAAAGCATATCTCAGTTCAGATTAGCCTTATTTCAACTTCTTAGGGGCCACACGTGGCTGGTGGTCACCATACTGGACCACACAGGTCTAAAGAATGAGCAAAAGACAGGAAGATGCTTTGTCCCACATGGCAGTTGGCCCAGAGCTAAGCTCTTAGCTACCATGCTCTCCTGCCTCTTATCTCGTGAATCCATTAAGCCCCACATTCTGGATCCCACCACTTGCCCCAAGAAACAGTGGCTTCAAGCTCAGAACTAGAAGCAAATCCCTTCCTGCAAGCTGAGGGAAAATGCAAGACATCTGCAAATGCCCAATTATAGGTAGGATCCTGACAAGGCACCCTCACTGAAACCTGCTAAAAATGACCCCAGGCTGAGAGTTAAAAAGAGGAAACGAGGACTTTTTATTTTTTTTAAACAGCACCCAGCTGAAGTCAGAGGATAGTTTCAAAGCTGTC
>NW_027530640.1:9936115-10064899 GCF_008692635.1 Crocuta crocuta
GTAAGGTGGCGTCCAACCCTGTGTTAGGAATTCCCAGAAAGGGAAGAGAGAGTGAGTGTTGCAAAGATTAGCTATGATTTGGCAAGGATTCCAAAGTAAAATTCCAGAAAATGACAATGCTAAGAACAACAGAAAATGTAGTAACAGAAGAGGTACTGCATAGTTAAATAGGAAATGGGCAAATACATGTTTAACTGGAGACAGAGAGGGGTGCCTGGGTGGCTCAGCCAGTTAAGCGTCTGACTTCAGCTCAGTTCATGATCTCACAGTTCGTGGGTTCAAGCCCTGCGTCAGGCTCTGTGCTGACAGCTAGTTCAGAGCCTGGAGCCTGTTTCAGATTCTGTGTCTCCCTCTCTCTCTGACCCTCCCCTGTTCATGCTGTCTCTCTCTCTCAGAAATAAAAAATAATAAATAAATAAACAAACAAACAAACATTAACTGGAGACAGAGCCAGGAAGGGCACAGCCAAAGGCACCTGCAGGTGACCAGCCACTCACCTGCCTGCATCTCACCTCAGAGTCGAGCTGCTGCCTCAAAGACATGGCAATTATTTGGGACAGAAGCTCTTTACAGCTGTAATCTGTGGTATTATGGAGTAATTGTAATTACTTGCTGCCAATTGTAGTGTGACTACAAGTGCATCCAAGAACCAAGATGGTTTGGAAGGCTTCCATGAGACTGACATAATCAACGGTTTCCAGCCCAGAGATGGCCACTGGTAAAACCCAGATCTTAAAGAGGAAGGTGGTGAAACCTCCCAAGTGTGATTTTCTTTGTTTTGAACAAAGCACAGGGCTGACCCAGTGTCCCCATAGGACAAGCTTGGGTTTTATCTCTTGTGCCCCCACTCCTTCAGCATCACTGCACAAGATCCCAGACGGAGATGTATGCCCAGTACCTGCAACACCGAGGTGAAGGGCCAAGCCTGATGCCCTGCTAGGCCATCTGGGGGTAGCCAAGGTCTGGCCCCACACAATGAGAGTCCTGAATGACTCCACCAGAGAGGCAGGTTAGGTATACCCTTCCTGAAGCATGCTGGGTTCACCAGCACAGGTACAAACAAACACTGGGCTTGGGTAACATCTCTCCATCCTATCCCACTCCAAACCTGAGCCTGTATCCTTTCGGGAAGGGTCTTCAACTCCTGTACAGGAGAATGGTAACCAGCTGGAGTTCAACACAAAAGAGTCCTGACTCTACCTCTTTATTTGTTTTTAAGACACAGAGACAGAGCATAACACCAAACAGACCTGACTCTGCCTCTTTATTTGTTTTTAAGACACAGAAACAGAGCATAAAAAGGGGAGGGGCAGAGAAAGGGAGACAGAGAAACTGAAGCAGGCTCCAGGCTGAGCTGTCAGCACAGAGCCCAACACGGGGCTCAAACTCCCAGACTGCAAGATCACAACCTGAGCCCAAGTCAGACACTTAACCAATTGAGCCAGCCAGGCACCCCTGATTCTGCCTCCTACCAGCAGCATGATGGCTGGTAAGCATTAATGGCTCTGAGCCTCAAATTCTTCTTCTCTAACAGGATCATTCATTCATTTAATAAATATCTCTTAAGCCTGTATGATTCTAGCTTCTGGGGATAAAACAGAAGAAAAGAAAAAACAGTGATTCCTATGAAACTTAATTCTAATTAGAGGAGAAGGAACCCGGTGGGCAGATAAACATGCATGCACACGTATTATACCAGCACCTACCTTACCGGGTTGATGTGAAGATTCAATTACACAGCACATCTAATACAGATTGTATGCACTAAATAAATGTTAGCTATTGTTATTATGAATCGTAATAATAGTTAGATCGAATCCTTCCAGCTCCACCTGGACCTGGGCCCTGTTCCAAAAGTCCAATGTGGCTGGAAGCCACAGTAGGATAAAAGCCAGAAAGGCACTCCATTCTTCCCATCCTAACATCTTTCTGGATTTGTGCCACAAGGACATCCTGCCCCAAGGATGAAGCCATATACAGTCTTCATTTAGCAAACTTGACGGTCCCACCAAGCCCAGGTACACAGCAAAAGGTGGGTCTGGGAAATAGGGCCCTTGGAGCTACAAGTCTGCTAACCAGGGGAGCGCCAGCTTTCTACCAGGCTCAATGAGGAGCGACGTGCCTATTTCCAAAATGCTCACAAACCAGCAGGGAGAAGACACTCCATCAGTGGACCAACACACCGTAGTTTATCCCATTTTCCCAGGGCAGGAGGGAGAGGGAGGCCTGCGATCTCACCACTGGCATGAATGCACATTTTTGCACTGGTGCCCAGGCAGTACTAGGGCTCTGCAACGTGGGAATGACAATGCCCACACACAGCAGCACTGCGCACACCACTGAGGAAGCACGTGCTAAGTGCCCCTGCTGCTGTGTGTGCTGGCCTCACACTGTCTTACTGTTTCCAATAACCCTATGATGTCAGCACTCATTTTTTAATCTCCATTTCATAAAGAAGGAAACTAAAGTAATTTGTCCAAAGATGCTCAGGCAAGGGGGAAATCAGGAGATGGTCCAACTCCAACCATCAGGTCCTGAACCTATCAGCTCAAGTATCTCACCCCAGGACCATTCGAGGGGAAAGGGAAGGCAAGGGGGCCAGGAACTCAAAGCCACCAACGCCCAGCAAAGGTACAGCAATTCATATTCAATCTATTTCTTACAAACAGAATTCAGACAACATTTCATTTGGCAAAAATAGTGTCACTGCTAATTTATTTTTTAAAAAGACATGTAATAAATGAGCCAGTATCCAAAGATGGCTAATATGTCAAGCTTTTAAAAATGCCAGGACCCAGGTCACCCAGGTGGCTCAGTCAGTTAGGCATCCTATTTTGGCTGTCGCAGTTCATGAGTTTGAGTCCCGCATCAGGCTCGCTGCTGTCTGAGCAGAGCCTGCTTCTCATCCTCTGTCTCCCTCTCTCTCTGCTCCTCCCACGCTTGTGCTCCGTCTCAAAAATAAATAAAATATCAGAAAAAAATTTAAAGAATAAATTAAAATGCCAGAACCAAATGCCCATCAACAGTAGAAAAGATAAATTATGGTAACAAATTCATATAATAACAGAGCATTGAAGAACTACTTCTGGATACCACATGGTGATCTCACAGACATGATGAGTGAAAGAAAGCAGAAACATATAAAATGAAGGAATTCATTTTAAAAGATGTTTAATGTTTTTTTATTTTTGAGAGAGAGAGTTAGTTGGGGAGGGGCAGAGAGAGAGGGAGACACAGACTCTGAAGCAGGCTCAAGGCTCTGAGCTGTCAGCACAGAGACCCATGAGGGGCTCGAACCCTCAAACTATGAGATCATGACCTGAGCCAACGTCAGACACTGAGCAACCTGAGCCATCCAGGTGCCCCTGGATGAATTCAATTTATATCAAGTTCAAAAACGGGTAAAGCTAAACAATGGTGGTGAAAATTACAAAGGTGGTTAGCTTTGCTGAGGGAGCAGTGTCTGGGAAGGTACAAGGGAGGTTCTGGGGGTGCTGGAGAGGTTCTTTTATCTTACTTAGACAGGACTACTTAGAGGTAAACATTATCAATGTACACGTAAGATCTGTGTGCTTTTCCATATCATACCTCAATAAAAATATAAAATAAAAATTCAAAATATCTCCATAAAATATTTAATCCAGGATCCTCACTTTAGGTAAAAGTGAACCCAGACTTCCTTTAAGAAAGAAGGCGACTGCCTATCTTATGAAACCAAAACTAAAATATTTTTTTAAACCCCAAATAAAAATCCAGCCACAAGCAACAAACCTCGTGAGCACTGGTATTGGAGAATGGGACCCCCATGCTCCATGTCTGCACAGGTTACACGTGACTTCCAGCTACCCTCAGCCCTATCTGCTAGGGAGAGCCACAGTTTGAGTCTCAAAAGACATGTCTGCAGAGAACAAAGCCCATAGCACTGGCCACTTCAAAGGGGCCTAGAAGACTATTCCTTTCCTCTGTGCCCAGGAGCATCAGGCCTTTTCAGAAGGCAGGACAAGAAACTCAAAAGCAATCTCAAAAGCACTGAATGCAATAAAGCTGTTGCTGGCAATCTCAGGAACCAAGTACATGAAGTCAACTGGGCACACCTAACAAAGGGAAACCAGCAGGCACCAGGCATTCACACACAGCACACCACTCCAGGTACACTCGCCTCTAATTATTTCCTGGTCTGGGAACAAGGAGACCTTAGAATAAAGGCTGGGGATCCACCCAGTTACAGCCTCAGAAAGCTACCTGGGTCCAGGTATCCTCAGCCCCTGGAAGAGGGCGGCACCACTTCCTCTGGCAGCTGGGGCCTCTCCCTCCCACACTCCCTCGCTTATTAAAAGTGAAGCTGGCCAGGCAAGATTCACAGGCCCAGAGCACAGGCTTTGGGGCTGTCGGTGTACATGGTGTTAATGCAAGAAGCAAAGGGCTGTAATGATAGTCACTAGGTTTGACCACAATCACACTCAGATTTGAATTGCACTTCAACAATTACCAGGTCTTCAGCCAACAAAACTCCCCTGGGATGTAGGGGGGGAGGTGGGCTTTTCAAAAGGAAATTAGAGCCACCGTACCAACAGGTTTCCCTTCCAAACTCTGGAGAAGAGTCTATTTCGAGGAAATCGGCTTCAGGCA
This sequence comes from Crocuta crocuta, assembly GCF_008692635.1. Lineage (NCBI taxonomy): Eukaryota > Metazoa > Chordata > Mammalia > Carnivora > Hyaenidae > Crocuta > Crocuta crocuta. The sequence continues at coordinate 9,940,745 of NW_027530640.1, forward strand.
CTGGAGGGGAGTGAATAAGCCTTCTGGGAAAAGTAACTCCTGGATTCATTTTATTTCCATTCCCTTGTTTTCCTTTCATACCCCTGGCTTCTTTAAATGCTGCCATACATCAGATCTCTGTCCCCAGCCTTTCTGGTGCACCTCTATGTATATGTACAGAGAAAGAAGACTAGAAGGTCAGTGACAGAATGTTAGCAGCCCTCAAGCACAGCTAACAGAAGCAGGAGCACCGTGTGCCTTCTCTTGGTGCATGTGTACATCAAAATGGTGCATTACTCAGAAATTTATTGCTGTCTTTTTGTTCATTTGTTTCGCTGCGCATCTCACCAATTGGTGCCTGGCTTCTCTGACACATGAAGGAGACAGGCAGCTTGAAGTTCTCAAGATACAGCGGGTCCCTGCTCCACAGAAGGGTAAATATTATTTCCGTGTTTTCGATCTCTTGGTCCATCTCCAACGGGAAGAGATGAAAGTATGCACTTCAAGCACTGAACCAGAGAATGGCCTCACACAGGGTGTTGGCCTGGGCAGGCATGAGCACACAGAGGACTCCAACCAGGAAACTTGATAGTCAATGTGGGGCCAGCCATGCGGGTCCCCACGAGAGGAGATCATTCAGTGTCAGGCCCCCCCACTCCCATCTGGAGCTCCCAGGTCTTTCCCAAGGGAGGGGCCTTGAGTAATGCCCAACACTAGGCCCCTTGTCTATCTTGGCAAGTTGTGTCTCAAGTTGACTTAACTTCAGGGAAAAAAATGTAATGTGTGATGTCTTACTCTCCAAGTATTAAGGAACAATTTGTTCCTATTACTTTTTCTTTTTCTTTTTCTACAAGGAACATGTATTACTTGTGGAATAATAAATTAAGTTTTTGGCACAAGGCAAGACACAAGCAATTACATGAGCTGACAGATAAATCATGAGGGGGGCTACTTCTTTTGCTTCTGCGTGGCCACGAGCTATGGCAGCATTCAGGACTCTCTTCAACGTGTGGAGAGTAAACTCCATATTTTCTACAATGGACAGATTATAGTCAACAAATTAATCAAACCAGTCCTGAAAGTAAGTCCCTGTCCTGAAGAGAAATCAGACCGGTCTGAAAGAAAATGGGTAAAACTAGATGAGGATCAGGAGACAGAGCTGGAAGAAATGCAACACAATTACCTCCTCCCCTGCCACGTCTCAGCTGTGTTCTGCATAAGAACTGCTACCTGCGGGATAGTCACGGCAGATGCTTGTGTTCCCTGAGGCTTGGTGGCTGGAGGAAGGTGGGAAATAATAAGTATGGCAAAAGTGAGAAAGACGTAGTATTGGGAGTTCAGGTGAGACAGATGAAGGTAAGCCGGATGCCCATTAAAACCCAAAGTGAATGCGGCGCCGGAGCAACTCAGTTGGCTAAGCGTCTGACTTTGGCTCAGGTCATGGTCTAACAGTTCATGAGTTTGAGCTCCATATCAGCTCTGTGCTGAGAGCTCAGAGGCTGGAGTCTGCTTCAGATTCTGTGCCTCCCTCGCTCTCTGCCACTCTCCAACTCACACTCTGTCTCTGTCTCTCTCTCTCAAAAATAAACAAATATTAAGAAAAGAAAACATGAAGGTTGACCTAAGCAGTAGCAATTTGTCTCCGGCATGGATGGCTACAGTGTCTGAGCTGGAAACATTAGGAAACCCAAAGGCCTCTCATGCAAATGAAGTCAGAGTTCCCATCAGAGAGGAGATGAATATGCTGCCAACAGCTCTGTGCAAATGGACCCCTTTTCGAGCAAAGTGGCCAGATGGGATTCCATGACCAGGGCTCAATTCCCAAGGCAAAGGCTGTCCTCCACAATCTAGCCAGCACCCCATGATCTAAGTAACTCAGTTCTCTCTTGGGGGGCTGGGTTGTGAGACTCAAGGCAAGTCAGCAGCTGGAAAGAGAAAAGTAGCACAGGCATGGAAAGGCACCAGGAAAGCAACCTGTTCCACTGTAAAGTGTCCAAAGACTCGGACCCATGAGATGGCTGCTGTATCCTGAGCCACATCGCAGTTCTCCACAGGCATGACTGGGACTTGTTTCCTGGGCATCACCCCCTACTCTCCACTCTGGCTGTGCGTTCCACCCAGCTTTCCCACAGGAACCAGAGAAAGCCTAACAGAGCCTCACTGCCATCCAACGTCAAGGGCAGGCCTCCAGGGCTGGGGGTGCTGTGTACACGTGGCAGGTGGGCAAGGAGCGTCAGCCCACCTCCCGGGACTGAAAATGTCAGGATCATGTTCTGAAGCTACGAGAATGAAAACTCATTCTGGCTTTCCATCACAACAAAGACAGACTAACCATCTGAAAAGAGTTTCATCGTAATGAATTTATTTTAATTTCCTTCAAACACAGGAGAGATCAAACATACACAGATTTATCTTCACTGCAAAGAGGAAAAAAAAATCCTGGGTAATAAGCGAATGTGCTTCTGTGCCATCCTGTGGCTTTAAATAACAAAAAATGAAGGTTTGATGTTCAAAATGACACTGTTCAAATGACAAGTTCTCTTAATACGTTTTCTGCTTCCCAGGCAAGCCACAAATACTTCTGAGCGACATCTCTCACCACTGGAGGGTATCGGTGCTACTTAAAACTCACACAAGATAAGCCAATGATTTTAAACTTTTCACTCATTTCTTTAGCTTAATAGCCATACATCATACATTAAGTCAGCATCTGATTTGAACGTGAAATTTTTCTTCAATAATCCAAGACAAGTCTGGTGGTACCATCTTACAAGTCACCAGCCAGAACTTGATATGAAAACAGAAGTTGGAAGGTGAGTGAAGCTGACTGTCTTCTCTGTCCCAAGTCCAAAAAATTCATCTCTTGGGTAATTCAGACCTTGGTGGTGGATCAATTCATGAGCCCCAATGGGGAGAGCACTAAAACCAATTCCCCTGCACAGACTGAGGCATCAGACTAAATACTGCCACTTTAACACTTAGTGAGTAAGAATTAGAATGTCACGGAAGAGTTTCCCAAGCATTCATCATTCTCCTTTGCTTCCTTGAAGATATTCATATAACAACTCCCTAAGACCCACACCAAATAAACTCACCAGACCGACAGCCTGGTGGAGCAAATGTGTGCATGAATCACGCTCTATCTAGGCTGTGATGTATCTACCCTCCAGTGTAAGGACTCACTAAGGGTGGGGAGGTAGGAACAGAAATGGTAGGGACTGGGGAGGGGGCAAAGGGAGGAAGTAATGGGGCAAGTTAGACAGCATCCAAAGCAAAAAATGGATTTAACAACAGAAAATTCATTCACGTGTTTGCTTTACTGGTTAAGTCATGACAATAGCTTTTGGGTACTTTTTCCTAACTAGGTAATGAAATAGCCCATGTGTATCCAGTATGTGAGTGTGAGTTGTTGTTTTTTTTTTAGTTTTTTTAATGTTTTTATTTATTCCTGAGAGAGACAGAGACAGCATGAGCAGGGGAGGGTCAGAGAGAGAGGAAGGTACAGAATCCAAAAGAGGCTACAGGCTCTGAGCTAGCTGTCAGCACAGAGCCTGATGCAGGGCTCAAACCCACAAACTGTGAGATCATGACCTGAGCCAAAGTCGGACACTTAACCAACTGAGCCACCCAGGCGCCCCAGTGAGTGTGAGCTTCTAAAAAAAGGTTGTGGCTTAGGAAGAGGAACCTCGGCTGGGAAAGACCCAGTAGCATTGTCCAGTGGAAGGAAGTAGCCTATACATGCTCACCTTAAAATGAAGATGGGGGAGGAAGGCGCCTGGGTGACTCTGACTCTTGTTTTTGGCTCAGGTCATGATCTCACAGTTCATGGGTTTGAGCCCCACATCAGGCTCTGAGCTGACAGTGTGGAGCCTGCTTGGGATCCTCTCTCTCTCTCTCTCTCTCTCTCTCACTGCCCCTCCCTCTACTCATGCATGCTCTATTTCTCTCTCAAAACAAATAAATTAACATTAAAAAATTGAAGGTGTGTGAACAAAATTAACAACACAATGAAGGTATGTGACATGATGGTCAGAAGCTTGATTAGTTGCTGAACCAAAACTAGTTCCAACTGTGAAACAAGTAAAGAGGGTCCCTTGTTTTTCTATCCCTCTTCCACAGTCTCCACATAGACTACCCACTGGGCAGCCCCATCTGGCATTCCCCTGTAAGAGAGCACCTTCTGTTCCAGAAAGCAGCTGCTGAGAGCATGACCTTAGAGTCAGAAAGATCCTGGGTTCAAATCTCAGCATGACCACTTTCTATGAGTCTTTGGCTCAGTCACATAAGACCTCAAACCTCCTTGTCCCAGCTGTAAAATGCGGATATATCTCAAAGAGCTGCCATGATATTGAACAAAATAAAAACAAGCAAAAACAGTAACGAAAGTCTTAGTACACTATCTAGCACATGGTGGACTCCGGTGGTTTATCTTTTGACCCTCTTAGCTACTGAGCCCTCAGTTTCCACAAATGATCCAATGACTTAATTTTTCTCACAATACCAGCAGCTACTTGGCTGGCTGGTTTTTAACTACCTGCCTTCCCCCACCAAGAAAAGGGACTGGAAAGGGAGATTTGAAGGGAGCACTGGCAGTGCCTCTCCAGGATGAATGCAGGCCAATGCTCCCCCTGTGGGAGAGGCCAGCTTTCCAGAGTGATCTAGTTGAGGTGACCACTCCTTCCTTTGCCCACTGGGGAACACAGTCTGTGACTGAAGAGGGCAGTGCCATGGGCTCGTCTCAGAGCATCCTGAAGTTGGGTCAGCACACTGGCTTGGATGGAAACTACTTGATGTGACCAGTGGAGTCAGACCCATACCTGAAACGTGAAGCCAGCATGGCTGGGACACCATGCTGCTCTGCCACACTATGCACCAGCAGGCACCTCCACCCGATTTCCAACCAGGGTCACCTTCACAGGTACCACTGGGTAGGACTTGAGCCTATCCTTTGGGGAGACATAGTTCAACCCTGCAGTGCCCATCACATAGGGTTCTTCAGATTAAAAGATCAATGCCTGGAGCATGCTCTGAATGGTATCAGTCATAAACGGAACCTGTTATTATTTTGAGAGTTGCCGTCTTAATCTTTTCCAGGAAGTCTTCCTGACTTCCTGATAACTTTTTTCCAAGAAGGATTTGAGACAATTCAGACTACCCCTCTGGACTACAAACCCCTTAAGATAAGGTACCAGGCTTGCGGACATCTACTTGCTAAGTACGCCATGAGTGCAGGGGAACAGTCTCAGCAGCGAGATGTCGGACAAACCCGTGCTTGGAACTCAGCTCTGCCACTTTCTAATGATATGACGTTAGGCATGTGAAGCAATGTCTGGGCCTCACACTATCATCTGAGGGGCAAGAAAATAACAGCTGCGCAGGAAAGTGTTGAATGCCTCAGACAACACAGACGCTGCACAGAGTGGCCAGCAAGTAGTGTATGCTCCAGAACCGCTGGCAGCTCACTGGTGCTCCACAGCTGTGTGGTTCAATAAATACCTGGGAACTAACTACATGGATACTACCAGCCATTCCTCTGCCAGTCGAAGCACCAGATCACACTAAGCCATGACACCCCCTGGGGAGACCTCTGGCCCTCATTGCTGAGATTGAGCCCATACCCTCACCTCCTCCACAGCCCCTGGGCGTGAACACCCCACCTGCAGACTGACAAACCACTGCATTCAGCCATTTTTCAGACCTTCAATGAATACATGCTCTGTTGGGCATCAACTGCATCCCAAGCTCCTGAGCAGGAGTCAGCAAACTTTTTTCTGTCAAGGGGCAGACAGTAAACAACTTGGGCTTTCTGGGCCAAGTGAGTAAGACTCAGTATCCACACAATGTCAGACAAAACTCCCACAAAGAAGGGGCAAGGTGAGAACAGAACCAAGTTCTCTCATTCCCACCTGAGGCTGACATATGTTCTCCCTTGTCCACCCAGGACCAATTAAAATGGACTTAAAATCCAACCGAAACAGGGACAGTTAAGACAAAACTCTTTGCCTATGGCATAGAGGAAATAGCTATAATATGAAGTCCAGTCAGCAAACAGGAAGAGCCTTTTCATACGCCCATTCACCAAGTATTTATTCAGTTTCTACTGTGTGCCAGGCTTCTGCTGGGCAGTAGGGATTTAACAGCAAGGAAAGCAGACTCAGTCCCTCACAGGGCCCAAAACTAATGGATCAGAGTTCCACTGTTTGGTAAAAGTATGGTGCTAGATGCTAACTGAAAAGACCACAAACCCTGTAAACCAATGGAAGACAGAGAAACTCACCAAACACTGACATCGCTTTTATAAGCTGCGCCAGGGTCTACCTAAGTTCTCTGATGTGATCTCTGTGGGTACAAGACAGAGGGAGTTACTGTTGGATTCACGAGATACTGGAGAGCAAAAGCAAGGTCAGTCACCAAATTATATTCTTAAAAAACTACTATTTTACCGACAAGTTTGAAGGTCTATAATAACTCAGACCATCTTGTGTCCTTGGAGACCACATAGTATAAAGGCATTTAAGGCTCCAACCTCAAGGGCTCCCCTCCAGGCCTGCTCAGTCGTGTGATGGCTACTCACACCTTCCAGCCTTCTACATGAACACGGACCCAGGTTCCAGCTCCGGTGGGGGCATGCACATACCACACCGAATTCGAAGCTTTCTGGCTCCTCTGCCGGGGCTGCATTTTCTGCTCTGCAAAACCCCTCTGACTGCTCAGCAACCTCTTCAAAACAGTCGAAATTAATTTTAGGCAAACATTTAAGAGGAAAAGAGAATCTATCTGGAAGACTTGCCAATGCACACAGCTGTGACAGTGACAAGAAAAGGGCTGCAGAAGACAGAATTCACCACAGACCATTCACCTGTCAGCACATACCATCCTCTGCACAAATTGGCATAATTTAGGTAGGCAAGAAAATAGGCCAAGTACAGCAAAATATCTAAGGCTCATTCCAAAGACCAATCAAGACAGGATGTAAGAGATACAAATAAAGCACAGTGCCACACACTTCCTGGGAGACGAGTTTTATCACAGGATTAAAAATCATAATCCGAGGATATCAGCCCTCCTCAAAATAGTACAGAAGCACCTCAAGCTCCTCGTATGCTCTACAGTCACCCAGCACTACAAGGGCCAAGAGCTTTCTAGAGTGCCAAGAACATTTTGCCCAGGTCCTCTCTTCCACTCAGAAGCTTATACTCTTCAACTCTGTTAGGCACTGTCTGCCTTTGTGAGGCCCAAACATTCCATCCTTGTGTCCTAACACTGTTCTGACTTGTTCTGATGACACAGCCAATGACAGAGCCACCTTTCATCAGGGTTCAAGATGTTGCTGCAGAGATGAAACAGATACAGAAGGAACCCCTGGCTTTGTGGATTTCACATGCATGGTCCCAGCACTGGAGCAGTCCCAAAGCTGGGGTGATCACACTAAGAGGCACCAATTACAACAAACGCTATGCATCAAGCGTGCATGGAGCTCCACACAGCAGCATCGCAGCTTCTCACACCTGGAGACACAAAGCTGCAAGCAACAAGGCTGGTGCTAGAATCCAGGTCTCTTAGATACCAAAAGTGCTGCTGAAGAATGGATTGAACACAAGTCACTCAGGGCTGGGGGGCGGGGGAGAATAAAAACTGTACCATCTTAGTTGACCACATCATCCAAGGTTCTGCACAGTTTAGCTGTGTTCTGCTAATGGCCAAAAGCACATAAACTCTCACTAAGGTTCAGATGGGGACACACAGGTTCCAGGCATGCCTGACACATTTCATGGGGGAAATCCTAAGCTATTCCAAATTCATATTCCAAATTCTGGAATGTGAGAATGGCAAGGGATCACTGCCTCATTTTCCTCCACTCTGGTGGAGCCACGCACATGGGTCAAGGCCCATCTCCACATCCTCTCAGCTCTATGCAGGATTTTACATTCTTGCTCTTGTATAAAACCTAGCGTGTCTCATGTTCCCTATTAGTTAGAGGAGACCCTTTCTCCTGTTCTCTCTACAAGGGACTCGGGAACCCAGGGATACTTAGGGATTTTCTATTTAATAAAAAGGGAAAAAATACAAGACAAGTTGGCAGACAGAAATCCCCTGTGGTTTGAAACAAGGTCACAGAGAAGTCAATGTGAGGAAATGATGCTTGCCTGGAAGCTGTATGTATCTCTAAGCAAGTAAAGGACATTTGTTCCTGTGACTGCTAACACAATGACCCCAGGGACCCAAACAGCCTCCCAGCCTAACTCATATATATTTTTAATGAAAAACTGCAAATTAGATTAGCTTAATTTGACCACATCTGCCTTTTAAACAAAGGAAATTACCATTTTAATGGAAAGCCAGCTATTTGTCTAAAGGAAAAAGGTGCTTGTGAGGTCTGGTTTGTCTGCTCTATTTCCATTTTTAAAAAGAAAAGAGAAAAAGGATTGCAGGGCAGAGGGCAGTTGGTCAGGCTTGAAAAACACACAGGAGTTGTAGCGAGCATGACAAAGGGGCTTAGAAGCATGAGGGAAACCCTGACCTGCAGGGATGCTCTCAGCCCCCAGAAACAGCACGGACTCCTTGCGTGTCAACACCACCCATCTCCATTTCCTTCAGGAAAGTTGTGCTGAGCCCCTACTGCACGCCAGCCATGGTGCTGGATGCTGGGGATTCAGTAGACATCAAGGCACATTTTAGAGAACAGATGCAAGGAGGAAGCCAGAGATCAAGCATCTGAACCAAGGGGTGGAGGGAGTTATAAAGGAGCANATGAGAGAGCATCAATGGTTTTCTTTTCAAAAGATGCTCTGGCTGCTGTATGGGAAGTAGGTAACTGTGAGAAGGCTTAAGCCAAGTCAAGATAGACTAATAATGAAGCTGCCCTGCCTCTGAGTGGGGCTTATCCTTCCTCTCAGCCCTACCTAACCTCACACATGCTCACTATCTACCCAGACGGCCTTGACCCATCCCTCCCACTTTGTTGCTCGGCCTGTCCCTGGTCCCCACCCCTCATGTGCTCCTCCTAGAGGGGGGCGCTCCCGTCATTACCCCTCCTCTCTCAGGCATCCCCAACTGTCTCCTCTTGACCTCCCACCCTGCCATGCTCAGGTAGCCCTTGTCCCTGTACCCACAGTGGCCCTAGCCTTGGCTGCCAGGTGCCCTAAGCACAGGCTTAAAAGCTGACTCTCAGTCATTCTGTCCAGGCAGCAATGCAACCTGCCTTCTTTTTCCACAACCCCCGCCCCAAGCTGCTCTGCCCAGCACTGCCCCTGACCTCCACAAAGTCAATCCCTTTACCTCTTCTGTTTTCCTCCTGCTGATGGCGTTTCCCACCCCTGACTGTAGACCATCCCTCCATGGTCAAACTCCCATCTGACAGTCTCAACTAGCAACTCAATTCACAACTGCACAAAAAACCATAAAATACCTCGGAATAAACCTAACCAAGGATGCAAGAGATCTGTATGATGAAAACTATAGAAAACTTATGAAGGAAATTGAAGAAGACACAAAGAAATGGAAAAACATNAAAACTCAATTCACCCACTTTTCAGCTTACTCCTTTGCTGGCTCTCTTTTCCATGCTCTTCCTAATCCCCAGATGAAAACCAGTCTCAAAAGTCTAATAAGGAAGAAAAAAACAAAGAAGGGAAGGGAAGGGGAGGAAAGGGAAGGGAAGGACCAAAACCCCTAGCGCTAGCACTCTCTTCCTCTTTTCCTTTCCTTGGGAAGATGCCACAGGTTCACCCTTGACCAATGCTTCCATTCACTGTCCACAGACACGCAACTCCATCTCCAGGTCAACAACCTCAATGCACAGAATGACCTGCAGTTGGCCTTCCTGCTTCTGTCGAGGAGCACTCCCACAGCTAGAAAGCTCTTTTCCATAACCTCTATCTTTTCCTCTTTTCTTCCATTAACTGTTAGCAAGTCTCGTTAAATGTCTGGCAGCAGGCTCCTCTACTACTAAGAGTGAACCTGGAAGTGAGACCTGAAGCTATAACCTCTGGAGACAGACTACACAGACTCAAATCCCGGTACTGCCACTAAGTAGCTGGGGACCTTGCAGATGGTTAGATATTGCACCTTGATTTCCCTGTCTACAAAGCGGGGAATGATATTGAGTACTTGGTTCACAAGGAAGTTGTAAGAAGTACAGATAACAACACCAAGGGTTCAAAACAGTACGTGGTGGTACACCTAAAGAATACAATTAATGAGGGGCAACTGGGTGGTTAAGCATCACACACTTCAGCTCAGGCCATGATCTCATGGTTCATGAGTTCAAGTCCTACATCAGGCTTTCTACTGTAAGCACAGATCCTGCTTTAGATCCTCTGTCTCCCTCTCTCTCTGCCCTTCCTCTCTCTCCCTCCCTCTCAAAAAATAACATTAGAAACAAAAAATTCAATTAATGAAAGTCAGAATGGTGAATTCAGTTGTCTCCATCCAGCCCCTCCCATTTCCTTCTACCTCTAAGCCCATACTTGGATTATGCAGTACATATTGACTTGTCCTCGCCGAGGCCATCCTATAGCAGCTGACAGCTGAAGGACCCACAGACACGCCAGCAAGACCGGCCAAGAAAAGCCTACGCCAGCTACTTCCTGACGTAATACTTACTGTTGCATGTCATTGATGCTCTCTGATTGTCTGACAGGAAACAGACAACTGATGCATGTGTAAACCAACATGGAGAAAAGCTTACAGTATATTAAAGGGGGAAAATAACCAAAAGCAAAGCACTAACATAGAGCATGGTACCAGATAACAGTGAGCGTATGTGTGCCTACATGCGTACATGCATGCGTGCATGCTTATGTTCAAAGAGACACAGTTGCAATTATATATTATTGTCTTCCAGCCTGAAGGATTATGTCCTTAAGGAACCCCATCTGCTTTGTTTACTATTATAAACTTACGTGCCTAACGTAAGCCAGGAACGTTTGTAGACACTGAATAAATACTGTTAAATGAATAAATGAGTGGATTTCCAGGGATGTACATGCATTCAAAGGTCTAGAAGTTTTATATCAAATGATCCAAAATAATTATCTCTAGCTGCTTCGATGATAAATGGTATGTGTTTTCGGTTTTTTTATTTTTTATAAACAGTAGTTTCTATTTTTTCAATTAACATGATGATTTATGTAGTAAATAAGGCTTCAAATAAATCCTCCAAGGTGAAGGCCCCGGGATTCAGGGCACAGGCTTCCCCTATCTGCAGAGCCCTGAGTCATACCTTCCTTCTCTACACTCCTCAATGTGTGCTGTCAAACATTCTTACACTTTTATTTGCTTTTATACTGGAAGAGAACTTGTTTCCAGAGTAGACTGCTAAATTCTTAAAACTGAATACAGGAGCACAGCCAGTACTCACGATACTTCTGAGAGGTAGGAAGTCTTAAGATCAAGAGGTACAAGCCTCCAGTGGTCAGTCCATTGACTACCAGTCACAGGGAGGTAACATGCAGCATGGTGACCACAATCAATAATTCTGTATTGCAAATGTAAAATGTGCTCATAAGGTAAATCTAGGGGCACCTGGGTGGTGCAGTCAGTTATGTATCCAACTCTTGGTTTTGGCTCAGGTCATAATCTCACAGTTTGTGAGTTCAAGCCCCAAACCAGGCTTCACGCTGACAGTGCAGAGCCTGCTTGGGATTCTCTCTCGCCCTCTCTCTCTGCCCCTCCCTTGCTCATTCTCTCAGTCTCTCTCTCTCTCTCTCAAAATAATTGAATAAAAACTTTAAAAAACTTTTTAAAAAGAAGGCAAATCTTAAAAGCTTCCAACCCAAGGAAACTTTTATTCTAACTTTGTATGCAGACAGATGGTAATCAGACTTATTAGGGAGCTCATTTCACTGTGCATATAAACGTCAGACCACCTAAAATTAATGCAATGCTGCAGGTCACTACATTTCCATCATCATCATCATCATCAAAGAAAGCCTAGGCCCCTTAACCTTATTGTACATAGAAAGAAACAAAGGCACAGTGGACTGTCCAAGATCATGAAAGGCAGAATTAGAACTCATCACAAGGTGAGAATCAGACTCAAATCCTGACTCTTTCTCCAATGCTGGTGTCAGCACCCCTCCCAGCCTTCACCAACAACACGCATGCCATGAACAGTCTTTCAGAGACTGAGTATGTATGTGTCTCACTCACCTTCACATGCCTTTACCTAGCCCACTGCCTCCCCTCCAAAATGGGCTCAATAAAGGTCCACTGAACCAGAAGACAGAGCCCATGGGAAATGACAAGTTCAGCTCTGAAGGCCAGTTTTCCTTGTCTCCTCTTCCTCTAGAAGAGATTGTTAAAAAGTTGAATAAATTTTAAGATGGTCTCTAGAGCAGGGACAGACTGTTGGGCCCACTGAGTATGGAAGTCCTTAAGAGGCTCACAGATGAGCTTCAAGAGATCTACCAATTCCGGGCACTATGGGAAAAATACCTTCTGGATATGTGCATGTCTTCCAGGGAGAGGGCAAAGCTTTTAACAGATATTCACTGGAGTCAATAACCCAGCTAAGCTGCAGTCCAGCAAGATGACATGACTTCTTGCCCAGTTGCAAATAGCGGTCAGTGGGTAAATCTCGAGCCAGAGCCCAGATCTCTTCATTTCTATTCTGAGTCTTCTCTTCCTTCTAAGATTGCCCACCACATGGCACGTTGACATCAATGACAAGGTCCCCAAATGCTGCATTTCTGCAGCTCAGATAGATGGTCAGACAGCTTTATAGCTTTATTGAATTTTGTTTTCCACAGACCACAATTTTTTTGTAATGGTAAAATATTTTTGACGTGACCGGGATTCATTCCTTTAATTCATAAGCAATCCATACAAATGTCAGGCATGCCAAAGTAATTTTCTTTGAAATGATTTATCAGCCAGATGAACACAAGTCATCCCATCTGATCTCTGGAATTAAAACCACATTTCTCTTCATGAAGGAATGAAAGCAAAGTCATGACAAACAGGATGCATTTTCACTGATCTGGGATGAGCAAGTCACAGTCAGTAAGCCAAGTGGTCAACAGGAGGACACTCTGTCCAGGCCTGCACACCTCTCTGCATCCCACCCAAACCAGATCAATGCCTGGTGACTCCTTCTCAACTGACAGCATTTAATAACTCCCATAATCACCCATCTACAGCCAAATTGCAAGAAGCTGCTACACTGGTTGCACACAGCGGAAAAAGGAGACTACGCAGCTGGGATGAGGTAGAGGTGGTTGATGGAGCAGAAATAATATTCCTGCAGTGCAGCATAGGAGACGCACAAGCCTCAGCCCCTGCAAGGTCTCCGGGCTGCACTCTTTAAGGGGTGAGTAGGTAAGCCAAGGAGGCCGACCCAAAGCAAGCCACTAGCCCGGGCGCCACTGTAGCCTGCTTGTGCTCTGGCCCCTGTAAAGCAGAGTCAGAATGTCAAGCAAAGATTACTCCCTCAGCTTGCTCCCAGAAGAACCTAGGCCCGCAACACCAACATGAAGGCTGTGGTTTCATGCTTATGGCACCCAAAAAGTGCTCTGAAAATTTCTCCAATGCATGTTACATTTCTTTGCAGCCTGTAATATTCCTCAGTTTTTGTGGCTTTGTCAAGGACTACCTTGGATGAAATTTTTGGATTCTACTATCTGGAGAGAGATGGAGCTTTCAAGCCTCAGGAGCCAAATAAATACCAAACTGGACTTCAATTCAGCCTCTTCTATTCCTCAAACAGCACACAGATAAAAATGTTCCCCGCAATTCAGCCCGTTCTATTTCTCATACTTCCTCATATAAAAATGTTCCCTCCAACAACTAACTTCCAAAATGTCTCCACTATTTCTTCAGAAGGAAAAGACAACACAGTTCCAGCAGGCATGAAGCTATCACAAACAAATCCAATTAGCACAGTGCTCCTCAAACTGGTGCACATGCACCACTAGGGATTTTGGGCAGTACACAAAATGTTTTACTTAAGTCATTTAAGTTATGCATATGTATTAAACCTATAGTTTCATATCTGTTATTATTTTAGATGAAGTTAGAGAGAAAGGGAAATTGATTTAAAGAAAGACATTTTGGAGGGCTTCTGGGTGACCCAGTCATTTGAGAGTGGGACTCTTAATTTCAATTGTGGTCATGATTCCAGGATCATGAGATAGAGCCCCAAGTGGATCTCCATGCTGACCTTGGAGCCTACTTAAGATTCTCTCTTACTCTCAGACCGTCTCCCACACCCTCTCTCTTACTCTCTAAAATAAAAATTTTTTAAAGAAGAAGAAAAAAAATGTTTTTAATAAATTCAGGTGTTCAGGAATGTGGCCGAAATCAGGACAGCGATATCCACAAGTCTGAGAGACATGGGATTGGACGCGAGATCGCAGATCCACTTTCACCACTACGTGCAGGCATGCGCAAAACTAGGTTATCATGGGGAGAGGGGCTGGCCCGTGATGAGATGGAAGGGGAAGGGCTGATAATCTCTAGGCACCAAGGCTCCTTCTAGAGCCTCTTGTGGCTCATGTTATTTTCATAATGATCTTGCAAGGCAGAGTTCAGTCTCCTTGCTGTACAGCCAGGGGAAAGACTGAGAGACGTTAAGCAGTCATCCATAATAACACACTTATTAATCCCATGCATGTGAAGTGCCTCATCTGACCTCAAAAATGTGGCTTGGCAGATTCACTTCCACCCAAGATAAGGCATCTCAGTGCTAAGTTAGCTTCCTTCCACCCAGGAGAATGAGAAAATCTAACATTAAGAATGTACTCTGCAAAGAACATTAAACTTTTATACTTTAAAATTTCACAACCATCAACATCTGCTTACCGTCAGTATTACTTTCATTTGACAGATGAAGAAGACAGACCTGGAGATGTTAAATTGCCCAAGGTCACCCAGTAAGTAAACAATAGAGGCAGTATCAGAACTGATGTTTTTTTCAGATTCTTGATCCAGAATCTCTAAATCCTGCTCTATACTCCTTCCAGGAAGCCAGGTCAAAAACCAGAAGCTTCCCAAAGAACTCCTTCAGGGAGTTGGATGAAAGGAGCTCCATGCAAGTCTCACGACCTCTAGAATTGCAGTGGCATCTCACCCACCAAGAGCTGTTCCAAGAGTTGAGGAGAGCAATACCCATCCCTTCTTCATATTTGAGGATGGTGCCCTCACATGGTGAGTATGTGGATACCAGTGGTTTCAGACTGTTGCCATCTCCTACGGATCAACAGCTGGCTATAGATGTAGCCATAGTTACTATTTCTATCAACTAGAGCTTTCTCAGCCTTTTCTAACTGGATCATACACTCCTTCAGGAAAGAGGTCAAGCCTCTCTTCCTCTTCACCCCCAGTTCCCCTCCCTTCAAAAAGCCATCCCTGAAGGAGATTAGATTTATTCACTGTTCTCTCAATCATCACAAATGCCTCCTCCTTTTCCTTGTTAACAATGGGGTAAACTGTGGGTTTTGCCTGCCTATCTACCACTAAGTTACAGAGACTGAGCTTGTGGACTCTGGAGAGAGACTTCCTAAGTTCACATATTAGTTCTTGGCCTTGGGCAAATTACTTACCCTTTCTGAGATTCAGTTGCTCCTCTATCAAAGGGGAATGACATTAATGCCCACTACTCAAGGTATGAAGGGCCAAACTGAGTTAATCTGTGTGCATTTCACTTGGATCTCTTACATATTCTTCAAACTCAGCTCAGACATCACCTCTGCCAGGAGGCCTTCCTGGACACACCTACCCACCTACCCACGGTTACTAGTACTACACCCACCACATAGCAAATGTTCAGTAAATAGTAATCAAGTGAATCTTTAAGGAGTATTTTCCAAACAAAAGAGAATTCTCAGAGTCCAGAAGAAGAAAGACTAATTATTGGAATGGCAATGGTAGGGCCAATCTTCAGTAGTCCAGGGAGCCCAGGCACGACACCAGCAAGTCCCCTCTGCACATTCACACTCTATTAATGACTGCCCCTATCACCTACATATGGGGCTGTTCTGCAGGCTGACAAGACTTTCAATGAGGCCAGCAATCTCCAGGTACATGAATACCTCAGGGAGGCAGCCTTATTAGCTGATGGGTGGGGAGAAGGTAGCAGGATGACAGTAACTTGGGCCTTTGAAATAATTGGTGCCCAGAGACCGTTGAGTCCAAGATAAAGTGTCATGAGGCAGGTCCCCCATCACCCTGGGACCCAGGACAGAGAAACCTGAACTGTAATCCATCCCCGGTCCCCCCAGGAAAAGTAGAATTTACCATGACTGTGCCTGGCATTAGGCAACGTATCTGGCCTTGGATCATTAACTTATATGGCTGACGAAAGTACAGTTACAAATCTGAAATATTTGCTTAATTTATCTCTCTGCCCCTAGCCTTTCTAGCAGCTTCTGATAGGATATGCACAACACATTCTTCTCTCAGGAAGACAGGAACAAATCTTTAGGGAAATTATGAGAGTAAATAAAGCAGGAGTCACCAGGAAACCACAGCTAAACAAATACTCAACAAATCTAATTGATTTGCTAATTTGGGAATCTGGCAGATTAACAGGGTTTTACTGAAATTTTATGGTTAATATTTCCATAATTTCATCCCGGTTAAGTGATTGATAAAATCTAACACCATAGCACCTATTTGTTCCTGAAGACGAACAAGTGGCCAGAAAGAGATCAGAGAGGATTCCAAGGGTGTCAATCTGGGTAACCTGGAATCCACAGAAAGGGCAGAGAAATCTAGCCAGTAGGTACATTGTGCACCAAGCCACTGATTTCCCAACAACGTGACACTTCAGGCAGCTAGGAGTATCGGAAAGGGCCAGGGGTTTTAGCCAGAGGAATTGGGTAGGGAAGGGCCGTCTGTGTACCACTCATTCACAGGATCCTAAAGGATGCACAATGGAAGGCAAAAACATGTATGTCAGCTGAAAGATGTGCACTTACTATTTAGATTTTAGTAAGCTCTGTATTGTTCCTGTAGGTTTTGTTTTTCAGAGTCACAGCAGCCCATGTAAGATGCTGACAAAAATGCCACAAAATGTTTCAAATATGTCATGACTCAGGGTGTCAAGTAAAGACTGTATCATGTAACCATTGTAACTAATAATTATTGAAGACTAGGCAACGTGTGGGGCAAGTTTTTGCAAGTAACAGCTCATTTAATTCTACCAGGGAGAATTCGGAGCCCAGGTTCTTCACTCACGGGTTATAATGCCTCTTTATTAAACAAACAAAAAATCTGTGACTCTGTCTCCATTACTAAAAATATTTACTCCCTGCAGATGTCCACTACTCCAAAAGCTCACAAACTGAATGGGCGCTCAGGTGAAGATCAGACCATCTTCACGGCGCCCTCACCAACAACGAGGAAAGGTTCATGCAGGGATGAAGACTGAGCTTTGCCAAGTGCATTTTATAAATTCATGTATTTTGTTTTTATTTTCAAAGCAACATTTTTTGTTCATGAAGAATCAAGAAACCACAAGGCTTGCTACACTCTGGGAGAGTTTAACTTCTTGACTATTTCTGAGGTCAATATGCCCTTAAAATAACATAATTACTCTTCAGTCTCCCAAAACTGGCCTGAGGCAAGTCTTATCCACTACACTTGAGTAAGTAGACTCATCCACAGAGGCCTGGTTTCCACTCATGGACTTGCAGATAACGGTGCTCCTCTTGCACCCACTGTAGGCAGCCATGCATCCTGAAGCTGAGGCCAAGGACCCTGCAGTCTCTGGCCAGTGACATAATCACTAGGCCACAGGGCAGAAGGCAATGGTGCTCTAACTGCATCTTCAATAAGGGCCAATTCTTTTTTTTTTTAATATTTTATTTATTTTTGAGAGAGAGATAGAGACAGCATGAGCAGAGGAGGATCAGAGAGAGAAGGAGGCACAGAATCTGAAACAGGCTCCAGGCTCTGAGCTGTCAGCACAGAGCCCGACGCGGGGCTCGAACCCACGAACCGTGAGACCATGACCTGAGCCAAAGTCGGACGCTCAACCGAATGAGCCACCCTACAGATAGAAGCCATACGTAGCCAGCCTATCATAACCCCCGCCAGCCCACGCAGACCCTGCAGGTCCCAGTGACAAGTGTGAAAGGCTCTGGAGAGACTCACTGCTACTAGAGCCTCCACTAGGAAGGGACTCAAGCATCTTGGGACAGGAAGATTCACAATGGACAAGGAGACCAGTGAATCTAAGTCATGCAGAGTCCTGACCCCCACCAGTGCCCAAGAGATGACTGCTGTCCTCATCTACACTGTCTACGCAGAAGAGCAAATCTGCAAGAAACACTGCATTTCCTAGAAAGGGGGGCCTTGGAATTAGAATGTATTACTCCTACTTTGAGGGATCAAGAGGAAGAGCTTTTAACAAAATTGGTCTTTGGGGTCATGCAGAGAGCATGGTAGGGCGGTCACGATGGTGGCCATCCAAGGGCTCCTTGCAAGGCCCTCAGCACAGCCCTCAGAACTTCATAGGGTTCTGGAGAAGACAATCAATGCCCCTAGACAAGGAGCTGGGTGCTATATGAGCAAACACCCAAACACGTGTGGTCCAAAAAAAGGCCGGCAAGGAAGAAAGAAAATGGTGGATCACAGAGAAGAAAGTCAGTATGGCTCCATATAAACCAGGGGTGGTTCCTGCTGCCCAGAGGGAGGTCCTTCCATGGCCACCCGCAGACTTACTAGAAGAGCACCTACTGGAAACCCCTTTCCAACCTACCCCTGAATGTCCTGCTGTGCTGGAGCCAAAGTCAGCAGATGCGTATGGCGGCAGAGCCAAGAGGGGGCCTGTCTCCCAGCAAAGGCTTCAGGGCATCCTTGCACCAAACCCAATTTAAACCAGGGGCCAGAAACCAGAGGCAATCCCTGATGGTGCGAGCAGACCAGAACATCAGGGGACGTGAGTCCCAAGTCCCACTCATGGAAACACTACAGCTGGAGAAAAAGTGGTCAGGCTCAGGGGGTTCATACCTTTCCATTGCACCAACAAGCCTAAGGAACAGATGCATATAGGGGGTTTGGAGAAACTTGGCAAAATGATAGCTAATAAAGGCTAAGATTTATTAGGTGCTAGCCAAGTGCTGGCTTTACCTACATCATCTGACTTAGTCCTCTAGATGATGCTCTGCAGCAGGTACTACTTACATTCTCATCCAAAAACTGGGAAATGGGGGCTTATATGTAACTTGCCCCAGGCCACACAGCTAGCTCCAAGGAAAGCCTGCCTGCCAGAGCCCCTGTGTGTTTAGATGACAGCACTCTGCATGACCCTCTCCCCACACACTGCACACACTGGTCCCTGCCGCTCTGTGAATCCCAGGATCCCAGCACCTCTTTCTTTTAGAGGAAAGCTTGGGGCGTTTGCATTCCAGAAAGGCCTGCATTCCATCTGAGATGTCAAGATTTGAGCCTCAGATTTGTGAAGAAATGTGCCCCTTGAAATAGCATCTTTCAAGCGTTTCTCTGTCCCTCCCAACGAGCTGGGCAGAGTCCTGCCGATTCCTGAGGATTGCGCCTTGAAACCAGCACCAAAAAGTCAGGGAAGACAGGTTACAAGTGCAATGCTGTCCTGTCTGGGAGAAAACAGGCCCATTTATTTCAGATCCCCTGAGTCTGAGCGTGTTTTCCTTTCTTCAGTAGAAGCTGTTAGGTTTCTCTTGCAAAACCTTTTAGGAAAATGTATGACCACTGCAGATATTCTAGTTCTCATGAGATTAATATGCTTATAGACATTACAACAAAACAGACTTGCACATCTCCCCTAAAATGAATTTAAATTATGGGAGAAAGCATTTCACAGGCTTGAATGTAGTCAGCATTTTTAAATGTCACTTTTTATTGACAACCATCTGGAGTGGGGATGAGGTGTGTTTTATGCCACTTGGCCGAAGTGATGTTTGGCCTGTATTATTTCATATTTCACTGTAATTTAATTTCAATTAGTGAACAGGGATGGAAGTGAAAATGTGAACAACTACGTTAGACACCAGAGAGTGAATACAAGGGTTCTCAAAAGCAGCCCTGGCGGGGAGGGGTCACATCTCAACCTGTCCCCCCAGCAACAACATCAAAGCTGTGGCTGGGTAAGGCAGCGCTGTGAAATGCTGTGGTACTTCACCAAAGGAAGGGGTAAAGCTCTGAGCCCAAAAAAGAATTTCTAACAGAAACTTAGGAAATGAGAAAAAGTATATTTTTAATAGCACTGATCCAGATTTTGGAAATAATTCTGAATCTTACAATGCAGGTGAGAGGCACCAACAGGTTCACCAGGAAGTTCTCCTAAATATGCAAGACACACTGCCCCACACTTTCCCTTCTTCTCCACTTCTTCTTTGCTCTGTTTGATGTAAAATAGGCTGCCCCCAGGGCGCCTGGTGGCTTAGTCGGTTAAGCGTCCGACTTTCGCTTAGGTCATGATCTCATGGTTCATGGGTTCGAGCCCCGTGTCGGGCTCTGTGCTGACTGCCAGCTCAGAGCCTGGAGCCTGTTTCAGTCTGTGACTCCTTCTCTCTCTGACCCTCCCCTGCTCATGCTGTCTCTCTCTCTCTCTCCTAGAAATAAATAAAACATTTAAAAAATAAATAAATAAAATAAAATAGGCTGCCCCCTTAATCCTCAGTTCCAGAGGAGAAGGTGAAGGAGCAAGATGACCCCACAGGGAACAAGATCCAGGGCAAGTTCTAGAAGTCTGTCCCTTGTGCCTCAGGCTGGACAGCGCCCTAACTGCTAGCCCCTCTGGGGAGCTTATCTGCTGGATGGTGTACACTGAGATATGAAAGCAGCTCCCCATTTCCATCATTCTAAACTTCAATCACCTTGAAGTTTTTAAAAAAAAACACTCCATGGTTTCAACTACATCCAACAATAGACATTTATTAATATCCACCATGTGCCAGGCATTGTTCTAGATGCCTGGGATAAAATGATGAGCAAAAAAGATCCTTGTCACTGTCAAATTCACATTCAGGCAAAGAGAAAAGGCAAACATTACATGTGATATAGAAAGCATTTAATGTGTTAAAAGGGATTAAGTACCACAGGAAAAAGAAAAAGTAGAGTCAGGAAGGTGGGGATGAAAAACACAGGAACTGGTGTGGAAATACATTGCAGTAATAAATCAGATGATGTGGGAGGACCTCACTGATAAGGTGGGGCTCAACCCACCACCTCTAGGAAGTGAGGGAATTATCCAAGCAGCTACCTAGGAGAGGGGCATCCAGGGAGACTGTGCCAAGGCCCTGAGGTCTGGCATGTTCACAAAACAGCAAGGAGGGCAGTGCAGCTAGAACAGAGTGGACAAGGGAGAAAGGAGGAGACCAGCTCAGAGAGGACGCGGGAAGCCAGATCTTGATGGAGCCGTAGGACAGCATGATCTGGCTTTTCCTCTGAGAGACACTGAGAACCTTAGCAAGGATTTGAACAGAGGAGTGAAATGGTCTGACATGTTTCATAAGGACCAGTCTGCCTTCCACAGTGAGCAGTGACTTCAGAGCAGGGAGACTGCAAAGGTAGATGCAGGCAGAGCAGGCAGAAGGTGTGTGCACTCATCAGAACAGAGATGTGAGCTGCAGCCCGGACGAGGACCACAGAGGCAAGGAGTCAATCACTGAGCATGCTAATGCTCACTCATATGCTCCTGGAGACACATACTCAAATGCCAGATGGGTCCAAACTGATGAGTTAAATCAACAAGGTAGACCAGGTTCACACAGATGCACACCAGACAGTGCACATGCGCCCCGTGGGAAGGGGCAGCCATTACTCAGTGCCAGCCAACTATCTCCACAGAGGACCATGAGCCAAGTGGCCGTATCTGAGGATTTTCCACAAGAAATAGGAAATCCAAATATATGAGGTTTCGGGAGACATCTTGTAAATTTTTTAATGTTAACAACTAATTCAAAAAAATATTTTTAACATGTTGTCCAGGCCAAACAAAACACCTCTGCAAGCATGATTTAACCCCTGGGTTTGTCACTGCTAATGCACCTGCACATCACACAACATAAGGACTATCCACCAAGTTTATTTCCAAGGGCTTATGATTTTTTATCTTCAAGAACGTGCCACCACTCGTGCTGAATCCATCTGGGAATGCAGCAAGCATTTATAACAGGAGCCAGAAGACTCAAGTCCTTCCAGGTAATGTTTTTAATAAATAATTAATAATTTGGAAAATAAAGACAACACACACTCATCAAAGATGCAGGGGGCCTTTGTCACTCGTGGCACAAGTAAACTTCATCAGAAAACCCATCTAGGATGAGCCTGTTACAAAGCAATGGATGCAGAAGGTATCCTGAGCTGAAAGAAGCTAATGTCTAAATTCATCACTGTTTAGGTCAAGAATGTAAAATCCACCTGAAATGATTTTGCAAGCATCCAAGGGAAGGAACAGGGAAATCTCCTCATCAATTCATATAATTACTGACATCTTGCATAATGACCTTACCTTAGCCCCATAAATCAGCTGAACCACAAGTTATGAAGTACCTGAAAGGGGAGAGAAGCTTGAGGCATGCTTCGTGAAAGAAGGGGCAGGGCAGGAGGCAGAAGGCAAAAATGGCAGCTGTTTCCCCCACACCCTCTCTTCCAGGCAGAACCCAAGGTCCTCTCTTAGAGCCACAGAGAGGCAAGCACCACCAGACACCCTGCCCTGGTCCCACCCTCTCGCCATGAAAAGGTAAGAGGCTGCTCTGAGCCCCACTCAGCCAGAGGGGCCTGCTCCTCTTTCTCTGAGGCTCCAGACTGCCCCCCAGCTACCCAGCAAGAAGGACCAAGATGAACAAGCCTGCTAACAAGACCCAGATTACAGAGTGCAAAGGAAGGGGAAAATTTGGCTAATTCCTATCCCAGTTAAGCCAAATACATTTCAATTCCTCGTTTGATAGGACTTGTCTGTACTCATGATTAGAAAACCAAGAAAGGAACCCACAGCTGTGCTGTGGATCAATCCTGCAGCCTCACCACACATCTGGGAACACAGAGCCACCCCATAGGTTTCCTGCAATGGCCAAGCATCAAACCCTATGCTGTTCACCAACCTGGCACAGCCAGCTGACCCAAGAGAGAAAACAGAAGCCTTTGTGGCCAAGCAGTGGCCTGACTCCATCATCCTCAATTGGGCATCCCAGGCAAGCTGCTGCTCTGTGGTCTCCTGTATTGGTTCCATTGAGAGGATGTTCATCATTCCCGAGAGGTAAAATAAGAAGGCATGTTCTATCCACTTAAGGACCCCAGCACCTACAGAGGAGACTTGACACTGACAAAACCCACAGCCCAGAAGCCACGCATCTTCAAAGGCAGATTCTTACCAGTCACATACAAAAACAGTGTCAACCTTTGGCACATCATGCCTATGCCAAACCCCGTGGGTGCTAAAGACATCGGGAGGAAGGTATTCTGGGGATGAGATGTGAGTCAGAGAGCAAGGACGCCAATGAAAGTAGGAAGGTCAGGCAGGAATGGACACCTGCCCACGATCCTAAAGGCAGCCCATGTGACCAGCAGTGGGGTGGCAGGGGGAGGGGGGTCATGGCAGAACACCACTTTTCTGACAGCTCTGCCTGGTTGACGCCTACCCACTCAATAGGCAATCCATCTTGAGCACTGGGTGCTGAGGGACTGTCACCATCAGCAGAAAGCCCATTTGGATTCAAAGCTCCTATCTTTCTACTGAGAAGGCCTCTGAAAGGACAACTCTTCAGAATTACAGGAAGACAGATGGGAAGGGCACAGGCTACGTGCCTGGCACTGTGATAAGGGCAATATGCATGCATTTTGCCAATGAAGTCTCTAAGGGAGGATCCACGAGTAGCTTCGGTTAGGTGCTCAGAGCACAGACTCTGGCTTTCTAACTCAGCTCTTCTACTTTCCAGTTCGCGGCCGTGAGCCAATGACTGAGCTGTACCTCAATATTTGCATGTGTAAAATGGAGATAAAATAGTAGTTGCCAAGCAGGGATGTTAACAAGGATTAAATAAGTTACTTAAGTCACTGCTTTAAAAGTCTAAGTTTGAACATTAGGTAACATTCACTTATGCCATTATTATCAATTTTACGCTGAGAACAACAAAGGTCATAGAAAAAAGTAATTTGCGGGGTGCCTGGCTGGTTCAGTCGGTTAAGCATCTGACTTCGGCTCAGGTCATGATCTCACAGTTCATGGGTTCAGGCCCCGCATTGGGTTCTGTGCTGACAGCTCAGAGGCCTGGAGCCTATTTCATATTCCGTGTCTCCCTTTCTCTGCCCCTCCCCTGCTTGTGCTCTGTCTCTGTCTCAGAAATAAACAAAAAAAAATTTTTTTTAAGAAAAAGGAAAAAGTAATTTGCCAGAGGCCAAAGAGCTGGTAAGTAGCAGAGCTGGGTCTTGAACTGAGGTCTCGTCCTTCAAAAGCATCCTGGGATGCTGCTGAATATGGCTAAAACCAACTCTGAGGGAATTAATAGCTTAATTATATCAGTGAAATACGTTCTAAAACAGGACATAATCTCATGGTCTGGAAAAACAGATATAAGATCTATACTTCAACCCCAAAGCTGTCAATGTAAACCAACTCCTATCCAAGGAGAATGGGCAATTTTATTTTTTTTTAATAGTTTATTGTCAAATTAGTTTCCACATAACACTCAGTGCTCATCCCCACAAGTGTCCTCCTCCATGCCCATCCCTCCCTCCCCCCACATCCATCAGTCCTCAGTTTTTGTCAGCATTCAAGAGTCTCTCATGGTTTGCCTCTCTCCCTTTCCCCCACCATTTCTGCCCTTCTTCTCCCCCTTGTTCCTCCGTCAAGTTCCTCCTAATCCTCCTATACGTGCAAACATATGATATTTGTCCTTCTCTGCCTGACTTATTTCGCTCAGCATAACACCCTCAAGGTCCATCCATGTTGCTACACATGGCCAGATTTCATTGTTTCTCATTGAGAATGGGCAATTTTAAAGGAACTGATCTTTTTTTTTTTTCCTAGGGAAAGATGACAGCCTGATGCTATACTTTAAGCTACAGTACATGACTGGGGTAAAACTTGGGAAGATATAGGATACAGGGAAAGGGTGGCAATGAGAGGTTTGAACCAAGGGCAGGATACGATGATAAAACTTACACCCGCCTGAGACCCAGGACTTCGAGTTCTTTAAGTCACTAACTAGCTGAGTGAACCTGAAAGGGGAAATGGTGATTAAGTTAGCCAAGTATTCAATGATCCCTTTAGATGGTGACCCAGGGGGTGCCTAAATCCTGCCTGGACCCATTTTCCTCTCCTCCTCAAGACCTTTGAGGAAAAGAGAGAACAAAAAAAAAAGCATGGAGCACTACTTTTGTGAGTTCAAATCCCCATATAAAATAACACTGACCCAGGCTAGACCACACAGAGAACTCCTATCACCCATGCTAACACAAAGAACCTCATTCTCCTGACATAAAACTGGATCACAAGTCTTCCTGCTCTGAGAGAAAACAGTCCATTGTACACCCACCAGCACTGGATAAAATGGAGAAAAGCATATAAGAATTTTTGGAAAACATATCAGGCCACATCACGCCCTGACTTAAAGCCCATTAGCGGTTTCCCCCATGCAGAGAATGACATGCAAAGGCCTGCCACAAGGCTCTGTAGGGTCTGCACCTGCTCACCCCTGCCCCCATCCATCCTCCACTCATTCTGCTCCTTGCGACACCCCTCCACAGGCCAAGTTCTCACCACTTTGGAGCCTTTACTGATGCTGTTTCTTCTCCCTGAAAGGTTACTTCACTGCATCTTGACTTATTTCCTTCATAGCAGTTACTATTATCTGAACACATATGATTTATGATTTGTTTGTTTCTTGTCATCTGTTTGGCCTCCTAGATTGTAAGTCCCATGAGGACAAAAACCTGTCTTTGTCACTCACTGCTGTGTCTCCAGAACTCAGCATATATTGCAGAGAAGGCAGAGTATCCAGGCCTCCCCAAGTCCACCATGATGGAATGCTCTGGCCAATGAGATGGAAGAGGCTGAAGATGAGGAAAGGAGACAATCAGAGACACAGACCCAAACTCAGGGATGGCTGTGTGGTCTTGCTCTCACATGGCTCTACTAGGATACTTAGCTCACCGATGTCAAAGATGAAAAAAAAAAAAAAAGAAAAACCACATGCCTTTGCTGTGATGTTATCACATTGTAAGCTCCACCTGTGGAATTCAAAACCTCCTAAGGGTTCCTAACCTTGAAAGCCCATCAATCCTTCCCCTCCTCCTCAGGCATAAAGAACTGGTCTTCGATTCCAATCCATCCTTGAAGAAAAGTATGGGGAAGAAAGAGACAGATCTTAAGCTACCAGATGTGCCAACATGTAAATAAGACACTTAACCCTCTCTGGACTCCCACTTACTTTGTTTTTTAGACTGCATGACTTTCAAGCTCATTTGCAGTACAGAGTCTCCAATTTTATCTTATGAAAAAAGAACACAAGACTCCCCAAGGACTGATTCCCCAAGAAAGTGAAACAGTATGTCAAGAAAAGAACACGTATTCCAGGAAGAAACAAGACTGGGGGACATCCCAGCTCTACCACTTATTAGCTATGTAGCCTTGACTGTGGTTCTTAGCCTCTCTGAGGCTCAGCGTCCTCAACTGTCAAATAGGAGGATAATTCCTCCTTCCTTCTTAGGATGGTGGGAAGACAGGCCCCAGAACCATGTCTAATGCACAACTTATGTTGTGTGAAGGTCAGTCCCATCTTCTTCCCAAGCCCCTTCCCCAAACACACACCTGTCAGCACAGCCTACCAGGATAAGCAAGAGATTTCAAGTCTGAGGGAACCCTAGTCCACCATACAATCTGCCAAGTGTCATGACAACCCACTCCCAACTCCATGCGGGAAATGCCAGACATGGTTCCCCACTTCTCCATCCTCCAAGAGGATCTTCCATTTCTACATTCAAAGCCTGGAAGTAGCCAATACTGTAGATGCACCAAAGGGCCATGTTTAAGCCCAGTTTGTTATGCCCTTCACAAGTGATATGTGCCTAGGAATTTGAGGGAGAACAGCCAAACAGAATCCAGAGGTTCAGGGAAATCCTAAATGAACGAGCCATGCACAGGTGAACAGGGAGGCTGCACTACACATGTTGGCCTGAGGCTTCTAAACCTCTGTGGGGTTGGGCTGTAGGTAACCGGACAGCTGGGAAAGGCAGTCCAGCCTAGTTATTCAGTGCATGGCCAGGGTCAAATCTCATATCTGCCATGTTCTACATGTGTGAGCCTCTGCTCCCCTTTCTCTAAAATGACCTAATAATAGTACTCACCTGGTAGGGTTCTTTTAAGGTTAAGATAATGTGTGTACACACTTAGCACACAATAAACATGACATGGTAACATGACATGTGACATGGGTAAGCAGAATACGGCAGACACTCACGGAAGACTAGCTGTTGATTAGTAATTTTTGGGTTGGCATGTTCCTTGATTAGGTTCAAAGGATATACCATGCAAATATCTCAAAATCACTCAGTCCTTCAACATCTATTAGATGCTAGATGTCTGGCCTTTGGAGAGCTTGTGACCCACTGAAAATTCAGTTTAGCTCAGCTCAGCATTTAGCAGACACCTCCTCCATGTCAGGCCAGGGTTGAGAACTCAGGGGTGAAGGAAGGGATGCTAAAACAAAGCAGATGTGGACAGACCAGCAGTGGACCATCATGGGAGCAGCCTGCTCAGGCCATCACACAACCAGCCATCCCCAGCCTTGAGAACTTCATTTCTTCCCTCGGTTTCATTACATCTCCTATCACTGCACCAAGACCTTTCAAGTCTTCCCACTTTATACCCTTATTATCATGCTCCTGATATTCCACATTCACTGACACTTAATCAAGGTGTTCTGCTGGTTTATTACAAAACCTTCCAGGTGATCTATTTCCCCTTATCTGGGAACTCCACCACAATGGCCACTGGTGTTTCAAAAGATCTTCCCAAGGTATCATTTCACTTGTTCCTGATAATAATTAATTTTAAGAACTGATCAAGACGTTCAGGAGAACCAGACTTTGAAAATTGATGGCCAGAGATGTTTATCGTGACAACCAGACCTTTGTAAGATGTTACAAGCTGGCTTGCTGCAGGAAGAGGGGAAAGGCTGCTTTGTGATAACCATCTCAGTGGCTGCATAGATCACTGCTATCAAAATCTGTTACTAGTTTAATTATTCCCAAAAAGTTCCAGTTTATGCCCATTGGATAATTGGCCAAGAAGACATCACTGCATTTTAATGGAGCCAACAAGTTTTAAATAAAAACTAAGCCCCACACAGCCTGGGGCACAATGCAAAGGGCAGGCAAGCAGAATGGGTGCTGACTCCAGCATTCAAAGCCCTGAGCAGAGCTCCAGGTAGGAGGGAGCATGCCTCCTGGGCACCAGCCAGGGCATGGTCAGAGATATCCCATGCACATGCGACAGTGGCTTTCTCTCCTTAGAGGCCTGGATGGAAAGTGAAGGGGCAATGAGCTGTACGACGGAAGATGTCAAGAAGGTGTGTACATGCAGAAAAGGCAGAAGTGCTACCTTGAGCAAGCTTCACAGATAAGCACATCAAGTGTGAAGACCCTAGAAAGGGCATTTGCTAGCATCCCACTTTAGATAAAACCCAGAATCACATCACATATTCCTATGCTCCTTGGTACCAGTGGAAGCATGGGTTCCATCCAGCAGAAAGATCTTCACCCAGCATGTTCCCAGCGACCAAGTGTAGTTCGGGGCCCTACTGAGATCCAGTGCAAGACAGGACCATGTTCCATGCCCTCAAAGTCCAGTAGGGGATACATGCCAATAAAACACTTGAAATAGGTGGTGTGTAAGCAGATGGAAGAGCTATTTAATCTAGATCAGGATTTAGCTGAGATTTCCCACAGGGGCCTCTGAATTGGGGCCTGAAGTGCGGGTCATGATGATCAGGTACCAGGCCCCTCAGGTCTCACACAGGTGTGGTGTGGCTTGAGCCATGTAAATGAGGACACTTCAAACAGAGAGTGACAATCTGCCAGAACACCACCATCCCATAGCTGTAATCCTCTCCAGGAAAAATCTAAATAGATTTTTAAGTGTTGAATATATGTCTCCCCCACTCTCCAGGCCTCACCCCCATGGTAAAGAAGAGGTGTGTGTGCCTGACACAGCTGCCAAGGAGAAAGAGGAATGTGGACAAAAGCCACTACAGGATTCTGTGATGCAGAGCCCTCAGACTCCACATGACCCCCAAGATAAACAATCCACCCCAACGACAAAGGATTGAGGGAAATAAGTACATGCCATGAAGATGAAGTGTGTGAGCCTAATCCAACAGTGACCTCATGTATTACTTGTCTTACCAGAATATCATTTTCTAGGACCACAATCCCCACTCAGCTCAGGTGAAAATGCTTATTCACCAGAGCACAGGTTTGCACCCAGAAGGCCCACTGTACCTCAAGATCTCACTGACAAGTGGCTGGAGCAGAGACGATGCTGCCGTCTAATTTCTGCCCACTGGGTGCCTCACTCCAAACTGAACATAAAGCAGCGACAGAGAAGAAGTTGGGCCAGAGTGAAAAATTAGTTGGATTTCCAGTCTATAGCCAACAAGCCTGAATAGGTGACACATGGGAGACAGGTATGTGTGAGGAGAAGCTGCCGACCCAAAATTTGCTACTTTTGACATTAAGGAATTAGTGAACAACTGCAAGCCTGTCTGCTTCATCTTGAGGAGGAACACAGGGGAAGCCCAGGTCTCTGCCTGCAAAGTAGAATCCCCAGGCCAGCTGGAAGAAAACTTGCTGACTTGCTGAGAGTCCCTGAGCACAGAAGGACAAACTGACTCCAGGTCCTCAGAAGAAACCTGGTAATGTCACTGGAGTGTCCACCAGCATCTGGGACCCCAGGCAGGGAGAGTGTGCTTCCAGCTCACCGTCCTCAAGTACAAGAGATGGAGATGTCACCCTACAAAAGAGTGTGGCCAGTGTACTGACATACATGTGCCAGAATGTCCTCCACTGTCCTGTAAGGGAGGCCTGGGCAAAGGAACTCAGTTTCATTCAACGAAAATTTGGAAAAGAGAGGCCAAGTGTACTCTGATCATGTGTCTTGGTCTTTATGTTTCAACACATGAGCTGCCCCAAATCTAGTGATAAGTGGTAAGAAGTTACTTTTGAATACAACGTGGACCATGGGATTCTATTTTTATGGCATCTTAAATATTCATTTTTGGGGAGTGCTGTACCAACAAATTATAGCCATCATCTCACCTTGGATGGACAACTGTCTACGATTACCTTATTTTGTAATTGAAAACCCTAGCTCAAAGCTCTTCTTGGGTGATCCTGATGAATACAGACTACATAGATTCCCAGGGGCCAGATTAAGCATTCCTAGTGCATCCTTAATTTCCCCCCCAAGATTCTACTTCATTCTGAATATGAACCATCAAAAAATATCAAAACACACATGTAAACACTAATTCTCTTTTGCTTGTGACAACTGAAAAAAAATCACAAGCAAAAACCAAACACATATATACACAATGCATGATTTCACTAACTTCTCTTTTTGCAAAAGTGACTTTGATACCAAACATATTAAGAAGTTGATAATTAAGGGTGAGTGGCTAGATGGAGGGTATTTATATTTACGACCTGGTAGCTCCAGCTGCCTTCCTAAAGGTTCTTCTTTGCTACACCTACTCATTCCCAGCTCCTGGAATGAGCTCCATCTTGCTGGAGCACAAATCACAGTCCCCCACCCTACCCCATCCCCACCAAAACCTGATATAGATTCCTGGCTTCTCTGAAACTACCACCTTTGGAGGGAGCTGTACCACACCTAGATCTTACAGTCCTACAGGGAGATCTGCCTCCAGATTGACCTCAGCCCCAAATACCTGAACAAACCTTTACCCCTCACAATCCTGAAATACCAAACAATTCATTCTGAGCCTCTACTTATTCCCATCAACAACCAGTTTGCTAATCACCAGGGTCCAACAAGTATGTGGATGACAAAAGGCTATGTTTAGTCAATGAAAAATACTCTTGTTATTTTTGAAAGATCACCCTTGCTACACTCATCCATTCTCCCTAAATCCTGCCTCTAATTTGCCTTAACCAAAATTAGAGCACTTGCAGGTCAAAGAGCCCACCCTAAACTAATGGTTCAATAAAAGATCATCTATACACCAATTATGAGAAATGATTCCAAATGGAAAAAAAAATAAGAGAAAATCCTTTCTCCAACTCATAATGGTCTGAACAAATTTAATATAGAAGAAGAAAAAATTCATTCTGAGAGGTCAGGCAGAATGGACTTCTTTCCTATCCTACTCCATCCTTTCCAACAGTATCTGCAATCTCGAACTCTCCTGCTCCCTGCAAGCCCACTGGCTGGGTCAGAGGGACAAGCAGGCTAGTGTCCCCAGGCGGTGAAGGACAGTGACCAAACATGCCTGTCCTTTGTCACTAACCACCTTTCTCATTTCCCCTTCTGCCGAGCCATCTGCAGGAAAATGTCAACATGTGCTGTAGGGAGAAAATGTATTTGCTAATTTATGTGCTGGGTAAATTCACTTATTCAGTAGAATAATAAAAATGTGACTGCTCACCACCCTTTCCTTCGAGAGTAAAGACATCTTTATTAATGATTTTAAAACCTGAAGAAACAGCAATGCTTGCTCTGTTTACATTTCCCTATATTAAATGCAAGACATTCTCTTGCTGGTGGCAAAACATCGAAAGTACCCTTCTGGTCATGATTTATTGCTGGAGGAATTTTATTAAATTGGGATGTGACCATGTGTCTAGCTATCAATTACATCACTGGGAAAAGAAAACAACAGAGATTTACATTTTCAGTAATTCCTGAAATAAGCACTCTCTGTTCCTGGAGGTGTTAGAAAATATTTTCCAAGACTTTGTATTTTAACCCCCTAAGGTCCAGAGCTTAAAACGTTGCATATGCTGCTGCTAACCAAAGTCATAGATGATCCTAGTCCCCCTCATACTAACTGGAGGATATTAAATCCTCTCCCCCATGTGCTGTAGCTTTGCTGATCAAAGCCTGTTCTACCACAGACCTCCTTGATTCTGAATTTGGCCTGAATCCACAAATGAACATTCAATTAGGACCAGAAAAGCATTCAGATTTGGGCTAGCACAGTTATAAGTAAACTGGAAGAGGGGATACAGGATGGCATTTTTAAGTCCTAATTAGAGGACTTAAATTTGGGGGGTTAAATTTCAGTAGATAAAGAAAAAAAGGTATTTCTGTATAAGTATGTAAACAGAGGTTTATTAATAATTCCTGGACTAAGTAAGAAGGTGACACAGATAGAGAAGGTCCCTAGTGTTAGAGATTCCTATCATAAAAGGCAGTCCCTTCATATTACAAGCACACAAATACTTCTGAATTGAATCAATGCTACTGGCAACTCACTGGGCTGGCTTTTAAAATAGGATTTGTGAGAGAGTAGGGAAAATCCAACCCACGTGTTTACATGGCTATTGAAGGTTACTAGTAGAAGGAAGAACTATGAACTCCATAGGTCCAGGGTAGAATGACATACACCAAATATAGAAGAAAGGGTCCCTTAAGTTGCAACCAAGGTGATAGCTAGGTCTTGCCTTCTCCCTCCATTGAAAAGAATAGTGGACACTGTTTGGATCCCCATATTGCCTGGGGTAAATAGGCAATTCCTTGCTCCAGACACCACATTCCAGAAGTTCAACTTCAATAAACAATGAACCAGAAAGCCACAACTAGATAATCTTTAACTGGTCAGTTGCCCAAATAAATCAAAATTAAAGTAAAGGCCGTTATTTTCATAACCCAGAGTCTGGTAGCAAGCTCACCTTGCTTTTGGAAAAAAGACCAACTTCTGCTGAACTACATCCACTTACTTTCCTGTTAATTCAACTGAATGAAAAACTCATTAGATAGGACACCTTGGCAACCCTGACAAATCATATACTCGTAAACACTATAAAATCGCAGGTCATCTCAATCACTCTTAAAAATCTAAGCAGATAAAAACCATAAATCCACAGATCTGAGAACTTGAATGACCCACAAGTACAAGTAACAGGAAGAAAACTGCATAATCAATTGCACAAAACCAGTAGTAAACAGAAAATCTTAAAAGTAGCTGGGGGGTGGGGGGACGGGTGCGAAGATGTCACATAGAGACGAAAAATAAAAAAATTTTTAAAAACAAATTTCTTCATGGAAACAACACAAACAAAAATACAGAGGAGCAACATCTTTAAACCACATAAAGAAAAAAAAAACTGTCAACCTAAAATTCTATATGTGGAAAAAAATGTTTTTCAAAAATAAAGTTGAAATAAAAAATTTCTCAGACAAAAGCTGCAAGAATTCCTCACCATCAGACCTCAAGGAGAACAAATATTAAAAAGCAATAGGCAGAAGGAAAACTACCCAAATGTAAAGAGAGACCTACACAATAGAGACCTATTGGGAAATAGTAACTGCATGGGCTATCGGAATCAACAGTTACATAGATTAATTGCTTCCTTACAGTAATTATCTTGTTTAAAATGTGTTTTAACCTTTTAGCTCTTGGCTGTATATTTTACCTCTTGCTTTCTGATACTGTCTTGAACTAAGCAGAAGACCAAAAGAAGAGCTTTATATAATACTGTTCAAAGATAACATAACTCAGGACTCCAGAAAATCTATTATTCTCCCTAAAGAGCTAGAAAACTGAGGGAAATAAAATACACAATGGAAGAAGCAATCTATAACTCACTGAAAAAAATCAGAAAGCTAACAGAAATAATATGAATGAGAAACTGCCAAACATTTTCCCAATGTCTTTGTACTACTACACACCGTTGAATGCAATCTAGCAGAGTTTGAGGTATTCCACACCTTCATCAACACCAGGTACTGTCAGTCTTTAAATGTTATTCACTATGTTGGAAATGCAACAGTAAATTACTATGGCTTTGATTTGTAATTCCATGATGACTAACAGTTTTTATCTCTTCATGTGTTCAATGCTCATTTGTAGATCTCCTTTTATGAAGTTTTGTTCCAATCTTTGGCTCATTTCCTAATTGGGTTGTCTTCTCATTATAAAGATGTAATATTTCATTACATATTCCACATTCAAGTCTTTTGTCATACACATATACATGCATGCACACACACACACACAAAAACATACACACACATAGAAATATTCTCCCAGCCTCTGACTTGTTTTTCAATTTCCTAATGAGCCCTTTCAAAGAGCATAAGTCCCAAGCTGGAAACAAACCAAATGTCCCTCAACAGATGAATGGATGAACAAAATGTTATATCCACACAATGCAATACAAATCAGCAATAAAAAATAATGGATTACTGATATACACAATAGCATGAACAAATCTTTAAAAAATGATACAAGGAAGCCAGACATAAAACATTACATACTGTATGATTTCATTTATATGGTGAAACTTATGTACAGTGACAGAAGTACATCAGATCTCCTGGGGCTGGGGAATTGACTGCAAAGGTGCCAGAGGAAACTTATGGTAATGGAAATGTTTTAAATCTTAATTTTATTGGGGGCACATACGTGGCTCAATCAGTTAAACATTCAACTCTTGATTTCAACTCAGGTCATGCTCTAATGGTTTGGGAGTTTGAGCCCCATGTCGGGCTCCATGCTGACAGTACAAAGTCTGCTTGGAACTCTCTCTCCCTCTCTCTCTCTCAAACTAAATAAGTTTAAAAAAATAAATCTTAATTTTAGGGGTACTTATGAAGTTGTTAAAAGTAAAACTATAATTAAAATTGGCAAATAGTATTGCATGCAAATTATTCCTCCATAAAATTGATTTTTAAAAGTCAGTCTTCCCTGTTATCAGTATGGACTTTCTTTTCTAAAAGTTTACCAAAGAGTCTATCTACATTCATAACTATGAAAGATCACACTTCAAGATATAAAGATGCTGGCTGCTCCTATTTCTATCGACTATTTCTAGAACGCTTTCACAAGGCTAATATTTTAAACCAACACTTAAGATTGGGCTTAGCACAATGAATGGCCTTACCAAGTGAAGACACATTTATTACTAATGTACTTATTGATCTGCCCTGGTTGTTTATGATCCAGAGTCCCATAAAGCCATTGGTATGGCAAAAGACAATGCTGCTGAAGACATGGCAGAAATATTCAACATAAACATATCCTACTGCATAAAATCTCCTTCCATGTCTGTCTTCCCATCTGTATCACCACACAAACAACCTTTCCAACCTGCAAAAGAGAATGACCTGGAATTCTGCTGCAAAATTCATCTCTAAAAACCAAAAACGGTTTGCATTTTCGGAAGCAAAGAGCAATTCTCGTCATGTTGATGAATCATAATACAACAGAGCCCTGCAGGGTACTGAGGCTTGTCCAGGCATCTGTGTTCACACCCCAGATCCTGAAGGCTGATAATGCATCTATAATTCTAGTTTACCAAACCATGTAAGCTCCAAGCGGAGCTTCTCGCACTGGGAACAGCTGTACTACATTTCAGTAGGGAGCACAGCAAACCGCAGCATATAACATGGTGTATATTTTCTGGAGCATTGATTTTACATGGAAATTTAGAAAGAATAAAAAAATTCTTATGGTAAAAACAGTCATGCTATATTATGGAATAGAAAGAAATATTCATATGATTAGTTAAGATTTTAAAATGACACTTCTAAGACATTTCCTACCCTCTATAGCTGCTTCAGATTAAACTCCAAAAATCCTCAAACTCCTTTAGGGTTCACATTCCCTTTTCTATACTGTTAAGGGTACATTCCAGAACAATAACAGAAAGCTGGGGCACCTGGGTCGCTCAGTCGGTTAAGCGTCTGACTTCAGCTCAGGTCACCATCTCACGGCATTGTGGGTTCAAGCCCTGCATCCGGCTCTGTGCTGACAGCTCAGAGCCTGGAGCCTGCTTCAGATTCTGTGTCTCCCTCTCTCTGCCCCTTCCCCAGCTCATGCTCTGTCTCTGTCTCTTGCTCTCAAAAATAAACATTAAAATTCTTCAAAAAAAAAAAAAAAAAGGAACAATAGCAAAAAGCCTGCCAAAGAAACCCGAATAACAACAAAACTATTAAACAGAGGAGGATCAAAAAACCAAGCTCCTGGCATGTTTCTAGACCCCCACCAACTCATTCTAGACCAGTGGCTCTGCAGCAGTCAGGTGTGACACTCAACAGCCACAGCTTTAACTCTGGCTTTTCCACTGCATCTCTATGATACTACTTCAAAAGAACAACCATAGTTTTTTGCATTCATGAAATAGAGATGACAATAATACCTAGTTTATAAAGTACAAAGTTAGATTATCTGGCCAATATAAGTAATCAATATATGTTAGCTGCCTATCATCGTTGCTGTTTTATTATTGTTCTTAATCTCTATAGACCATAGCATAAACTTTACATATCAACTGCAATCCACTCAGTAATGGATTATCGACTATTCACTCTCAGATGCAGAAGGAGGTAATGGGAAATATAGGCACTCAACCTGGATGCACAGGCTTTCAGGAATTTTTTTTTAATTTTTTTAATGTTTATTTTTGAGAGAGAGACAGAGACAGAACGCAAGCAGAGAAGGGGCAGAGAGAGAGGGAAACACAGAATCCAAAGCTGCTCCAGGCTCTGAGCTGGCTGTCAGCACAGAGCCCGACACGGGGCTAGAACCCACGAACCCTGAGATCATGACCTGAGCCGAAGTCGGACACCTAACCGACTGAGCCACCCAGGCGCCCCTCAGGAATTCTTATTGAGACATGATATACTCCTTGGGTATCAACTGACATCTATAAAAGAAATAAGGACTTTTTCTAGCTGAGCTTCAAAAAGTGACCCAAAGCAAGCTCTGGTCTTCAGTTCTGCAGTACAGATGAGCTTAAGAACTAACTCAATCCTTCTGAACAAACCTAAGACCAATTTACAACTCTGAGTGCCCACTTATATATTCATATACAACAAGAATATCTATGATCAAGAAGAACCTATCATCCACACAAGGCGGAGCCTGCATGCTGAGTGGAAACCCCCAAGAGACTAGCACCAATCAGAAGTCTGCCTTACAAGTACAGAATGACAGCCAAGACAGTGGCATGTTCTCAAGGGATGTTTCTAACAATGACAATCCAGTGAGTTATTCTCCTACATTTCAAGTATGTTTCTACTTAAAGAATTTAGATAATCTTCCCTAACAAAATATTGGAAAATTCCTATTGTATGTAACCTCAGTTTCCTTAAACCTCATCAATGGATCTTTCCCCAGAGCCTACCCCAAAATGATGTGAGATCTCTAGGTTCCAAATTCCTCATCTAGTTATTTCTTAGAATTCCTGGGAGTAAAATACATATGTTCACAAATAATCCTTCCCATTATTTGGCTCCCCCTTATTGCTGTGTGGTACCTGAGCAATACCCTCAGATTGCTGATATCTCTAAAAAGGGCGCAGTCTCTATCCAAGGGCTTAAGGCCATCAATGCAGAAGGTTTACTACAATATTGCTGTGTGACAGAATGAGCTAGTGGTCCATCAAAGATTCATCTCAAAGATAAGTGTTGCTAAGCAGCTACCAAGACAAAGACTTAATTCTCCAGCCCTCTTTGCATCTAGGTGGGACCACATGACTAATCCTAACTAATGAAGTAGAAGTAATGTACATCCTCTCCAGAAGGCTACAAGAAGAGGGTGTGCATTCTCCATACCCAAATGCTGTCTCTTTCCCCATCTGCCAGGGGACACGTGTTAAAAATAGTAAACTCTCTAATAGCCTGGGTCCCTGAAGGACTCTGGGAAGCAGAGATTTGGGGATTTGACTCTTACAGGAGCCACCATCACCTCAGCTACCACACTGTGTTCACTGTTGGAGTACACAAAACCCTGGGATGCTGGGGCCCCAAAGCAATGTGGATTGTGCTCACAAATATTTCCACTGCCCCCACGAAAACAGGTTGCTTCTTTAGAAGAAACTTCTAGAGGAAACAAACAAAGCAGTGGCCATGTGAGGAACAAGCTAAGGATACAGAGGTGGGCCAAGATCTTTCTCCCTTGTTTTCTCACAAAGGCCTAGCCAGTGTTTGTTGGTCATGGACTTCCCTATTAAGTAAGATACCCAGCAGAATAAGGGGTCTCTGAACTGTAGTCTCACTCAGAACACAGAAATAACTTAAACCATCATAAAAGCCAACACTTGGGCTTCTGAGCGAGTCCTATCACCCTAGGCAAAGTTCAGTTGCCATGTTCTAAATCACTGCTGTGCCAGAAGCAACCTCCCCCTACATGTGTCCTAACTGTAGAGCCCAGAAGTCTTCCCTTTCTGTGTAGGGGATAGACATGCTAAGCCATGAGCTGTACAATCTGTCCCCTGGGACCAAGACCAGACATACCTATCTCTTTATTACCTTAGCCAGACTCAGCTTACAAATGGGTGAGCACTTGCAGATGAGAGAGAAGGTGGAGATGGCAGTGACAGAAGTGAAGCTGAGATGGTAGGCTTTGTGCTTTACATAGCCAAGAGCCTTGAGAAGAGTTAACCAAGAGGGCGCTAAGACACAATCACATCTGTGTTTCACGAGCATAGTCATGTGGGGAAAATGTAGAGGCAGGGAGATGAGTTAGGAGCCTGTCACTGCCAACTAGTAGAAATGGCCACATGGGATCCAGTCCCCAAACTATCCTTCCACACAGCTACCTCAATTGCTCCTGCATGCACTTAAGGTTTGTTGGGACGCATGGAATATAAGATTCCTTTACTTTGGTTGCATCATCCATTCTCATTCTGCATCTTTCCCTCAAAAATGTGCAAGCTCTGTCTACTCACTGAAAGGGAGCTTTGTGTCCTCCCTCAAATGCACTTTAAAGGAGGAGTTAGCCTTCCCTGTAAGGTAAGCGTCTGCCCAGTGCCCTGTCCTTCTGATTCTGGCTCTCCTCACTGATCCCTAGCCTGCCACCACCCATCCCCAATTAATAATCAATCTGAACTATGGGAGCTGTTGATACCTTTCTCCCCAATCCCCCTACCTTGGGCTAAAATATCAAATCCTACTGATTCTACCTCCTGAATCTGTCTCAAGACCTTCAACTTCCACCCCTGTTTCTACATGGCTGCCACTTAATCCAAGCCAGTAGCTCCCCGATCAGAAGGACGAAAGGAACACCCTTCTCTCCTGGAGGCACCACCTTATTCTTGCTTCCTCCAACCTACTTCCCATAAGGCAACCAAAATGATCTTTTTAAACACTTAGATGTGATTGTGGCCCTCTCTATTTAGAACCTTGAGGGGCAGCTGGGTGGCTCAATCAGTTAAGCACCTGATTTTGGCTCAGGTCATGATCACACAGTTCGTGAGCTGGAGCCCCAAGTCTGGCTCTTCACTGACAGCGGGGAGCCCACTTCAAATACTCTGTCTCCCTCTCTATCTGCCCCTCCCCTGATCACATTCTTTTTCTCTCTGTCAACAATAAATAAAAATAAAAGAAATATAAAACTTTGAGCAGTTTGCTTTTATTCTTACAGAAAATACAAATCTCCATGGGGTGTTTGCAACAACATAATGATCTATGGGGTCCCTGACTACCTTTCCAGGGGTCTTTTTGCCTTTCTCATCCTCTTACTACAGATTAGCCTTCTCCTTTCAGTTCCTGAAATGCCACAGGATTCTAACTTTCCCGGGACATTCTGTCGCTGGGAATATGCATCTGTGACCATATCCACCATCCTGTCCTTGCTCCCATGTATCCTTTATCTCTGTTAAAGACACAGCTCGTCAGTGAAGCCCTTCAAGCCCACACCTATTTCCACATGCCATCAGTTCCCTCATTACATATAAGAGACATTACATTGTGCTCTGAATACAATATAACTACATGATATAAATTAAGTATAAATAACTATATGTATGTGAAATACGTATAATCCTATTACATCATACTTTTCCTTTCACAATTGTAATTAAATTCCTGTTTGGCTAACTGTTTAATAGCTGTCTCCTTCACTGGAACCTAAGCCCCACAAAGGCAGGAATGGGCTTAACTTGCTCAGTGTTATCACCTCAGTGCCTACAACATCCCCAGCACACAGCAGACCCTCAGGAAGTCTGAAGAGGCACAATAAACTCAGTCTTCCCATGTAAAAGATGAAAAGACTGAGGCCCAGATAGAGGAAGGGACCTTCCCAAAGTCTTACCATCTTTGTCAGAGCCACAGTTTAAACCTTGAACTCTTAATCCACAGTTTAATCCCTGGCCACACACTGACGTCTAAGTCACTCTAGCCCCAAGAGATCGATCCACTTATAATCCAAAGGAGAGTGTAAATCCTGAACTAGAGGGACCAAAGATCTGTGTTCAAATCCTGAGCCTGGCACTTAAAAGATTACAAGGTTGTGGTAGAAATAAACAAGGCCATGTGTAGGCTATTATTAGTGCAGGATCAAGCACACACTATCCTCCCGGGGAGGAAGCTATTCCTAGGATAGCTCGTGAAGTGTGTTCAATTCCCATGCAGTGGTCTCCATCAGGCCAGAAGAGTCCATGCCCTTAGCAAGGCAGGAAAGTATTTCCTGATGAACAGTTGCTGCTCCCTCCAGGCGGCAGCAAACAGTGTTCAATGAAGATGATAAACACATGACACGGATCGTACCACACAGATATGTGTTCATCATCAGGCACACCTGCCAGGTGTTAAAGATGGCATTGCTGGCTACCTGATTTCTGCCAGCCATGCATTTGTGAGGAATTTAAATTATGATTTAAATTTACTCATAGCATTATTATTGAATATACCAAAGCCTCAATTCTAATGTGGGCAAAAGAGTTCATCCATCAGCCTACCTCATACTCCGTCAATGTCCAGACAGCCTCAGCCTCATACAGGGAAGTCTGCATCCTGGAAGCTTTTCACCAGGATATGATTGTAATATGTAATGGCATATTACAATGATGTTTCAGCCAATTCTGTAATCCCCTATTTTTTTTCACCCATGATGCTTCAGGCCCTGTGTGAGGCCCTAGGGATTCAGCAACGATGAGACACAGCCTCTGCTCCAGGAAGCTCACAGTCTAGTGAACTACACTTACAAAGCACTTTATAATCTACTAAGTGATTTCACTTAAACCTTCTACGCATCTTTCCTGGTATTTTTTTGGTCATTGTCTATGCCTTCCTTGATCTGAGAAGATTTTTAAAATTTGTTTCCAGTTAAAATTAGGCAGAGGAGCTTAATTACTTACATTTTGGCTTTAGGATTCTAAGTAGGGAGGAACAAATCCTGAATTTCACTAAAAATGTACAGTGTGGCAGACTGTTGAACTGCTGCCCAAAAGCCATTGCAAACCCCATTTTCCCTCACTGTCTCTCACCAGGACACTTGCCAGCCTCCCTTGTAGTGAGGGGTCATCACACAACCTAGCTCTGGCCATTCACTATCTCTAAGAATCTGTTCCAGGGCTTCTAGGACCACCTTTGCTCTGATTTTAAGAAAAGACAGCTCCAGCTGCCTTGGCCCTTATTCCTTCTGTCTTCACATCAGAGAGATGTAATGCTTGGAGCCCTAACAGCCATCTTGCAGACAGGAGGCAGTGAGGAAGCCAGAAAGGAAAGAACCAGCGTCACTCTTGTTGACATTGTTGAGCCACTGAGACGATGACAGTGGCTGTATCCCTTCAGACAACTTATTCACTTAAAAAAAAAACAGAGACTGGTTGTTTAAAACACTGAAAAAGAAGCTTTCTGTTTCCTGCAGCCACAGAGTCCTGGAATCCATAGTTCGGGGAATGACTGAGTACATGCCTTTTAACTAGACACACGTGGGCTCACGTGCCGGTTCAATGATTCGCAACACAAGTCCAGACAAGTCATTTAATCCCTAAGACTTTAGCTGTTTCCATTTTTTATGAGATAAAAACACTGTAACTGTCGGCAAGAAGGTGAAAGGATGCACCACTATGGAAAACAAGGTGGTGGTTCCTCAAAAAATTACACATGAGATTACCTTATGAAGTAGCAATCTCACTTCTGGGTGCATAACCACAAGAAATGAAAGCAGGGACTGGAAAAGCTATATGCACATCCATAACCACAGCAGCATTATTCACAAGAGCCAGAAGGTGGAAGCAGCCCAAGAGTCCATCAGCAGGTAATAGGATAAACAAAATGTGAGGTATGTACAGTGGAATGGTATACAGCTTTAAAAAGGAAGGAAATTCTGACACATGCTACAACATGGATGAAACCTTAAGACATTATTATACTCAGAGCAATAAGTGGGTCATAAAAGAACAAATACTATGTGATTCTTTCCATGTGATGTAAGTCATCAAATTCCTTGAGACAGAAAGCAGAATGGTAATTGTCAGGGGCCAGGGGGAGAGGGAAATAGTGCTTCCATTGTGCAAGATGAAAAAAGCTCTGAGGTGGATGGTGTGATGGTTTCTCTTAATGTGAGTTCAGTTAAGGTCACTGAACTGCATACTTAAAAATGGTTAAAGTGGTAATTTTATGTTACCTATATTTTAACCATTTTTAAAAATAATTTTATTAAAAAAATAAATGATTTTTTAAATAGTTTTAGAGATTAAATAAAATGAAAATTTGTTAATGAATTCAGAGCTTGTCAGACCATACCACCACACATAGCTTATCAGGATGACCACCAGGGCTGGGTCAAGACCTACAATATTTGACCCCTTGTGGATTTGTCCCAGATCAAGGTATCTACAAAACGCTTCACTCATGGAGCAAACAGGCACCATCATTTGTCTCTCTAGGAAATCAAACATGAGTCAAACGGTTTCCTGCCCTGAGGAAGACAAAAAAATTTTCCACAAAGAGCCACATTACAGGGTCTAATGTAACACCTGCTCCAGAGGGTGATGAAAAAGAAAACGTACCTTCAGAGGTCGGAGCCACTGCTCATGGCTTGGGAATCTGAGAAATGCCTCAAAGGAGAGATGGCACTGGTGCTGAGGAAGGAGCACATTTACTGCAGAAGAAAAGGGGTTTCTCAAGACCCCTCCAGCTAGCAGTAACAGCAATGTGACCCAAGATGGCAGACCACTCCACCTGGCTGGAAGGAATTGGGCATTAGGATGAACAGGAAAGATGAAAGCCAGACAAAGTCCCAAGCACCAGGCAGGAAAGTTGTACTTTTGTTTCACAGAGGAGGGAAGGAGATAAAGATGTGTGTTTGTATCCACAGTACACACACCAAGCTAACTCACTCAGTGGCCAGGAGTATCTGCAGAGATACCAGATGGCTACCAATGTTTACTGAGGTCCCACTCCACAGCCGAGACCCTCTCCTGTGGACTACTGATACCTGGACTACCTGCCAGGACAGTAAGGAGTCACAACAAACACAAAAGGACTTCAGTTACTGATCGGCACCCTGGGCCAGTCCTAGCCCCCCCAGAATCCTTTATCACACATGATCCCAGATGGTATCTGCCCAGACAGAATAGGGCTTCCTCTCTGAAGAAACACTGGCCCATCTACCTCCCAGAACGACCCCGATCTGGGCATCCGGCTTCTTGAGAGCATCTGCCCATGTCCTTCTCCATATTCAAGGCAACCAAACTAGCCCAAATAATTGAGGAATAAAAGCAGAAAAATGGACAAGGAGATCTAAGACAAAAAAAAATTATTCAATTCAGTCCAATTTTAAGAAATCATTTCAGAGGCGCCTGGGTGGCTTAGTCGGTTAAGCGTCCAACTTTCGCTTAGGTCATGATCTCGTGGTTTGTGGGTTCGAGCCCCACATCGGGCTCTGTGCTGACTGCCAGCTCGGAGCCTGGAGCCTATTTCAGAGTCTGTGTCTCCCTCTCTCTCTGACCCTCTCCTGCTCACGTTGTCTCTCTCTCTCTCTCTCCTAGAAATAAATTTTAAAAAAATATTTAAAAAAAAAAATTATTTCAAAGTTCTAATTGTTGTAAGTGATGAAACAATTCATGACAGAAATTGCAATTACCAAAGAAATGATCTGTTCTGCAACAGCAATTTTAGTGACATTTATAACACACAAGAAATCATGAAGCTTAATTATTTGAATTTACTGGGGCTACAGATGCCGTGTTGAAATCTAATTAAATAGATCCACCAAAACTGGCCAGCTGAAGAAATGGCAAAGTTGCTGAACCGTGCACTGGTTTTTAAAAGCAGTTCGTGAACAGCCTCTAAATAGGCAGTGAGTAATGATCTATCTTTCTCCCTCAACTGTCATTTGAAAAAAAAGAGACATTTCTATATTGATCTTCAGTCCTTCACAATAGAAATTACTTCACCTCCTAAAACACAACCCCCATTCCAATGATCTTCAATAGATCTCCAGGATAAATGGAAACTCCCTCACTACTTACCTTTCAGGTCTTATATCTAAACTCTACCAGGTCTCAAGGAAATAGGCACAAATCCTCAAGTGGCTGAGAAAAAGATTTCCTTCCTCAATTTTTTAAGAATGTTAACAGTCAAATATTAACAGCTTCAAGAAGTTCTGTAACTCCTGAAATATCAATGAGCTGCCTGTTTCAATACTAAGTATTCCATACGGATAAAATTCTGATTATAAAACTAATAAATGCTCAAAGAAGAAAATAGAGAAAACACCCAGAGTTATTAAAAAAAAAAAAGAGCCAACAATCCCACATATAACCATTTATAACCACATGTAACCATTTCATTCTCTTTCTTTCCAACGTATTTTCTTTTTTTAAAACTATAATTTATTGTCAAATTGGTTTCCATACAATACCCAGTGCTCCTCCTAACAAGTGCTCTCCTCAATGTCCA
The DNA here is from genome assembly GCF_008692635.1 of Crocuta crocuta. Classification (NCBI taxonomy): domain Eukaryota; kingdom Metazoa; phylum Chordata; class Mammalia; order Carnivora; family Hyaenidae; genus Crocuta; species Crocuta crocuta. The sequence goes on from NW_027530640.1 coordinate 9,985,524, forward strand.
TCACCCACTTTCCCCTCTCCCCATCCCCATCAACCCTCAGTGTGTTCTCTGTATTTCAGAGTCTCTTACGGTTTGCCTTCTTCCCTCTCTGTTTTTAACTATTTTCCCCTTCCCCTCCCCCATGGTCTTCTATTAAGTTTCTTAAGATCCACTTGAGTGAAAACATATGGTATCCAATGTATTTTCTAAGCATACCTAGTCTTTTAAATCACAACAAGACCATGTTATATTGTCTTATATTGTTTTATCATTAAACATTCTATCAAGCACATTTAATGGGACTTCTTTAAACAATCCCCTACTTCCATATTTATAGCTTCTTCCCACATTTTAAACTTTATCAATAAACTCACTAATATCCACCTATGTAAACCTGTATTTGGACCTCTAATTCCTTAGGAGGGATTCTCAGAAACTCACTCGTGGGACCCTGTTCATTGACTTCTTAAAGTTCCTAATAAGACGAAACAAATAGCTTCAAGTAAAAGTTATAACAATCTACATATCTACTGAGTCATGAATAGTTCAAATTGAGAACTATTTTTTTCTTTCCAAATGCATTTTTCAATTTTCAGTGCATGCCCTGCCAGCTTTTTTCATGTTTCCCTTGTTTTACAAATTCTGATACATTATTTTGTCCCAATTTTCATTAACATTACAATTAACATTAGGATCTTAAAGTGTCTTTTAAAACATGATTCTCTTAATCTTGATGAGGTCCCAATAGTTTATTTTTGCTCTTGATTCCCTTGCTTTTGGGGATGTGTCAAGTAAGAAGTTGCTGCGGTGGAGGTCAAGGAGGTTGTTTCCTGCTTTCTCCTCTAGGGTGTTGATCGTTTCCTGTCTCACGTTCAGGTCCTTTATCCATTTTGAGTTTATTTTTGTGCATGGTGTGAGAAAATGATCTAGTTTCATTCTTCTGCATGTTGCTGTCCAGTTCTCCCAGCACCATCTGTTAAAGAGGCTGTCTTTTTTCCATTGGATATTCTATCCCGCTTTGTCAAAGATTAGTTGGCTGTATACCTTTGGGTCCAGCTCTGAGTTTTCAATTCTATTCCATTGGTCTATGTGTCTATTTTTGTGCCAATACCATACTGTCTTGATGATGACAGCTTTGTAGTAGAGGCTAAAGTGTGAGATGGTGATACCTCCCGTTTTGGTTTTATTTTCAGTATTGCTTTGGCTACTCGGGGTCTTTAGTGGTTCCATACAAATTTTCTCCACACCCGAAAAACAAACAAAGAAGTATGCTGGTGCANTAAACTATTTGTAAAAAATAAAAAAAAAAAACATGATTCTCTTAATGAGCACACGTAGACCATTATATAAAAAGAACTTTTTGAAGGGAGCAATGTTGAAAGGCTGACAAGCTTTTCATGTTTACTAGCAATTTGTATTTCCTTTTCTGTTAATTACCTGCTTATATCCTTCATTAATTTCCATACTAGGGCTTTAGTATTGTTCCTATATATTTATATATTAATAGTATCCTTTGTGGCCTTTATTTCCAAGATATTTTATCAGCATTTTATTTTCTTGTGCAAGTCTTTTGATGTCTAGAAAGGTGGATTTTATATATAGTCGTTTTCCTCCTTTGAAATCTTATTTCTGCTGGCTCCCCCAGTAAAAGGGAGTTACCTCCAATTTTTCCTGGCTTTTTTAATGATGGCATTTAACCCTTTAATAGAACTAAAATATGTTTTGGTATATTTTGTGAGGAAAGGCTGCAATTCTATTTTTTCCAAGTGGTTAATTTAAAACCCTCTTTCATATTAGGCTCTATGTCTAGACTATTCTGTTCCATTCAACAGTATGTTTCTGCACTAATAAATACGTGGTCTTAATTAGCATAGTTTGGGTACATTTTATACCTGGAAATGCAAATCTCCTCTGATTATACACCATTTTCAAAATTTTCTGGCAATTCCAGCCAGTTTATTCTTCAAGAATTTGAGAATAATATGACATATTCCAAAAAAAGAAGAAAGAAAACCCCAGCTGAGACGTTGACTGGAATGGGGTGAAATGACACATTATTTTGGAAAGAGCTGACATCTTTATTACACTGAGAGAAACTGGCAGCACACACCTCCATTTATCAAGTCGTCTTTTATGTCAGTCAATAAATTTTTGTGATGTTCTTCATATGGATTCTGCAGCATTTCTTGTTATGTTATTCCTGTGTGTCTTACATATTTTGACTCCTAAGTGAACTACACCAAGTAAGCCAAGTCTGAAATGATATGCCCAAATTTCAATACCACAATGTGAAAGATAAGCTATCTCTCCAGAGCTTGACAGAGAGGCTCAGCATTCTGGAAATAAATCAAAAGAATGAATAAATGAGTGAATGAATTAGTGAATGATGAAAAGGTTCACAAGCCCTGGTGTCAGAGAAGAACTGGGTTAGCCTGACCATAAAGCAGATTCATGATGGATCTCTCAAGCTCAATGCCCATTTCAGATTTTTCAAAGGGCAGTTCTGTCCCTTATAGTACATTCTCCCATGACTCCTGATTACTTTCATCCCATTCCAAGGGGTAGGCACAGCCATGCCAAGGTCTTTCTTGGGAACTTCAGTTTTGAACAGAATGCCACTGGTCTTTGGAACTGAGTCAGGATGTTATCAGCCCTGTTGGATAATAAAAAGCTAAACCATGAGGTAACAATTTTACTGCAATACCATCTATATGCCATGCAATTTATTCACTTAAAGTGTGCAATTGTAGGGGTGCCTGGGTAGCTCAGTCACTTAAACGCCTGACTCTTGATTTTGGCTCAGGTCATGACCTCACAGTTCATGAGTTCAAGCCCCACATCAGGCTCCGCACTAACAATATGGAGCCTTCTTGGGATTCTCTGTCTTCCTCTCTCTGCCCCTCCCCTGCTCATGCATGTTCTATAAATTAATTAATTAATTAATTTAAAAAATGTAAAAAGTAAAGTATGTTTTGTAAACTATGGTTTGTCGTACCAAAGGGTGTGCAATCATAAAAATCCTGTAGTCAATTTAAGCTTTGTAAAAATTGTGGTAAAACATACTCAACATAAAATTTATCATCTTAACTATTTTTAAGTGTACAATTCACAGTGTTACTTGTACTCACAGTTTTCTACAATTGCTGGAACTTTTTCATCTTGCAAAACTGAAACTCTATAACCATTAAACCACACCGCCCTATTCCTCTCTCTTTTTGGCCCCTAGCAACCACCATTCTACTTTCCATTTCTATGAATTTGACTGCTCTAGATACTTCACATAAGTAGAATCACACAGTATTTGAATTTTTGTGACTGGCTTACTTCACTTAGCAAAATATTCTCAAAGTTTATCCATGTTGCAGCATATATCAGGATTTCCTTCCTTTTTAAGGATGAATACATTATAACCATTTTACAGGAGAAGAGGAGGAGGGAGAGGTAAGGAAAGAATAGACAAGGGCAGAGACCCGAAGTTGGGAGGCTTCTGTACCAGTCCCAGCAGGAGGTGATGAGGAGCAGAACTAGAGCAGTGATGGGGAGGAGAACTAACTGTAGACAACTTTAAGACATACCTTGGATTAATATACTTAAATTCATGCTATTAGATTCCTCCAGAGACATGGGATTGGGGGCTAAAGTAAGAAGGATTAACTGAAATTCTGATCAAGAAGCAATCAGGCCCCAGATGCCATCTGCCACTCTGCAGGGCTCAGTACTGCATTGTCAAGGCAAAACACAGCAGAGTGGATAGGAGAGGGTCTCTTCATTAAAGGACTTCAGACAGAGGTCAAAGGCTAGGGTACCTCACATAAGGGAGATAAGCAAACGGAGGAAGGTGCTGAAACAATCCCCCACCCCTCATCCCCACTGGCACCTATAAGGACTGGCAGCCCGATCTTCTTTTTCTAGGCAGGAATGCTAGGAGTCATCTCTGGAGAGCATGAGCAGACCAAGAGCAAAGACCTAAAGATATCAATACTAATTCCTTTTTTTTTTTTTAAGTTTATTTATTTATTTTGAGAGAGAGAGAGGGAGAAGGTGAGCACTAGTGGGAAGGGGCAGAGAGAGGCAGGAAGAGAGGGAAATGGAGAGAATCGCAATCAGGCTCTGCACTGTCAGCCCAATGTGGCCTCGAATTCAATGAACCATGAGATCATGACCTGAGCCAAAACCAAGAGTCAGTCACTTAAATTACTGAGCCACCCAGGTGCCCCTTAACACTAATTCTAAATCAAGGAGCCAGCCAGATCACCCTACAAAATGATTCAGGATCAACAAGCCACAGCTACATACTAAAGCCTCCAAAGAGCTTTGCAGTCCCTCTTACAGATGAACCAACGATGAGTGTTATTAAACAGTGGAAGAAAACCTTGAACATGAGAGACAAAGGCCAAAAAAGAGGGGAAAAGAAACTGATGAACTTGGGGGTGGGGGGGAGGACCTATAGGGAGGGAAAAACAATCAAAAAACATTACCATTAATATCCTCACAAAGCTAGGAAACAATACTACAACCTTTAAATAAAAATAGTACGGTACAACAAAAGATTATCTAGGGGCGGGGGGGAGTTTATGTATGTGTGTATGCCTGTATTCACAAAAAGGAAAACTCAACAGATAGTTTCAAGATGAACTTGGGAAAATCTCCTGGCAAGCAGAGCAGAAAGACAGAAAATAGAAGATAAAAGATGACATAATTAGAAATTACATCTGAATATTAAGAGTTGCATAAAGGAAAAATGGCAACAATCCAAAACAAGTCCAGAAAAAATTTTTTTCATTCCCCAGAGTAGAAAGATATGAATTTCCAAATGCAAAGGACTTTCCAAGTATCCAGACAAAAAAATAGATAAAATAAGCACAAACTAAAGCACAGCAGCAAGAAACTTTAGACTATTTAGCGGTAAGTTAAGTCCTACAAATATAGAAAGAAGGAAAAGGACACGAGCAACACAGAACATAGCAGGAATCAGAATGGCTCTGACTACTCAGGAACAACAGTGCAGGGGTACCTAAGTGGCTCAGTCGGTTAAGCGTCCAACTTCAGCTCAGGTAATGATCTCACGGTTCGTGGGTTCGAGCCCCGTGTCGGGCTCTGTGCTAACAGCCAGCTCAGAGCCTGGAGCCTGCTTCAGATTCTGTGTCTCCCTCTCTCTGACCCTCCCCTGTTCATGCTGTCTCTATCTCTCTCTTTCAAAAATAAATAAAATATTAAAAATAAAAAAGGGAACAACAGTGCAGTGGAGACTTGCCCTCAAAATTCTGAAAGAAAACTACATCCAACTTAGAAATGTGTATCCAGCCAAGCTACCAATAAAGTGTGAGGGTACATCTGTAGTCATTCCAGACCTCAAACATATGTCTCTCATATACCCTTTCTCAAGCAACTATTGGAAGATGTTCTCTACCACCAAGAACAGGTAAATGAAAACCATGCCATAGATATAATGCAGAAACGAAGAAACGAGAGCAAAAGGCAGGTAAAATGAATCCCGAGGTGCTGGCGCCAGAGGTCAGGTCCAGAAGGAGAGCAGTGCAGACTGGCAATGGCCCACGAGCTCCAGGAGAGCACCACTCAGAAAAACAGAACTGACAGAAGTCTAGATATATCGAAGTATCTTCAGAAATTTGTAACTTGCAAAGATTCAGAGGTTAACTCAGTGATAAATATACATAAAACCAAGCAAATACAAAAGGCAATATGAATCATTAGTATCAGAGAAAGTAATAAGTTACGAAGGAAAGAAAAGTAAAGAGTGTTTACTGCATGGTTATATTGTGGTGTATTCCTAAGATGGGATAGTAGACACCCTTTAAAAAGAATGACAATGTTCTCCATGTGTTGATATCGAAATCCAAGCTAAATTGTGAAGTGGGGAAAAAAAAAAAAAAAGCCAAACACAACAGTATAACATCCTATCTTCTCTTTTAAGTGGGGGAGATACAGATTTACATTAATTTTTGCTTTTCATTCTTCAACTTAGGAACTGTGGAAGGATGGATACACACAGATGTAGGCACAAACTAACAAACTAAGGTGAGTGGATGCCTGGGAAGGTAACAATGGAAATGGACAGATGGGAGATGGAGTGAAAAGAAAACTCTTCCTTTAGACCTTTGTGACAATGTAAATGTATTATCCATTTTCTAATGGTGCCTAATTACCACGTGACCCCTCATAGCATATGATAATTTACCTACATCATGGCTTACAGAGATTTTTGTGAGCCACCTGGAAAGCTAGCCAGGCCCTCAAACAATATTGCAAGGACAAATGCATCCAGGGCTGTCTAACCACTTACTTACAAACAAACAAAAATTATACACTTAAGTTCATGCTGCTGACATGAAAGAAGATAAAAGAAGGAAGGAAAGAAGAGAAAGGGAGGGAGGGACAAAGGACTAGTCAACTGGCGCTGCCATACAAAGTACAATAGCCTGGGGGTGCCAAGCTGGCTCAGTCAGCGGAGCATGTGACTCTTGTTGATCTCAGGATTTTGAGTTTCAGCCCCACATTGGGGGTAGAGATTACTTTTTAAAAATTTAAACACACACACACACACACACACACACAATATCCTCGGTGGCTAAAGCAATGAAAATTTATTTTCTCATAGTTCTACAGGCTTGCAAGTCTGAGTTCAGAGTGCCATCATGGCAGGTTTTGGTAGGACCTTCTCCTGGCTTACAGATGGTTTGTCTTCTTGCTGTGCACTCACATGGCAGAGAGAGAGAGAAATTTCTCATCCTCTTTTTCTAAGACCACCAATGCTACCGAATTAGTACCCCACCGTTATGGTCTCATCTAACTTTCACTACCTTCTAAAAGCCCGATCTCCAAATACAGTCCTACTCGGAGGTAGGGCTTCAACATATACATTCTGGGGAGACACAGTTCAGTTTATGCAGAAAGATGAAGGGAGTTCACATGGTCCAAGAATGTAACTGTAGGGCAAAATACGTACCTAGCTTCGGAATAATATCAATCAAAAAGCAAAATTGAGATCAATAGGAATGGTCTGGTAATAGGGACTCTCAACTGTGAAATCTTCTGATTATGTCAGAGGTTAACCTCTACCACTTACTGTTCACAATCTTTCTTAAACACCCGCTCCAACCTCCCTGAGTACCATCCAGAAGACCTAACTGCACCTTTCCTTATGAGTAATCATCTTACAGAACTCAGCATTGAATTCTGAATATAAACCTCATCACAGTCAAGTGTTGATATCAATGGAAATGGTGCACTGCCTAGGTGCCCTGGAAGTTACATTTTACTTTTTATACCTACATATGATTCCAGCTTTATTCTTATAATCTGCCAGTTTTATTTTTTCCCAAGAGCCTCTTGCCCCAAAAGCAAATTCAAAAAAAAAAAAAAAAAAAAACTAAAATAAGCCTTTCTGATATGGAAAAAGAAAGATAAATGACTTATGAAAATGACATCTATTGACCCTGATCCTGCTGAGCGAGCAAGCGAATCCTTGGGTGCAAATGAGTCACTTATTACTGCTATTCAAGCCTCAGGAGGCTTCATTTATTACATGCCTGTCGGGGGGTACTAATAGTTCTTTAATAACATGAAGAGCAAGGGAGTTTTCTAACATGACAACTGATCTTTGTGCACTAGACTGCAAGTGGTTGAGCACTCATCAAAACTATCCCTGTGATTCTGGAAAGAAATAAGACAAAAATCAAATCAAATGTGCAGCATCAGTGTCTGAAAAGGAGGCCACCCAACAGCCACGGGAACACTGATAAGGTTTCACCAATCTCTTTATAATCTTCTTTTCTAATTTTCTCCAGCAATGGGACTGGCCTTGGAAACATCTGCCAACAAGATATTTGAAGTGCTAACCCTAAAAATTGGAGGTACAAGGTGGAGGGCTATCTAGGCATTCAGCCTCCTCAATACATGGCCAAGGAAATTACCTCATTTCTCCAGCCTTTTTGTTCCTAGTTGCCAGTTAAACTGATTGGACCAAGGTTCTTTGCAGCCCCCAAAGTATGTGATTTTAACTTTTATCAAATCGTGCTACTTACTATGATAAATCTAATCAGCAATCTTAACTGCCTGCCAGGCTTAAACCACTGCTCACCACAGGCCAGTGAGCAAATGCGTATTTGCAGGACTACCCATGTACAGGAAGGAAACGGGAAAATGGCTAATGGTACAGCTTTGTAATCACCTCGGAGGCTCTGACCTCAGGTTCTGGTCACACAGGGCAGGCAGCTGCACCCGATGCTGCATGGATGGCAGTACCGATCCACTGTGCATGGGTCATTAACTCCTGGATAATTCATTAGCAAGAGAGCACAGAACCACCCTGGTGACAAAGGAAAATCCATAAGCAAGAGGCCTCAAACAAAGAAAATATTTCTAAGAGTTAAGACACTGGCTTTTAGTACGACATTCTCTCCAGATCTCTGGGGATGAGCAGCTCCGTATTCACAACTAGGCAGGTGCAGTGCTCCCAGCAGAGCCAGAAAGCAGGCCCCCTGCATATATGAGTGCTCCCCCAGAGCTGCCCCTACAGGCCACAGACTGTTTAATGCATTACAATTTCCTGAGTCCCAGAAATAGCCTTGCACCACCTGTAAAGAAGTAAACAAAGCCCTGTCAGGGATGGGTCTGGAGCAACTGCTTATGGATGATGCTCCTGCAGAACATGACCCACAATTCCTGGAGCTTTGGCTACTCCAGCCATACAGAAAGGCCTCTGCACAAACTGCTGTTAACTCTTGGGGCCATTCAAGACCCATTAAACAGCCTTGCTAGCTCTTTGGGGTCTTCAAGAAGGATCACAGATTAGGGTCAAAAATAAGAAATTAAAGCCACAGAGGCTCTGACTGGATGAGATATGAGATCACAACAAATAAGAAAAGATGTAGAGAGTAACTGGGGAAGGTCAGCATGAGAGGAGGGTTCAAATCCCCAGTCTGCCACTTACTAGCCATGGGATCTTGGACAACCTGTTAACTTCTCTCAGTACAGCTGATCCACCAGAAAAATAGAGAGAGTATCGTTACCGAATTCACGGGGTTATGCCAAGAGGTAATTAAGACAATACATGTACAACACTCAAGTACATTACCTTACACACAATAGGTGTGTAAGAATGTTAGACACAGCCATGTGGCCACACTCACACAAACCAAGGGCTTGCACAAACACTTCAAAACGCCATGAGACAATTCTAACACCATGACCTTAGATAAAAGCTGATCCATCATATGCCCTCAAGGAAGAAAAAATAAATAAAGAGGCACTTGCCAACAAGAAAAAAGAAAACCGAGAACTAATTATAGTAGGTCCTCTGTGTCTTGTGCCCAACAGAAATGAGTTTGTTGCTAGGCTTCTTTTCTGGCCACAATTCATAATGCAATTAAATCACTGGCATTGTTTTCCATGTTCCATTTTAAACAGACTCCTTGTCCAGGTCTCCTTCATGTGGCCTGCATTGTGGGACTGGGAGAGGAAGGAGGCAGTGGCCCTCCCTCAGATGTATGCCTGCAATGGTCAAGTTCCCTGCACTTGACATCTGCCCAAGTTGTGAAGGTCACCTGAAGGAGGAGAATTTTCTGGACCTGGTGTTCCATCCCTGACACAACCACCACCTGAGCAGTAATGACCAGTTCTTTTCTACCAGTGGGGTGAAAAAGAACAATGACCTTGAAGGAAAAAAAAAAAAAAAAAAGACAGATCTGCCAACAAGTCTGCTGTTGAGGGTTTAAAGGGTGAGATACACAAAGTTTCCAGCACGGTGTTGCAATCATACTAGACCTTCAATTAAAGGTAACCGCTCCTCTGGACATGCCCTTAGATCTTTCTTACCTCTCCTGCTGGTCCTCCTTAGGACTTTGTGGACTCAGTTTTTCTTGCCTTCCCCTTAAACACAGGCAGCCCCAAGGTGTAGTCTTTGACTTCCTCTTCAACACACTCACTCCTTGGATAATCACACCCATGCTGATGGCTGCGATGGTCACCCACAGCCTACTGACTCCCAAATGGCTATCTGCAGCCTAGTCTTCCCGTCTGGACTCCAGCCCATTATTCCCAGCTTTATACGTGACTTCTTTTCTGGCTTCCTAGGGCCCCTAAACTGTAAATCTAAAAACACTGCACTAAGCCTACTCATACTCAGTTACCCATAGGAGTCCCCACGAACAATAGCCACAGGTTCACCAAATGCCACGGTCTGTACATTATAGCTGGTTTTGCCATTAATGCTCTCTTCTCCGGCTCCATTACCACTGCTCACTGCAGGCCATCACCACTAATCCTGCCCTGCCAACCTCTCCATCGATTCCTGAATCATTAACCCAACCTGAAAGCTCACCTTGTCACTCTGATGTTTAAATCCTGCAGTGGGGGGCACCTGGGTGGCTCAGTCAGTTGGGCATCCGACTTCGGCTCAAGTCATGATCTCCCAATCTGTGAGTTTGAGTCCCATGTCGGGCTCTTTGCTGACAGCTCAGAGCCTGGAGTCTGCTTTGGATTCTATGTCTCCCTCTCTCTCTCTGCCCCTCACCCGCTCGCGCTCTCTCTCCCTCTCTCTCAAAAATAAACATTAATAAATTGTTTAAAAAAATAAAATCTTGCAGTGGGCCCCAACACCTATAAGATGAACATATCATTTATTATCAAACCTGGACACCTGCAAGGATGAAAGGGGAGCACTTGTCAGAAATGTGCCAGGTTAACAGGCATAAACTAGAATTATCCCAGGAAATTAAGAAGGACAGTCACCCTTGACCAGGCTTGGAAGGCTCTTCATGACTTAGCTCCTGCCTGTGATCACATTTTTGCCTCCCATTCTCTTTCAAACACCACTGCTCTGGCTTCATGGACTTTCCCCACCTCCTCCCAAAGGTCATTCTCTCCCCCACCTGACATGCACTGTTACCTCTGTTCCTACTGCTCCCTACACAGTTCCTGCACTTCCTCTCCTGTGTTCTCTCTCCACTGTAATGTGCTTCCTCCCCACTCCAACATAGCAGGACCTCCCCACCTCTTCTCCCCTCCAGTGCCTGCCACACATCTCTGTCTGAGCCCTCGTCACATGTGTTCCACTGCATGCTCCAGCCAGACTCCAGCTGTGTGTGACAATAGCGTCTGGTGCAGACACAATGTAGGTTCACACCCAACAGACATGTAAGCATCCAACCACACTTGGTTGTGTGCAGATAAGATGGAGGTGGTGGGTGACAAGCTGACCCAGGCATATTAGGATCAAGCCACTAACCTGGTCGCCAAGGAGACCTCTCCAACAAGCTTGTGAGATGAAACTAGAACTCTAGTTCTTCTCCAGGAGGCTCCCTCTATTCCTTAACAGCTTTCTAGGTGCAAGTAACAGAGCCAGCCTCACTGGAGCCCAGAGGTGAGCCAAGGGGAAAAGGAAAATGTATGATTCAAGCACAGGAAGGCCAAAGGGGGTGTGTGTGCAGGGCTGGATCCCAGGGAATGGAAAGTCACCCAACTCATTCTCATAGCTCTTCTCTGTTTCTACTAATGATCCTTCTCCCCATTCTCTGACCTCCAGGCAGGTACCAGCTGTCCAGGTACCATGACACAGACACAGAAGTGCCAATTCCTTTCCCAGCTCCTAGTCTAAATCGCAGGAAAGTGACTCTGATTGGCCCAGCTGGGGTCCAGGAGCCATCATTCCTGGTTCCATCAACTACATACATACCAGGTAGCAAGCTTCAAGACAGAGTAGCCACTGAGGGTCTCATTTCTTTTTTTTTTTTTTTTTTTTAAGTTTTATTTATGTCTAGGAGAGAGAGAGAGACAGCGTGAGCAGGGGAGGGTCAGAGAGAGAGGGAGTGACAGACTCTGAAATAGGCTCCAGGCTCTGAGCTGGCAGTCAGCACAGAGCCCGACGTGAGGCTCGAAACCACGAACCACGAGATCATGACCTAAGCGAAAGTCGGACGCTTAACCGACTAAGCCACCTAGGTGCCCCGGTCCCCGCAGCTTTGAGTGCCCTGCCTGAAGGTGGGGCCAAGGACCTTGTCCTTCCCTACGGCCGATCCCAGATGACCTATTTCTGGCTCCACCATTACCACTTCCCTAATAAGGACCCCAAATTCATCCACAATCAAAGAAGAAAGTTGAAATAAAAACTCTCAGAGGTCCCTGCCAGCACTAAAATTCTATGTTCTACATTAAATTATGTATATGCAGCCTCCACAATATCCCTTTGGACTTAAATATCACACCAAAAAGCAGTGCCAGGCATTTAACAGCAGTAAAAAATTCCAATGATGCAGAAAAATGGTCACATTTTATCTGCTGGGGACATCGAAGTACCCAAAGACTTTCCTCATGCTGTACATTGTATAAATTTGTTAACAGCAGAGTGACTGCAATTAAACCAAAACAATGATATAATTTATCAATGCATCTGCAGAAAACAGCACGGTGTTCGGATCTCCAGAGGGCAGCTAGGCCAGGAAGAAACAGATCACAGATGATACCCAGTGATGAAGAGTAGCAACCACCACAGGAGGGACCTGGAAGGGAAGGCAGTGTTCCCTTTGGTCTCTGTAGGATGCCACTGGCAAGCAATCCTAAAGTAAGTCTAACCTGGATTCTGAGGAATTCCCACAGGAGGAAGGTATGTGAGATGCACAGATAAGAGAAAACTGAGAACGTGCCAATACCAGGGCAAAGATCAAAGACACACACAAGTCAACATGGCTTAGAGACTGGAAAGGGTGATAATGTTTTTAAAATTGTGTTATAAAAAACATGTAACATACAACCTGCCATCTTAACCATTTTTAAGTGTACACTTCTGTAATATTAAGTCTATTCACAAAGTTTGTGCAACAATCTCCAGAATGCTTTCATTGCAGAAATGAAACTCTATACCCATTAAACAACAAGTCCCTATTTCCCACACCCCCAGCTTCTGGCAACTGCCATTCTACTCCTGCCTTTAAGAATTTGAAATGACATATCAGATAAAGGGCTAGTATCCAAAATCTATAAGGAACTCACCAAACTTCACACCCGAAAAACAAATAATCCAGTGAAGAAATGGGCAGAAGGCATGAACAGACACTTCTCCAAAGAGGACATCCACATGGCCAACAGATGCATAAAATGATGCTCAGCGTCCTTCATCATCAGGGAAATACAAATCAAAACCACACTGAGATACCACCTCAAGCCAGTCAGAGTGGCTAAAATGAGCAAATCAGAGAACTCTAGATGCTGGCGAGGATGTGGAGAAACGGGCACCCTCCTACACTGTTGGTGGGAATGCAAACTGGTGCAGCCCCTCTGGAAAACAGTGTGGAGGTTCCTCANAGAGAATTTAACATTGTATGCCATATCAAGTGTGTTAGAATATAGAGTAATAAAGAAATGCTTATTCTGTTCTGGAGAAAAAAAGAATGTCTCCTCTTCATACTTCACACAAGCAGGATCATACAGTACTTGTCATTTTTGTGATTGGCTTTTTTTACTTAGCAAAATGTCCTCATGTTCCATCCATGTTACAGTATGTGTCAGAATGTCCTTCCTTTTTAAGACTGAATAATATTCCACTGCATGTATATGCCACATTTTTTAATCCATTCATTTATCAAGAAACATGAGGTGGGGGGCATCTGGGTGGCTCAGTCAACTGAGCATGTGACTCTTGATTTCAGCTCAGGTCATCATCTCACGGTTGTGAAATCAAGCCCCATGTCAGGCTCTGTGCTGACAGTCAGAGCCTGTTTGGGACTCTAAGTTTCTCTAAAAATAAATAAATATTTTTTTAAAAAAAGAACAAAAGAAACACCAGCATCACTTCCACCTCCTGGTTACTATGAATAATACTGCCATGAACACGGAGGTATAAGTGTGGGGATAATTCTTGTAAGTAGAATCTCATAAATTGTTCTGAGCCAAAAGGTCAGTTAAAAATTTTTGTTTTACTATTTCCTAATATAAACTATCACTCCTGCTTATCTGAGGTGGAGAAAAGACCATCAGCAAGGAGAAGATGGACTCCACTGAGTGGATTTCACGGTGTCACCAGAGACATGCTGTCTGCAGGCATCCCATGAGCTAGTGACAGTGGCAGTAGCTTTTCCCTAAAGCAGCAGTCCCCTATCTGGTGTCTGTTTGCACAAGGAAACCCCTTTAAACAAGAACCAAAAAAAAAATCTAAAAATAAGTAGAATGACAAAAAAGCTACTAATAATCCAGAGGTGTTTTAAAATAAACTGGCGTTGTACTACATCAATTGCATCCACTAATATGTATAAATAACACAGGGATGCCTGAACGGCTCAGTTGGGTAAGCAACCAACTCTTGATTTCAGCTCAAGTCATGATCTCACAATACATGGGTTCCAGCCCCATGTTGGGCTCCATGCTGACAATGAGGGGCCTGCTTGGGATTCTCTCTCTCCATCTCTCTCTACCTTTCCCCTGCTCTCACACACACACATACTCTCAAATTAAATAAATACATTATGTTAAATTAAACAAATAATAAAAGCAAAGCTTGGCAAGTGTATGGAGTCACAGAATAAAATCTCCCCATGTATGACACATGCCACCTTCCCCCCCAACCACCACCTCACACAAGGCTCAAAGCTCCCAGGGGCGAGAAATGCATCCCTACATCAGCCCTACCTCGCCTATTCGGCCAACTGTTAGCCTATCACCCATATCTGTATGAGAAATGACAAGAACGCAATCTATGCCACCAAGAAAATTCCTAAATAAACAACACACTTCTGTAAGGCCAGCCAGCAACATTAATAACTCCAAGGTATATGATATAATCTGGCTATTCTCAAAAGCCCAGTGGCCTGACTCCAGTTTCCCTTGACTCAACTATTCACATTCAGCCTCTAATATCTAATATCAAGTAGACCTTAAGCACTGGTATTAAGAAAATAAGCATAAGTTTACGAGTACCTAAGAGGAACCATCCTGACCTCACATTAGTGCTAGAGAGAGGTAGTCACTGTGAGAGCAGACAGTGTCCAGCCCCTTCTCGCTAACATCATCGGATTAGAAACCTAGCAGTTTTGGCAGATGCCCCAGAGTGAGGACAAGTGAACAGAATTCCACTGTGAAGTGCTAACCCTGAGATCCCAAGCACTTACGGAGGCCACCTGAGCCATTCCATGCTGGTCCAGGGGAGCCAGGACAAGAAAGCCTCTTTCCACTAGGCACAGCCACTAAGTGGAGTTTGAATACAGCTAAGTTAATGTGTGAGTGAAAAAATATCAGACCTGTTTTGAAATTTGTCAAAGAACTCCTTGAATGTTCAGGTTTTAAACAGCAATATCCTTAAGGGTGTATTTTTCCTATCAGTCAGTTTGAACCTCTAATTTAGAATTAATTCAATGATGAAGTTCAGATTCCAAAATAACCAGGTTCTCTGTTGTTCTGACATTCATAGGCTTAGCAGACACCTGGGAGAAACACAGCCTGCATTTGGCAGCTACTCTACTTCCCAGGCCCTCCTCACATTCCTCCTTCAGATCAAGCAGAGCCCCTATTTAGAAAAGCCAGGGCTTGGGAGGGGAAGGTCTGATGTGCAGCTAGAATCTGGCCTAACACTGTATTTTCACTGACTTGTCATCTGGGTGCCAGGGGAGAGGAGACCGCTCTTTCCACTCAGGGGCCGACTTCCCTTCTACAACCTCCCAATCATCTCCCTCCCTCAGACCCTGCTCCAAGGCATTGGAACAGCTAAGAAACCAGGAAGGAAAAGCTTGGCTTTGCCCCCTCCCCCAGACATCTGCATGACCACCTGCCCCCTCTAGTCCACTGGCTAATCACACAATGGAAAGTGATTCCTCCTCAACCAACCCAAGAGACCAAAACTTGTGCCCAGATTAAAAAAAAAAAAAAAAAAAGCCCACTGCCTCCAGGAGCAGACCACAGGCCCCCTTATGCCAGTTTGTCACAGATGGGTACACCTGACCAAGTTGTCAACTCAAGAAAGTTCTCAACCTCCCCTCCTGAGCCTACATTCAAAAACCAGTCAGTTCCCTCAGGAGATAGTTTTCACACGAGTTTCTCCACCACTTTTAAATAAAATTTGAGAGGACATTCAGATGGCCAATAGACACATGAAATGATGCTCAACATCACTCATCATCAGGGAAATACAAATCAAAACCACACTGAGATACCACCTCACACGGGTCATAGTGGCTAAAATGAACAAATCAGGAGACTCTAGATGCTGGTTAGGATGTGGAGAAATGGGCACCCTCCTACACTGTTGGTGGGAAAGTAAACTGCTGGTGCAGCCCCTCTGGAAAACAGTGTGGAGGTTCCTCAACAATTTAACAATAGAACTCCCCTATGTCCCAGCAGTAGCACTGCTAGGAATTTACCCAAGGGATACAGGAGTGCTGATGCATAGGGCCACATGGACCCCAATGTACATGGCAGCACTCTCAACAATAGCCAAATCATGGAAATAGCCTAAATGTCCATCAAGTGACAAATGGATCAACAAGATGTGGTTTACTTTTGCAATGGAATACTACATGGCAATGAAAAAGAATGAAATCTGGCCATGTGTAGCAACATGGATGGAACTTCAGGGTGTTATGCTGAGCGAAATAAGTCAGGCAGAGAAAGATACCATATGTTTGCACATGTAAGTGGATTAGGAGGAACTTGACGGAGGACCATGAAGGAGAAGGGGAAAAATAGTTGGAGAGAGGGAAGGAGGCAAACCATGAAAGACTTTTAAATGCTGAGAACAAACTGAGGGCTGATGGGGGTGGGGGAGAGGGGAAGGGTAGTGATGGGCATGAAGGAGAGCGCTTGTTGGGATGAGCACTGGGTGTTATATGAAAACCAACTTGACAATAAACTATTTAAGAAAAAATAAATACATAATTAACATTTTAAGAAAAATAAGTAAATGTTGAGTAGCCTGTGTTTCCACGGCCAACAAAAAAGGACACCACCACAGGGAGAGAGAGACTCTGCCAACCACTGGCTGTGAGGTTTTAGTGGATTCCCTCTCTAAACCTCCATTTTCTTCCCTGTAAAATGATGTAATAATGCCCATATCAAAAGATATAATAAGGTAGCATTCATGAACATGCTCTAAAAGGAGAAGGTCTGACACAAGCATAGTAGACATTCAGATAACTCAAAGGTTAGTATATTCTTCCCAGAAGGCCATAATGTCCAGGGAGTCATCAAATTTCAACTGATGCAAACATCCAAAGACCTCAGATCCCTCACCTGTTCTGTGGAATTTATCACATTTGATAATGAGCTTATCACCAACAACTGGGACAAAAGGGATTTGGTTCCACCCAGAGATTGCTGTGGTTCTTGTCCCTCAGCCTTGGTCCTGACCCTATAGCATCTTGCACCACCTCATGCAGCCCCACCCTGTTCCTTTACTCAAGCCTTCCCAGGCACTGAGGCAGAGAGGCGGGNTCATAAAGGGCCCCGTGCTTAGAAGCACCATACTCTGTTGTCATCTTGAAATCCTTCATAGTTTTTGAACAAGCTTCAAATTTTAATTTTTCACTGGGCACCACAAATCACGTACCTAGTTCTGAACTCCGTAGTTCACAATGACTTTCAGCTTTTCTCCCAAACCAACTCTACCGGTTCCTGATAATGGCCCCACTATCTTCCCCATTACCTGGGGTTGGAATCATAGACCCTCTTGCTCATGAGCCCCCCTGCCCCAACCCCCAATACTGAAAGCTGCCAGGCACTTTCAATTCTATTTAGATCTTGCATCTGTATCTTCCTCTCCATCCCCACTGTGGCTGCTCTACCTCATTCTCTCAAACCTGTCCTAATAAATACACCACCCCCCCATCTCCCATCCTCCAGGCCATTCTACCTGTCATCTACCCTGTTTGCACATGCCAGATTAATCTCACAAAGGCAAGGATAATCCTAGCATCCTCCTGCTTAAAGCCCCTCAAAGCACCTCCCTCTCTTCCAATGCACCATCTCTGTTGCTCTGAAGCTGCTGATAAGCCCCACCCTGACCCAAGCTACAACACACTCACCCTTCCTAGGACTTTTAAACCTCTTAGGAAAGCCACAGGCCGGGGGCCAGGTCCACTTTCCCTCCTTGATCCTTATTCTACAACACCACACCACCCACTTCCTGATTTATGTACCATCCTTATTACAATGCCTGCTCCTGGCAGCCAGAAACCATGCTTGATCCATTCCATCTCTGCTTACCCCAAGCATTCCAGCATAAGCAAGAATTTTTTTAACTGACTTCTCATAATACACATTTTCAGTGTTGCCCCAAGCTCATGTTTCAGCCTTCACAGGGGTGAACTCAATGCTATCACGGTACTTTTTACAACATATTCAATTTTGCAGGACATCTGTCACCTTTTCTCCTTCCTTTTTTAGTGACAATAAACACAGAGGAATTTCATTAAGCATAAACAGACTCTCAAAATCTACTTCAGCGTAATATGAAAAATCTTTACTAATCCAGCTAATGTGCTTTCCCTCCAACACCCAGTGAAATCTGGTTCTCATCTGAATATTTAACAAGCATCATCTTGGTAAACCTATTTCCCTTGATCTATGTAGAAATAAAAAATGGATTTAGCCCATTCAGACTGTGTTTGGTCTTGCACATACATTTTATGCCTCCATTCGAAGTCTTAATCCTATTGCAGCACATTAATTCTGGTTTGCATGAAATGGTGCCAGCAGAATCCAGTTTTTTGCTTCAACCATTTATATTAGTTTCCTTCAGTGAGTCCCGTAATGTTTTAGCTCAGTAGAGATTCATGTATATTTTCTCCTTCTACAGATTAGGGTAATTTCAAAAACAATAATAATTGCCTATTTTAGACTACTAACCAGTGAGAACCCTAAAAATGTGTTTTGTGTAACAAACCAAGATCTAATAATCTACATTTATAGTACATGTCTTACCACCATGTGCTGTCTGTTTTTGTCAGAACCATAGTATTGTGATTAGAAGAGCTTTTTGTCAAGGAATACATTTTTCTATCAATTCTGAAGGCTGTTTCAGAGAGTAAAATAAATAAAAATAGAATGCTTTGCCAAGTTGTTATGAAGCTTTCATTTTAAAAGGGTGGTACTCATTGAATCCCAAGTGATGTACTTGTCCTCTCTCCCATTTGAGCTGGCTACTGAGCACAGTCATCAGTAAAAGTGGATTTGAATCAAGGTTTGTAACATAGTAATTTTGAAAGAACTCCCCCCTTTTCATTTGGATGTATACAGCAGATATCCTAATAATGGAGACTGTAATGCGCATGGCTAAAATGCCCCATTCAGTACTCATGTATTATGGAAAAACAACACCAAAAAAATTCCCTGGACATATTCCTGGCAGTGGGTTTTGTATTGTTAGGACTAGAATTTCAGATACAAACACAAAATTCCACTCTTTGCTTACACAGCTATATATACACTTTTGATCCTGGTGCTACTATCAAAGTACTACAGGTAGGTGGGTGGGAAAGAATCTTTTCATTGTTTCCTGACACCTTCAAGACACCTTCAAGCCCATGAATTTTAGTTTTAGGAAAAAAGAAGATTGAGGTTATTTGGCTTTTTAAATCCCCTTCCACATTACTATGTTCTTCACCTTCTTTCAAACAAATATTAGAGGGCTTCTCTTTTCCTCAAATTTCACAAGTAGTTGTTTTGCTTAGCAAAATAAGGCATGCTTCTGAAATAAAACTCAAAACCAGAGCCCTGTGGTCCTGCCAGAAAGTGATTATGGAATTCGCTGTCAATGCAAACAGCTCCACAAACACATCCCAAATCCCCTGATTCCACTAAAAATCAGTGCAGGGAATTCAGAATGAGAAGCCGCTTCACATACACCTCTCATTAAAAATAATTGTCAATTCCCTGTGTGCTCTCTGTGATCCTCTGGGGTAGCTACAAGAAAGGAAAAATGAAAACAAGAGCTGTATCTACCAAAAACAGCCCACAAGTTAAAAAACTCTCCCAATATCTAAGGCCAAGAGAACTTGGGCCCAAAATATCAATGTCCTGAAAGCTAAAATCGGTAAAATAATTGTCTTCAATTCTCTGTTTCTTTCAGTATGACAAAACCTAGCCATGGGACTCAGAAGCTTTTAAGTTCAAGGAGCAAAAGGTTTCATTCCATGTGAAGCTATTCTTGCCCAAGATTAGTTTATATTAAGTTTATCAGCACCATGGACAGTTCAGAGTAGCATTACTGAGAAATGTTGCTACTGCGCTAGACATTTACATCACAACGATGATGTAATTAGGGAGTACAAAGCGAATCAACATGTCATTGTGTTTATGCCCTGTTTTGTTGGAAGACAACATGGGGTGAGAGGCAAGGAGGCAACAGAATGTCAACATAAAAATCAAGGTCTTAGAAGTCTATTTTGACTGTGGTGGCATCCGCTGACCCCCTGGGTTTCACTTCTTCAAATTAAATTTAGCTGTTTGTGCATAGATTGACACAAACATTTACCATGCTCCCCCATGGCAAATATTATGGTGCACAAGGATGCCATAAGCAAGAAAAGAAGACATACATTAACTAGGATCAGGGAAAAAAATTGTCAGACACACAAAATCTTTCAGTCCATCCACTGTACTCAAAGAAAGAGAGGTGAGAAGAGGGATGACAAATCTTCACAGAACAAAAGTAGGATCATTTTGTCTCTATTAGTGTGGTCCAGTCTGCACAACTTCAGGCTGGCTTATCTGATAAACAAAACCTTGGCCTGGATGATTGTTGATGACAACTTAGCAACGAACAGAAAGCCAGGTCTAAAACAGCAGTTGTTCCTATCCCAACTCTGGCACCACCAGGGTGAATTGTAGATCAACTACAAAAGCCCTCCAAAATACCCAAAAGAATGTAATACATATTTAGAGGATCATTGAGCTGTCGCTTAGCCGTGGTTCAAAAACAATCACATGAAGAAGTGTTTAAAAATTCCTTTTTTATGTTTATTTATTTATTTTGAAAGAGAGACAAAGAGAATTCATAGGTGCACAAGCAGAGCAAAGACAGAGAGAGAGGAAGAGAGAACCTCAAGCAGGCTCCACACTGTCAGCACAGAGCCCAATGCAGGGTCGAACCCATGAAATATGAGATCACAACCTGACCTGAAATCAGGAGCCAGGTGCCTAACTGAGCTACCCAGGCACCCCTAAAATCTCTTTTGTATGACCAATAGGCTCCCTATAAATCCACACAGGCACCTCAGTGGCCTGCTGATGTAGGGAAAGGGCACAAAGAGATCTAGCTTTCTGGGGTCATGAGGTGACTTCCCTTTTCTAGGGGACAATTCTAGAATTGTCAAAACAATTTCTCCCAGAAATGTTTGAGAGGGGTTCACAGTGATTACTACTCTCATTGAAAAGTGGATACTGATTCCTCATGGAAGCATTAATAAATATGAAAATTTTATGATTTGCATGATGAAAATGCTGTTTTCCCTTCATTTTGTTTTGACAAAGTACAATGAAGGCCCTGGAACAATTAATCACAATTCCTGAATTACAGCAATAAATGACAGATCTGCTCAATCCTGGGCCAAGGATTCTGTCAAATCATATATATGCGAAGGGTGCATTTTTTGCCTTTAGATACCAGCTTTTTGAAAAGCTGTCACACATAATCTGGAACACTTGAAGATAAAGCAGAACTCTATCTGTTCCTCTTTAACACAGAGAAAATAATATATGAATAAATGGAGTCTTTTTTCCAAATTAAACACAAAACCAGATGTACATTGTCTTAAAGGTCTTTGGATGTATGTTCAATTCTCAAACCTTTGGATAATGAGTTCATTCAGCTAAGAACTGAGAAGAAATGAAGCGAAGTTTTGAAGTATTAACAACAAACTTTGTACCTTACATAAGACAATGTACCTATTTTTCATCATAATAACACTTCTTCACTATCATCTTCCAGAGCATCTTTCCTTGAAAGACCTGGGTCTATTGAGAGCTATCATTTTAAGGACAATACAGAAGTTATTTTCTTCAAAAAAGAGGCATATGATACTAGAAGAAGTGAGGGACTTGTCCAGAGTCCCACCATAACTTATCAAGAAGGAAGGATCCTTCCTTACAGATGGTTTTGTTTCTAGGGCAGCGCTACAGACAGGCTGCCTGAATCAATCCAAACTAGTTGCTCAGAATATCCAGCATGTCTTCTAGGAGAAAGGGGCCATGCTGGCCTAACAGAGTTTATGGGAGGAACAGCTGCTTTGTGGAGCCTAAATAAAGATAATACTAAAGCAATGGTGGCCAAAGTCACAGTCCTGAGATGTCCTGAAGGGTAGAAACCATTTTTTCATGGGTGTGTGTGCTGCTGTGGTCCACAATAGGTTCCTCCTGGTCTCTGGGACCCAGAAACCCAAAATCTGAGATGCGTCAGGACATGCATTTAGATAAGAGAACTCCTTCCTGCCAGCTACCACCTCTCCTTGTGGCTTAGAATTCAGACACTAATTTATTTTCTCATTCCAATTTAATACACCATACCAGTCACATGACAGGCCGCAGGCTAAGCCTGAGAAACCTTGGTAGCTATGCATGGTCTTTGATCATCACTGCTCTCTGGTCCTCAGTTGCTTCTAATCTTCAGACACTCTTACCACTTCTCAGGAGATAAGACTGGCATCAGATAAGACTGACCAAAACAGTATTGAAAGCTCTTCTTTTGATAGGGGGGGAAATATTATTCTATAGTACTATAAAACTAACATAACCAATAACTCAGGCATCACAATTTAGGTAGCTGCTTGTACAACTTTTAATAACTACTAACAATGATTTCTTCTCCCTTTTTGGTAAATTGAGATGCAGTGTGCCCCTTATCACTTCCCTATGATTCTCCAGCTGTATCAAATCCTAAGATGCTCAGTAACCCCTGATTCCAATGGTATTTTCATATCCTATCACCCATGTTCTGACCAGCTGAAGACTTCTGATGAATTTATTCAATCACAAACTTTTATTGAACAGAATAATGTTCTGGCATAATTATCACTGCTGCGAATGATATGAAAACAGACTGGTTTTGTCCTCAAGGAGAACAAATAATAATCAATGATGGGGGCGAAAAATCCGTAACTAGTAAAATGATGATCTATAGGAACTACAACAAAAGTCTGTAATGGATACCATCGTAGACCCAAACAGTCACTTGCTACTTAAATGAAATGGAAAATGTGTATAAATTTTACCTATGAGACTGTAACAATAATACCAAATACATTACTTCAGTATAATAGAGCCTGGCATCTACAGATGAAATTTATTGTTAACACACACTACCAGCTACTGCACATCTGCTAGTGGGTGTATTAACCTTTGTTTCAAGAAACCATTCAATAAATATGAAACAAGTATGCAAGTAGTTTAGTGACAGTATCTTCCAGTACTCATCCCACTTAGTAGTCTAGGGCTTCTCAGTTTAACTTGATATCCAGGAGAGAGGAAATTGAAATTTGAGAGCAACTCATCGACAGGGAAATCACTAGGTAAGATGAGGCTTCACTAGCCAGGAGGAGTTTCACATATGGCTGATTCTGAGCAAAAACCAACACATGAGCAGATACCTGCAGAGGTCCTCATGAATTTTTCAGAGGGAGATCAAAGAGAAAATAGACATGAATGGGTTAGAGCAGAATGATATGAAGTGGAAACAGTGCGGGCATGGATTGGAATTTAGATAAAGTCTATCCATGCAGGATGAGCTTGAGCAGAATACAACATTCCTAGGCTCAAGGAGACAAATGAGTCATGTCAGTGCAGGACACTTGGGGAGTCTGAGCAGTTCCTGGCATTCCAACTCAACGTCACTCACAGAGATTGTTAAAACCATCCCAAGAATCAAAAAGCTACTCAAATCTCATACTCTGGAATGACTATTCCTTCTAGACAAAGTGGCCATAGTCAGCCATACAGGCACTACAGTGCATATGAAGGTATCCCTGGAGTTGTGCAGTGCTGAAAACCCGACAAGGATGTATGAGCACCTAATTCAGCAATTTAATTAGCCAAGTTATGAGTACCTACTCTGTGCTGAATAGTGTGGAACACACTGGAGATGCTAAGATCTAAAAGCACACACTCAGAATTACCACATCCCTTTTATTTCAACAAAAATGTGTTGCCTTTTCAAACTATGCCAGAGAAACAAAGAGAAATTTGTTTCTCAAACAAGATAAATCTCCTTCAGTTTGAAACCAAGGGGAAGCCACCTATGGGGGACAGAACCAAAGCACACAAGATGAGAAAATCCACAGAAATGACTCACTTCTGTTCAATGGTTACTGAAAATAAAGAAGACAGTGGTAGTGTATGCAGTGCCAAGAAATATAGGCATGTCATTAGAGAAATGCTGACGTGTCTTCTAAAGAGAGCTGGTTTCATTGGGGATTGAGCATCATCACTGCAGTGATTCCTCATTCTAGACGAGGCTCAACTCTCACTGATAGGTCAGAGCAGTACATTTCAGAAGGAACAAGTCCTGGGTGACTTGTACTGGCCAAAGGACCTTAATAAGACACACTTTACTGTGGGTTTGAGACATATGCACTGGGCAAGCAGAACATTCCTGAAGGAGCCACAAGCCCTAGTCATCATTTCCAAAAGCATGGCTCCCAGATCATGTTCTCTTAATCAGCCTGGAAGAGGTTCAGGGGGTGCGGGAGTTACCTGTACTTCCTAAATTTCCTACAATAAATATATATTACTTTGTAATAATAGAAACCATTTTTGATGTTGCCTGGGGCAACACCTTTGGGCCGTGGATGCCTTAACTTTGCAAAATAAGCCTTCTTTTTTTTTTTTTTTTTGGTTGTTTGTTTTGCTTCTTTTTTTTTTTTAATAGTTTATTGTCAAATTAGTTTCCACATAACACTCAGTGCTCATCCCGACAAGTGTCCTCCTCCATGCCCATCCCCCCTCCCCCCACATCCATCAGTCCTCAGTTTTTGTCAGCATTCAAGAGTCTCTCATGGTTTGCTAAGCCTTCTTGAAAAAGTCAGTGAGTCTGGTCAAGTTTGTATGGTAAAAAATTTGTGCTATGAAATTTACGAAGTGTTTCTGTTCTTCAAATATCTTTTTTTCCATCTAAATTTCTCCTGGGGTAAGAGTTTCTTTTCCTGATTCTTCACTTTTATCAAAAACCTAGCTTTCTAGAGTTTATCTTATTGTCCCTTTGAGAAAAGTTATGTGATCTGTGCATACAAAGGAAGCACTTGACCACCAAACGACAATATACCAATTAGCTCCCATACTACAGGAACACATGCCAAAATGAATATGAGGGGAAGCTGATTTGAATGGTTTTACCATCTTCAGAGCCCCTAAGCAAAGACCACCAACTTGGGTGTGCTTACTGGAAATGACGTTTACCCACAGGGATGCAGAATACACACGAGGTAGAAAGAGTGTATCCCTCATGGTTTTCTCAGTAAAGCTGCATACACAATTAAGAGTAGGTGAGCAGCTCTGAGCAGGCAGCCTGGACTCAAAGCCCTATGTTGCACAAGCATGCTGGTGACTGCCTGTTGAACAAGCAGGGCCCTCCTCTTACTCAAAGTGAGTGGGTGTGCATGTATAGGTCATGCAGTTTCCTAGGAAGTAAAACAAGACTCATTACTGAATTCAAGGGCAAGAGAAGAAGCTCCTTGAGGTATGAGACAACAACATTTTTCAAATAAATGCCAGAAGCAACAGTCTTGTTGCCCAACCAAGCCCAACCATCCCTAGAAATGACTTCCCTTCTCAGATAACACAGGACACCTCCAACCCCAAAGCCTGGGGAGGGGGGTTCCCATCAGTGAAGGAACAGTCTCAAAAGCAAGATGCCCTTGCACACTACACAGCGAAAGAAGCTAATTCAAATCTAAGGGTAAAATAAAACATCATTCCTCACAGCTGGAGTTTTGAGGAGACATTTCAGCAAGTGACTCCTTTTGGAAACTATCTATAGAGCTGACAAAGGCTGCCTGGTAGTTTAACTGATGCTGTATCCTTTTTCTGGAACAGCTCATCTGGAATATAATTCCACCCTGACCTGAAGATGTGTATGGTTTCTAGCTTATTCATAGATTCTTACCACCTCTGAAGTTTTTATCAACAACAACAATAAGGCACCTGCTCCCTTCAGGAGCTGACTGTATCCTGGGGGAGACAAAGGAAAAATAACCACAAGGTGAGTTATTACAAGGGAAAAACTGTAACCACTTGTGCCATTCATAGGTATACACAATATCTTTAGGAACTAAAGCAATCAAGAAAGGCTTCCTGGAGGGGCAGGTTTGGAAATGGAAGTTCAAGGTGTACCTGGGGTATGAGGACAATGGAAAGGTATGCTGGGAGGGCTTGGCAAGCATGAATGTATGAGGGCAGAAAGTACAGGCAGTATGTAGAGACTGCAAGTCAACAAGCCTGGTATGGGAGAGAATCTGTGTAGGAAGATGAGAAGGATGGGGCAGTAAGTAGGATTAAATTGTAAACGGTCTTGAAGTCAAGCTAAGAAGTGTGGATCTAATTCATCAACAGTGGGCAGTCTTTGAAAGCACCCATGCAGTACATTTAAAGACAAAATAGAAGATAAATACAGAGCAGCCTGTAAGGTGGCGTGGAGAATGGGAAGCCTATACTGGAAAGTAGGCGAAGGCTCCAGAAGCCCGGGATGCCTGGGTCCTGCACCTGCAAGACTGAAAAGCTTAAGGACTATGATTCTTCTGAACCTCCTGCCCTGTCTGCTTAACAATGTTCTCAGAAGGGGACTGAGCCCCCAGAACGCAAAACCTCTAGAGACCCTCTTCCAGATCAAGGACAAGTCAAGAATCAACCTATCTAGGGGCGCCTGGGTGGCTTAGTCAGTTAAGTGTCCAGCTTTCACTTAGGTCATGATCTCGCGGTTCGTGGGTTCGAGCCCCGCGTCGGGCTCTGTGCTGACTGCCAGCTCAGAGCCTGGAGCCTGTTTCAGTCTGTGACTCCCTCTCTCTCTGACCCTTCCCTGCTCACGCTGTCTCTCTCTCTCTCTCTCTCCTAGAAATAAATAAAAATATTTTTTAAAAAAAATCAACCTGTCTAGTGCACTTAGGGGACAGAGAGGAGACAAGGAATAGAACTCAGCAGCTACTCTCTGCCCCTCACCCTGTGCCCCAACCCTACATGAGACAAAGCCAGCTTGTCTATTCAGCCAGCCCACTTAGGGTCCAGACAGATCCTGCACAGACAAGGAAGACAATGACTGTGTCCACTACAGAGGCAGCTAACATAGGGTCACAAAGACTCTCTAGGCAAGCTCACTCTGTGAGTTTCTACCTGTTCCACTTGAACTTGAGGCAAAATTTTATCTGTAATTGCAAGTAAGATACAATTCCTTACACTGGCTAAGAGGTCCTGCATGACTTGCAAAGCCTTGCCTAACAATTTCACCACACTTCTGCTCACTTGATATACTCCAGAGACTTTTTTTTCATCCCTCAAATGTTCCACATTCATTCTTACCTCTGGGCTCCACACTTGCTGTTCCCTGCACCTAGCATGCCCTTCTCCTATATCTTAAGTCAGCTGCCTACACTAGGTTTTCAGCCCTTTTAGGAAGGCCTTCTGGACCAAAACTTTGTGCCCACAAAAGAGGCACATCTCACCTGCACACCTACCACATCACTGTGCCATGTCGTCTCTTTTTACATTGTCATTATTGAAGTACAGTTGCCATACAATGCTATATTCCTTTCAGGTGCACAACATAATGCTTCTCCATTAATACACATTATGAAAGGTTTGCCACAGGAAGCGTGGTTACCATCTGTCCCCATGCACCATCATTACAATATTACTGATTACATTCCCTAGGCTGTACTTCTTGTCTCTGTAACTTATTTATCCTCTGACTGGAGTAGTTATACCTCTTAATCTACTTCACCTATTTCATTGACTCCCCAACTCAACCCCACTGCCACGTTTTCTTATTTGCACTTAGTTGTATCAGAAACTGTAACTGATGTGTTTGGTTTGTGATCTCTCCCTATTACAATGCAAAATCTAAAGGAGCAGGGACCTTTTCAAGTCTTGTTCACTTTTGTCTCTCCAGTATCTGTAAAAGTGCCTGGCACATGGTGGTGATTAATAAATATTTGTCACATAAGTGAAATAATTAATCATGTAATCCCATGCCTGGAGGATCCCTGAAACTTCACCTCCCTGAGCAGAAGACCTGTTTCAGACTGTGATGCAGATCTTAAAGAGACTAGAGCCAGAGAGTTTCTAATTTCCTTTAAACCATCTGCATCTAAAATGTTAGCAGCTGGGCATTGTATGTGTTCACATCAAATGGGGAAAAGCAGCGGGGAACTTGCTAAATACACAGTCAGTGAGAAAAGAAACTTCCAGAAATACCTTCATTAATGAAGTGGCTTCTAGGGGACAGTCCCTTGAAATACCATCTTGCTGGTAATAAAACTCACCTAACTGTGGAGTTAAGGGCAGGCAAGCAAGGGGAAGATGTCAGGCATTCCCCTGCCACTGAAGTAGGAGATCCTGGAATGCCTAGGCTATAAGTCATCTAAGTCACAGTGTGCACTAGGGCCCACGTCTTTGTTCTGCCTGGAGTCTGGGCTCTAATGAGCCTTTAGGAAAAGAAGAGCTGCCTTTTAAGAAAATTTCATCCTAACCTGGAAAGAGCAAAATGGAGCCAAGGCTCACTTACTGGGACTAACAAGGTGGAGAGACAATAAATGTAACCCTCAGATAATTCAGAAACCTCTTCCTGCAAATCTCTCTGTGATGTAATAATAAAAACTACTACCGTTTCCCTAGCAGTGCTATTGCTGGCTCATAGGGGAGTTCTATTGTTAGTTTCCTGAGGAACCTCCACACTGTTTTCCAGAGGGGCTGTACCAGTTTACATTCCCACCAACAGGGTAGGAGGGTGCCCGTTTCTCCACATCCTCGCCAGCATCTAGAGTTCTCTGATTTGCTCATTTTAGCCACTCTGACTGGCGTGAGGTGGTATCTCAGTGTGGTTTTGATTTGTATTTCCCTGATGAGGNAATGGAGGCTCTGAGAAATGTGGGTGGAATGAGAAGCAAGACTCTTATCCTGCTGAGATGTTAAACCCCCACTAGGGCTGCTCTTCCTCCTCCAAGCTAGAGGCAAGGGAAGGTGGGAGGCCCTTCAGGGCCCTGAACTCAGCCCCCGATGCCAGGCACCAGGAGGTTCACATCTAGGCCAGCCCTGAGCACTCACAGGAGACTTTGGTTTCTCTTATTTTTCATTGGTGGAATTTGTTGTTTTAAAACTTCCTCCAGTGGTTAATTCCTCCAATGGCTCAATTTTTCTTAACAATCAGGATGCAGCAAGGCCAAGAAGGCAGCAGCCATGTCTGTTGTGACCTCCTGTTCCTCTGGCAGCAGTCAGAGCTTACTTCCTCTGGCCAGTCAGAGTGTTGGGGCCTCTGTGACTTGACGCAGACAAGGGTACAACTCATACACTTGGGTGACAAAGGCCTCCTCATGTCAGATCCATTCCTGTGAGTTGTAAGCACTGGGAAGCTGGAGGGACAAGGTGCAGATTTGTGTTCAGACTGCCTGCCTCAGAACCCTGGCTAGCCACTTCCCAGCTGTACGACCAAGGCAAGTTACTTAGGCTTGCCCTGAGTATGAGCCTGTTTCCTCATCTGAAAAATGAGGATTATAGTGATGTCGACCTCATAAGGCTACTATATTAAATGAGAAAATACTAGCAAAGCACTTAGAACAATGTCTACCACTGTTAGATAGATGTTAGATAGATGTTACATGCACTTAATACATGTTAGCTATTGCCATTAACTGCTCTCATTTCAGTTACAATATTCTTGAAAGTTTAAGAGTCTGCAAAGGAGGAAGGATGGAAATAAACATATCCACATCTAAGTTACAATGCAATGTGCTTAACGCATTTCAGCAACATGAACCAAGTAGATTAAGAGCCAAATACAAAACCCAAAATTCACCGAAGAGAGGGTAAACTTCACTAAGAACAGCAGGTTCATTCCAGCTTCAAAGACCTTTGCATTTGCTGTTCCTTTGGCTTGACAAGGTCTATGCCCACATCTCCCCATGGCTGACTCCATGTTCTTTTCCCAAAAGGTTTCCCTGACCACCAGCTAATGAGACTTCCCTCCACCACTCTATCATATCACCCTGCCTTCAAAGCAGTCATGATTCTCTGAAATGATCTGATGTGTCCACTTGCTTACTGTCTACTTCTCCACCAGAACATTAACTGTACATAGCCAAGAACATGGCCCGTTTTGTTCACTATTGCTTCCTCAGGGTCTACAAAAGGGCCTAATACATAGTAGATGCACAAAGAATTGGATGAATGTATAAATGGACACTGAACCAAGCCATGAAGAAGGAATAGGAATTTTCCAGGCTGAGAAAAGATGTGCCAGGTAGAAAACCATGATGGCAAATGTGTGCCTGGCCTAAAGTTCTGTCTATGGCAGAAGACCCAGAGGACTCTCTGAGGTCAAGTTAGATGATTTCCTATAACATGAGCTCCCCAGTGTAGTAAAACCCTACTTCAACTCTGAAGCTCCACTCAAGCTTTCTGGAGCCTAGCATCCCAACAGTTCAGCCAGACAACTAACAACCCCCTTACCCAATACTCCCATCAAAGCAGGGAAAAGGTCTCTCCAGTACCCAGTGGACATTTGCCATGTGAGATAGACTTTCATGGGGAAAATTCACTTATAATTGAAATGGTAACATCGAAACATTGCAATGGGAAAATGGTTTGAAAATTAAAAATACTATCAGTGAACAACTTTAGTGTATATTATATAACTATAAATTACATTAATAATTATATATAAACAGGAATAGTGAATATTTATGAAGCTCCTGCTTAATAGAGCTAACTTTTGCTGAATTTGCATCAGTGGAGAACTGTGAATTTATAACATAAAAATAAATGCAAATTAATCATTCATTCAGCAAACATTCGTTAGGTGCCTAATTTATGCCAGGCATTGAGATATAGCAATGAACAAGTCACAGATCATTTCCTCAAGGTGCTCACAGTCTATGTATGACATAAGGGAGGAGTGATATATTCTGCTTGAGAAGGTCAAAAAGTAAGAAAAAATTTAAGACGAGATCACATAATAATAATGATGATGATGATGATATCAATATGAGCAGGTAACATTTATTGAGCAATTACAATGTCCCACACACTGTTTTAATATACTTTTCATTCATTTAATCTTAACCTGACCTGGAGATACATATTCAGAGTGTGAGATATATACGGTTATGAAGACTTCTCTGGTGAATGAAATTATCCAGGAGAGATTAACAAAGGGACAAAAGGCCTGAGGACAGAACCCCAAGGAACCACCAATAGTGAAAGGTTAGAAGGAAGAGTAGGATATAGACAAAAAGAGCCACAGATAGCAGGGACACTATGTCAGAAAACCATGATAGAACAGGGCTACTATGGAAGCCAGTGGAAAAAAGGGAGACACCAGGTAATATCAAAATCCAGTATACATGACTGAATGGGAAGGTGTAACTAATAAGCCATCAATTTTGATTACATTCATAAAATACTTCCATGAAGAACATCTAAGTTACTATTATAAATAAATAATTCTCCAAATTTAGAGAGTTGAAGAGACTACCGAATTAAACCCACTTACTCAATTCACTTGTGATTTCAGTGAAACTAGAAAGCAACCCCAATGTCAAATAGCTGCCAAAATCATGACAGCCGAAAACAGATTCAAATCTTGACAGCTGAGCACTGTGGGCAAAGCAGAGCCTTGGAATATAAAATCCAAGTTCCATCCAAATTCCTTCTCCTAACAACATGAAGACCGATGTACAATCTTACACTTTTGACAAATTATAAATGATCTTTTCATAAAGAGCTCAAACTTGATTCGTGTTTATCTGGAAAAGTTCTACTGAACTGTCAGAGGTTTTCACTAAAAGACATACAGGTATGTTCCCAGAATATAAGGTCTTATCTGAAGCAATACTTCAAATAGTAACACATACATGTTTTATACCAAATGCTTATTTGTAATCTGTACATGCCTTGTTATATTTCCATCACTCAAAGTTGAATCTATTTGAATTAGCAATTATGATGCAACTCCAAAGTATTCAAGAAGTTGGCAAAAATCAATTCTGAGGCATGAGATACACAAGCACACCAGAGGAGGAAAAAAACAGACAGCAATGGACTCCTGGTCTTCAAATTTCTCTGCAGAAATATAAACTCCAGAATCCAGGACTTGTAATCAGTCTGTACACAGAATTAATTCCCAACACAAGGCCTTAGAACTTCATAACCTAAATCCATAGTGATCTTATACAGCGAGCACCTTTTCCCTTAGAGATCCCACATTCTGTTCTCTTGCATTTTTAGATCTATTGATAAATAAAATGGAACATAACTGTAAAAGACTTTATTACTGGTTAAAATATTCACAATGCCACAATCTGCCACAGATTGAGTCATGTGGTTAAATGTGCAAACGATTACTTAATTTAATTTCATCTTGCAGAAGTTAAAATAAACAAGCTGTAATCACAGTGGATGCTGTTCATTTTATTCCAAAAGCCACCATCTTTTATGTTTCTGATTGGATTTTATTCCTGGACACAAGAGGAGTGGGCTTCCACACTCAGCATGCTAATTCACAGGGTATTCAGAGGGCATGCCTAAATAAAGCGGCAGCTGGATCTCTCCTAAAAGGGCTTGATTCCAATTCCTTAAAGAGACGGGGTCCAGGATGAGCCACTGCCCAAATTCCTCATACTCAACAGTCTCACACTGCACTGCCTCCTGGAAACCATACTGTCAGGATTCCTGGTCTTTAGGTGATGAAGGAGCCCAAAACCCTTCCACGTAATATTCTACCTTTAGCACAGGCTCTAGGATCACACTGCCTGTGCTCTGCCAAGACCTTCAAAAAGTTATTCAATCTCCCTTAGCCTCATTAGTCTCATCTGCAAACTGGAGATAATAATAGAACCTACACCACAGAGTTAATTTGAGGAGCAGATAAACGTGTACATATTAAGTGTTTATTACAAGACCTGGCATATATTAAGTTCCCATTATTATCATTAATATTGTCTAATAAACAAAGGGAGATAAATCTGTGCATTAGTTATTTATGACTGCATAACAAATTACCCAAAACTTAGTGCCTTAAAGAAACAAGCACGAGGGTGCCTAGGTGGCTCAGTCAGTTAAATGTCTAACTCTTGATCTCAGCTCAGGTCATGATCTCGGGGTCATGAGTTCAAGTCATGCACTGGGCTCCATGCTGGGCATGAAGGCTACTTTAAAAACAAAAACAAACAAAAACAAAACAAACAATCATATATTATCTCACAGTTTCTGTGAGTGAGGAATCTAAGCCTAATCTGGAGTGCCTCTGCTTCATGGTTTCTCATAGGCTCTGGCAGGTTATTGGCCAAGGTCTCATCTGAAGGCTCAGCTGAAGGAAGATCCCCTTCCAAGTGCACTCTCATGGTGAGTGGCAGGATCCAGTACCTCATAGGCATTTGGACTGAGGGCTTCAGTTCCTCAGTGGCTGGTGATGAGAAGCCTCCCTCAGTTCCTTACCACAAGGCCTGGGTCTCCCACAAGGAAGCTTATAGCATGGCAGCTGGCTTCCATCAGAGCAGGTAAAAAGAGCAAGTGAGGGCACACAAGGCAGAAGCTACATTCTCTTTGTAACCTTATTTTAGAAGTAGCATCCTATACCTTTGCAACAGTCTATTTATCAAAAATGAGTCTCTAGGTCCAACCCACACAAGAGCATGAATATCAGGAGGTGAGTATTATTAAAGACCATCTTAGGACTCTAGTACAATCTGAAAAGGCAAAGTCTTCACAACAAGCTTGCAACTCTTTTTTTCCTTCTTTCCACAAACATTTAGTTAGTCTATGTCAAGCACTTCACCAAGTCCCTGAGAATATATTAAAGAACAGAGACATATCCTTGCTCTGATGAAGCTGATAATCTAGCACGAGAAACAGACTTTAAAGAAATAAACTATGATTGAATTAAAGTTATGACAGGTGCCTTGAGGAAGAAGTACATTGTGTAAAATTACATGAAGAACACAATCCACTCGGAATTCATATAGAGCGTTTCTGAGGAAGAA
This sequence comes from Crocuta crocuta, assembly GCF_008692635.1. Taxonomy (NCBI): domain Eukaryota; kingdom Metazoa; phylum Chordata; class Mammalia; order Carnivora; family Hyaenidae; genus Crocuta; species Crocuta crocuta. The sequence goes on from NW_027530640.1 coordinate 10,019,675, forward strand.
ATCCAGACTGAGACAAAAAGGGTGAGAAACACTTAACCAGGCAAAAGCCAGGGGCCAGGCAAGAGAACAGAGGTCCAGACACAAAGGAATGGACTATAGGAAGGCTGTGAGGTCAGACATATGCTGCACAAGATGGACTCAATAAATGGTAGGGTGGAGGCAGAATGGTGTCCAGGAAGCATTAAGCAGTTAAGTTTCTAACTGGTCCCTGTACTTGACTAAATTAAATTCACTAAACACAATTCAGATATATTAGCCCTCCATTGTTTTAGTTAGATCTACAAACAAACTACCACACAAACAGTTACTAAAACCCATGCTAATCTCAATCTTCCAAACCTTCAAACCTGCGGTGTCTTGGGGGCTTCAGGTTATTTTAACGATTTGTCCAGGAAGACAGGTTTCCATAATAAGACACACTACCCTTAACCCAAATCAGATCTCATTCTGATGACTTATTGCTAGCCAAAAAGCACTCAGAACAATGAAGACTCCTTCTCATTCTATTTCATTAAATCCAATCAATTTTTCCATAAATAATACTGCTAAATGACTCCTAGAGTTAAAGACAACACAGAAATGCTGATCCATGGCAGATATAGACTCAAACACTCAAAATAAAGATGCTTTCCTATTGATTCCCAAGGTTAGAGAACAGACCAAGAAACAGATGCAGCCCAGTGGGGGTTTAAATGAACTTTCCTCCAAAGCATTCAAATTCTGTTCAATGCCCTCTCTGGCTTACAAACAAGTACAAGTTCAAGTGTCAAACAGCCACAAAAAGACACATTTCACCAAGTCTGAAATCCAATACATTTGTAGAGGAAAAGAAATTAGTAGATCTTCATTATATTCATGTTACCCTGGGCCAAGATATTTAGCCTACATTGTAATCCTATTGACAAAAGGCCATCTTTCCTATTGATGCTGTGAAAACCCCTAGGTACAGTGAAGTAGTCAATCCATACACATGAATGTAATTAAGGTTTGGGCGTAGGTGACACATGTTTATTGTGCTCAAAAGTTGAATGGCAACGGTTAGCCAGCCCTGGTAACAGCATGCTTCCGGCTCCACTCCCGGCAGACTCAACACAAGGATGCAATTCCCAAGGCAAAGCCCACAGGCAGAACAAAGCAGAGGTGATCAAAATTGCATGTTTTCCTGGAGCAATGAAGTGTAGTGGGATAAAACAGAGGCAGAAGGTCTGCCCACTGGGGGAAAAAGTCTCCACCTGGTTGTCTGCTCACATCATCACAGCTTCGTCCATGATGTGGAGAAAGGCAGTCAAGAGGATAGACCAGAAGAAAATAACTTAATGAAAGAGCTGAATAAACTTTACGGTAGCTTTAGGAAACAGCAGGGGACTGGAGAGCCCAACATTGGAGTTTGTTGACTAGTAACACAAGCCTCTGGCTGGAAGTTAAAAGTACTTGATTCTAGCCTCGACTAATTAACTCTTTGGCATTTAGCAAACATCTTCAATCAAATAATTAGCAAGTAATCATTGAGTAGCTACTATATGGTCAGTGCTCAGCAAGCTGTAGAGTTGACACAAAGAAGGTTAAGGCTCCAATACTGCCCTCAAGGAACTTAACATTTTAACTAGAGCTTTCCAGAACCTGCCAAGAATGGCTCCTTGTTACTAAGTCCTTGGAGAGTTGTAGGCTAAAATTTTAAACACAAGAGCTTTTCGCAGTTAAGTGTTTTTAAGAAGAAAACCTTTCAAAAATATGTGATGTTAGCATTTCTAAAGATTTAAAAAAAAAACACACTGGTTCTGCTGGATATTAATAAGAATCATGCCCAAAAAGAAAAATGTTCCAAGTATCACAGTCAATAAGTTTGGGAAACAAGGGGTTGAAAAATGAAATAGGCTTCTTTACTATAGGACTTCTCAGAGCCTTACAAAACTAATGTGTATTAGTTTTTTATTTATTAGCATCTACAGAGAGGATATGATCTACTTCTCCAGGGAATAATTTTTCTCATTGATTAAGGTTCTGTGCCACATACTTTGGAAAGACTATGCTAGACACTTTCCTTTCTCCTTCAGTAAATGCTCTCGATGGCTCAGAATTGTCTTAGCATGGAGCTGAGTCATTGGCATGGGATAGCGACGAGGATGAAATGATGCACAAAAAAAATGCCTGCTGTCTACTGGCCATCCTCAGCACAATGAGCTGTGCAGCACCACACACCAAACTGAACTGAGACAGAGGAAGCCACAGGCACGTGTGGAAAAGGCTTGTGAAGTACAGCTGTTGAGCATGGTGCCCCGGAAACCCCAGCAAGTGCTGACAGGGTGTGAGCCATCCCCAAATCCAGTCTATTAAGTCTTGCTTCCCAAGAGCCATGTGGTCTGCAGCATTTAGAGACTGCCCTGGTTAAGAGGCTCACCAGAGGCAGAAAGGAAATCTGCCTTATAAAAGCCACTGGTTGATTAATCAACAACATGAACAGCAATAGATCCTGGCTTCCCTCTCTCCAATACCTGAAGAGAGACTGCCTGGAGGACACTACCCAAAGGCCTGGTGCAATTTCTCCAGCTTCATGGGAGGTGGTGTTGCATGATAGTTAAGAACCTAAGTGTCTGGAGACAGACCACCCAGGTCTGAATCATGGCTTTGCATTGATCAGTTGTCTGTCCTTGGGCAACTCCGTTAATACTCCGAGCCTCAGTCTCCTTATATATTTAAACTGGAGTGAAATAGTTCCTTTTCCACCAGAATATTGTGAGAATATAGTAGATAAGAATACAGAGGGCTTAGCCCAACACTGGGCAAATAGTAAGTGCTCAGGTAACACTGGCCATTGTTACTAATAACTACTTCCCCAAAATCACACTCTGCTTTGAGCAATGCTTACCTCTACCCAAATCTCTAGCCCAGGTTAAGGTCCCTACAGCCACACAGGGTGATCCTACACCAATCTATTCACATAATACATGCTCAAGAAATGAAATTTATTTTCTGCATCATCTGAATTGGAGATTTTGCTGTATTCCCCACCAAATTGGAATATTCCCCAGAGTCAGATTACATGTGTACTTTCTTGCTTCATCACTTAATAGCTGTGAAGGTTTGGGCAGTTTCCTCATCTATAAAAATGCAGACGGTCATAGCACCTATTTTGTTCAGTCACTGAAAAGCTGGAGATTAGGTAGATAAGACCCAGGGCAAATGTAGGGAGGGAGAGAGTCAAGAGTCAGCAGCATTAAGAAAAGGAGCATCTTTTCAGAAAGGGAGGGACCTGGGCACTCTCTCCACCTCTAAGCAGACATAGGACAGACTACGAAAAAGGGGATCAGGGAACTCTACAGCCTGGCAATCAGCACAGAGGTAATCACATGTCCATGAGCCCTGAGCACACATAAAATAATGGAGCAGAGCAATTTAACATGCCAGGTAGATTGGGCAGGAGAGGGGAAGGAAGCAGCTGATGGGGATGAACAGAGAGAATTATAAAAACTTCCCTTAAGATGCCAGCTGCAGTTCAGGAGTCAGGCTGTCTATTCACTAAGGAATTTAGCTGGAGAGCAACTGGCTCTCCAGTTGCCATCATTGGCATTGATGGACTCAGTGCCATCAATTCATAGGATGACATACCATCATGGGGCTGAGCTCAAGCACTACAAGCAGACCATGTGCACATTTGGAGTGGCCCTTAAGAATGGGGACATTTCAGGGATGGCTTAGTCTGGGGCTGGAATTTCCCAAGACAGAATTCCTGGTTAGAAAGAAGGTGGTATACCTGTTATGTAATCCTCCCATTTAACAACTCCACCATTACCTGTCCAAAAAGAAGGGAAATCTGCCAGGTAAAAAAAAGGGACCAAAACCTTAAAAGAATGTAGGAGACCATAATGCAGAAAAAGAAATACAAACATCTCCAATATACAAGACACGTTCAGTACAAATTAACACTTTACTGAGATTTCAAGTTTCACTATTAGGACGAAAATCCAAAAGGCAACAACCCAATCTGCTCACTAGCTGAGAGGATGCGGTGCGGTGCACACATTGCTGGTATGGATGTTAACTGTGGCCACTAACCCATTAGAAGGGGAACAAAATGTGGCAATACCTACTCACATTACTAAAGTATACACCCTTTGACAAAGCAAATCCACTTCTGGAATTTAACACACAAGACAGAGCTGCACATGACTGAAATGAAGTGTCCATAACATCATTCACTGCAGCACTGTCTTTAACAGCAAAACATAAAAAAAAAAAAACCCTCCAATTTCCACCATCAGAAATCCAGGTAAATAAACTATATGAAAACTATGAAATACTATGCAACTTAAAAGATAATGAGGACCCAAGATAGAAAAATGGGCAAAATTAATGAAGAGTCCACAGAAAGAAACACAGAAAATATACAAAAAGATGCTCACCTTCACTTGCTTCAAGAAAAATGCAAATTAAAATCACACTGTAATGCCATCGCTTACCTATCATCATTGCAAAAATTCAAAAGCTTCATCACAGTCTGCCAGCGAGGCTGTGGAGAAACCAGACCTGTCCCACATCACTGACTCGAGTGCAGAATGTTTCAGCCCCCTGGAGGGGAATTTAGAAATACCCAACACTACCGCATATATATATATTTTTTAATCTTTAATGTTTATTTATTCCCCAAAGGTGTAACTCCACCAACATGAAAAAGGAGACACACAAACTTATTCGCTTGCCTTGTACATATGCCAGGAAAATGTTCCAACAATCTAAATGCCCATCCACAAGAAGTTGGCTTAATAAACTACTTTAAATCCACACAACAGGAAAAATTCTGCAGCCTTATTAAAGAATAAGAAAGATCTTGATGAAATGCTATGGACTCCTTCCAGTACATATTATTAAATGCTAAAAGCAAAGTGCATATGATATATATATACAGCCATGAAATTTTGCATATTACTTCCTAGCATTTCAGCAATTCTTTTTCTAAAACTAATCCTAAGGAAACAATTGCAAAAATAAACAAATATTTAATCACCAAAAATGTTCATCACAACACCGTTACACTAGGGGAAAATTGAACAACAGCCCAAATAAACAAACACTTATTTAAATAAATTATGGAATATCCACCCAAAGGAATATAACAAGGATATGGTCGGGGCGCCTGGGTGGCTTAGTCGGTTAAGCGTCCGACTTTCGCTTCGGTCAAGATCTCGCGGTTCGTGGGTTCGGGCCCCGCATCGGGCTCTGTGCTGACTGTCAGCTCGGAGCCTGGAGCCTGTTTCAGACTGTGACTCCCTCTCTCTCTGACCCTCCCCTGCTCACACTGTCTCTCTCTCTCTCTCCTAGAAATAAATAAAAATATTAAAAAAAATAATAACAACAAGGATATGGTCAAAGCATATACCATGAGACAGAAAGATGTTTATCAGCATTTTAAAATTAAAAGGGCACATGCATTACATGATTTCATTTAACATTATGTACACATAGGTATACAGACGGAAACCAACATAGCTATCTATAAAATTACATAAACTTTTTTCTTTCTTCTGTTTTCTTTAATTTCCTCAAAAAATGAGATTTTATAGCTATATATATATATTTCAGTAGTCAATTTATTTTTTGTAAATAGGACTGGAAAAGCCCCGTGAAGAAAGTTTCTAGAGACGTATAACACAAACACCTTAAACTCCAACTTCAAGGTTGAGAAGAGACTTGCAGGCTACCTACCCAGAGTTCGGGGAGCTCTTGTAAACATTGCTCAGGATAACATGCAGGGGAAGAGAGGAGAGCCAGCTCCCTAGCTAGGATTTCAAATCAAACCTGTCAGCCTGCCAGCAACCCCTAAGACCAGCTCTACACAATGGGTCAACATCCACTGGACCGTAACAATGCTTCCCCACTAAGTCCCCTAGGAATGACCAAACTTGAGGGGAAAACATAGACTCATCTCAACAGGGCATCCTTAGCTGAGCTCCACATGTCAGCTCAGGCAGCACCTGAAGCTTAGGACTGCTCCAAGAAGCTGACAAAAACAGCCCACACCTATCAGCATATCTTTGTGACTCTGCAAAGGAGGAGGCTAACTTCAAGTAACAATGTTGAAAACCCAGTTTCTGTGAACTTGCTGGCTGCCAAGCCAGCGAACAGAATGAGGTTTACTTCTAAGAGCAGCACAGCATGCTCAAGAATGTAGATTTGGAGTCTGACCCTGATTTGAAGCTCCCCTTCTTTCTACTACCTCTTCTACTTGGCACATCTCTAACCCACACTGAGCCCCAGGCTCCTTAGGGATCTCTAGTAGAACTATAAAGATGAAATAAACTATGTGTAGAGAGCTTGGTACAGCAACTTTAGTGTATGTGTGGGTACACACATACACAGAAGGAGGAATGATAAAACAAAATGGTGACAAGGCTGTCATAGAACAGCACCTGGCACATACTAAGCCTCAAAAGATACTAGCTATTATTACTGCTAGAGCAAAGATTAGTGAGCCAGAGTCATCCACCAACAACTCAGAGAAACAAAACACAGGGCTTGAGACCCAGAGATGTATGGCTATACTCAAAGTCTCAAAGGGTATGAATGGCATCAGTATCACAAAAAGGGAAGAAGTTACAGTACAAANTAAGAAGTTACTGTACAAAAAAAAAAAAATCACATCCAAGTCTGACATATATCAATGACATTCAGATTTGAAATAATTAATGGTTTCACTTAAATAGAACATAAACTAAATGACCCAATAAAATGTTTCTTTCAAGAAATTAAACTCTCTCTCAAGCCCCTAGTTACTCTGAACAACAACAACCTTGCATTCAGCAAAGGTCCCAGTGTTACCCAGTATAAGATACAAGTCTGGAGGATTTTTTTTAAAATAGTTTATTGTCAAATTAGTTTCCACATAACACCCAGTGCTCATCCCCACAAAGTCTGGAGGATTTTTAAATTAGTATATATTAGTTAAACCTCCTATTTATCAATGATACTATATTGCCAAGCAGAGGGTTAGGCCCCGTATATCAAAAGTGTGTTGGGGCACTAGGGTGGCTCAGTCAGTTGAGTATCTGACTCTCAATTTCAGCTCAGGTCATGATCCAAGGGTTATGGGATCAAGTCTTGTGTTGGGCTCTGCACTGAGCATGGAGCCTGCTTAAGATTCTCTCTCCCCTTCTGCCCCTCTCCCCTGCTCACACTCTCTTAAAAATCAATCAAATAAACAGTGGGTTGTTTCAGTGGGATTTACATTGCTCCCCACCAAATCTGACAAAGATGCAAATGTGGGATCAAATTCCTATATATTCTAGGGAAAAAAAGGTGAGGTGGGGGGGGGAGGCAATAAACTTCCAGATGTTCAAAAACAACTCCTATCTAGAGATGGCTTTATAAAGTAGGAAGAACTGATCCTCATGCAGGCCCTCACTTGTTCCCTTGAATGTATGAGAAGATGACCAGAGTATGGAGAAGGTGGTCATCAACCTTCTGGAAAATGCAATATTCACCAGGTTCCTCCAGTAAGGTGTACTTCCCTTCTGAGGTGCAAATTTTAGATGATATTATAGAAAAACACCTTAAAAACTGGAGGGGGGGGAAGGGTGTACAAGAGGGGAATATTTTTTCCCCAACTGAAAATCTTCTCAGACAGTGGGTTTACTAGTCTTTCCTGTGACTAACTTAACAGAGAAAACTCAAGAAGGATGGACAAACCTAGAGAAGGGGCAGCAGTATGTAAGCATCTATCTCCACCATTTAGTAGAACACAGAGATGAGAATTTAGGGAACAAAAGAATATGGAAGGCAACCTTAGCACCTTGTTGTGTATAACCACCCATGGGAAAGAGGTACCTTATTAGCATAAGGCTATGATACAGACTTCTATGAGAAAATGCTCTTGGGATGTTATTGATGCCATTAGTCAAATAAATGACTTCTCCTTCCAAGTAGACATGGTGGGATTACCCTTAACTGCCCCCCCATGGAAGTGGATTCTGACCAGTGACTTCCTTGCTAAAAAAAAAAAAAAAAAAAAAAAAAAAAGGATGCAGTTGAGTTGCTAATGTTCTGGAGCACAGAGATTGTGAAAGCACGGAGATGGAGTCTTCCTCAGTCTGTTGCCCTGAGGACAACACAGATCAGAGCCCCCACCAACCCATGAGAGATGTGTAGCATGAGGGAAAAATAAGCCTTCACTGTTTTAAGACCAAAGTATGATTTTTGGAGTTATTTGTTACCACAGCATAACCTAACTCATCCTGACTGATCAAAAGGGGAGAGGAAAAAAAGAGGCTAATCTAGAGTCAAACCACCCCACCAGGAAATTATTTGGTAGGCAGTCCTCTACCTGGCCCTCCAAAGAACCCACCTTGACACAAATCCTGGAAGAAAGAAGCTAAATCATCAATTATACATTCAGCACAACACTGGCTCCTCAAGCCAGAAGTCTAAACTATGCAAGTGAAAAGGAAAAAATTCTCTAAATCTGGTATCAAAGTTTTAAGGTCAACTGGACTTAGTTTTAAAGCCAAAAATGATAGCAAACTATGGAATCTGCCCAAGATGCTATTAAGGGAAAGCAGGAATTAAAAATAAATAAAATTGTCTCATGTTTATTTCCCAAATTGATATTCCTCAATAAACTGGTTGCTCATACGTGTTTAATAAACAAAGACATGTGTTTATGACTGGTCTCAGAAAACTGCAGCTGTTCACATTTACTCTCCTCAAAACACACATACACAGATACACATACACACACACACACACACACACACACACACAATTACTGAAATAATTCTAACAAGACAATCAATACTGCCCCAAGACAATCAGTTCTAATCAGCCCTACCAGAGTCCACTAATCCTATTATGTAGGTGTCCTGCTTCTTTTAGAGATGAAGTTGTTTTTCTCTGCACAAAGAGGGTACACCCTACAGGGAGAGAGAGAAGATTAGGATATCTGAAAATAATGTGTCATAGAGAATAGATTAGCACTCAACTATTACCATGAAAAAGGTGTACACAGAAGAGCCTAAATGTGGACCACAAATGAGAGAGTGAGGCTATTCGTTAACATGTTAAGGTTCTCCAACTTCCCACTCCATTTTACCCAACCCTCACCCTCTAAAGAACAATTTTGTCTTTTTCCAGCCTAAATTTCAGCCTAGAAACACCTAGGAAGCCAGATAAAAAGACAGGGCAGGGCTGGGGGAGTAGCCAGGAGATACTAGGTCAAACTATAAATCAATTGCTGGAAGAAGAGGAAGAAAGAGAAGAGTTTTATGGGACTGTCATATAAAAGACACCTGAGTAACACAGGGACCAAAATAATGAAGAAGAGGAGAACACAGCTTTTGAGACTGTAGCTGTGGGTTACGAACTGGGTCTTCTTTAACATATATTGAAAGACAGAAGGAAAAACTGGAATTCCTATTCAAATACTTTGGATGCTGGACTGGACTGTGTGTCTGTGAATGGAACTTTAAACAAAGCTTTTGCGGTGTGGGGCCCTGGGATTTACTTGAGCAACAGATTTTTCTACAGAAATTACCATTTACCAGTTTACCAGCAACTTTGGGCCAAGCTTTAGACTTGAAGTTCCATATTCCTGAGTATGGCACCATGCCTCGTATGAAGGCATTCAATAATTAACATGATCTAGTCTCTCTCAAGCTCAAAATTTTACTTGACCAAAGTAACAGGAGAAAAATGATTCTTAACATTATCCCCTTATCCATGTAACAGCTAAGTTTCTTGCCTATGTATCAACATCTGTTATCTCCACAGAATCTCAGCTTCTTTGCAGGTCAGTTTTATGTGCTATGAAAACATCTCACATAATCATTTGTGTAGGGGAGAGAAAAGTACCTGAAAGTCACCTAGAAAGTAGGTATGAAGGCCCCATGTTACATATCTAGGAACATAGTGAAAAAGTCAGCTACAAGTATTGTGGAAGGGGGAGCAGAGGTGTGGCAATATAGATTTTCTTCTCTTTCCCTCCTGCTACTTAAAGTATGCCCAAGAATGCAGTAGACCTTGTGACATTAACTCAAGGTTAGAAAGGAGAAACATGCAGCTTAGCTTACCATCACACAGGAGTCACGTTGGCAGCAAGTTGATCTTCCAAGTGGAAAGGGTCTTTCAGACCCTACCACACTTCTACCTATACAACATTCCCAGGAATGAGGCCAAACAGGGCAGAGATAGCAATCCATGCTGGACTTTAGTGAGAATAATTGGTGGGATTTGAAGGCATATGCAAAATAAGGGAGGGAAAAGGGGGTGGTCTTTACTGGGGGAAAGGGACACAGTAAAAATACCCAAGGGCATTTCCAGGGGACAGGACACATTGTAAACTCCATAATCCTGAGCTAAGTCTTCATAACCATGAACATAAGCTACAGAAATATCCAAATAGACAAAATACATTACTCTCCCCATCTCAACTACCATATGAACTCCATGTGGACACTACTCATATGAGAAGTAAAGGTTTCACAGGATATCCAGTGGGAGGCTGACTTGGCTCAAACCACTTTCTTGTGGGCTGTGTTCCCTTTCTCTTCACGAGGAAGAATGCTACAATTTACACACAGGGTCAGAAAAGAGGCTCCCAGTATCCTTAAATATGTACTGCACATCTGGCAGCCTCAGAGAGACCAAACTCCATGAGCCACGATACGAAAAGGTAGGAGTTCACAATTCAGGTGCACCTCCAACAGACAAAACAAGAACTCAACTTGCATAATGCGTAACCCAATATAGAGTCGTGTGCTACTGGCTGTCACTGCTATGGATACCAGAGGAGGAAATCATTGAAATTTGTTGTATGGCATATGAAAAAGAAGTGAGTTGTGAACAGAGATCATGTTGGAAATAATGGCTACTACCCACAATGTGTGGTGAAACAAGATCCAAGGGAGAGTAACCAGGCCATCCATCTGGAGACTGTCACTTCTCTTCAGGAACAGAAATATTTTTATGCTGAATTTTCCCGCTCCTCAGGGAAACAAAATCAAACAGCCTTCCTGATTCACAGTAGAGCCAATTTACTAAGACTCACAGGTAAATCCACATCTCACACAAAAGCTCCCCATGGCTGTTTATCTTGGCATAAATAATAAAAATTATATGATCTTTATTATGACTGATTGGCTGAAATAATACATCAGATTTCCTAGGGATATAAAATATAATGGTATTTATTTGATTGATCCTCCCTTCTCTTGGCTCCGGAAAAGTCAAGTATCTGGAATAAGAGGAGCTCATACTTTACAATGTACACCCTACAAGGACAGAAATTTTTGTGTATTTTGTTTATGGCTGTATCCCAGAGCCTAGGACAGTACCTGGTACATTTATTTCTTGAATGAACAATGTAAAGAATGGCTCATCATATGTCCCTCATGTTCAACTTCATCCACTTAGACTATGCCTTTCATTAAAAAATAATAATCAGGGAGTGACATCACCAAGATGGCAAAACAAGTCATTCCTGACTTTTCTCCCCCACATGAAAACAACTAACAACTATTCAAGAACAAGACACCACTGATAGAATCCTAGAACACGAGAAGCTAAAGCACCCCATGTACCACAAAGACCAAGAGAGACTGCATTAGAAGGGTAAGAGAAGTGGCTGCAAGTTAGTTAAACACATCACCTTTCTCCCAGACCAATGTACTACCAAGCAAAGAGGGCTCCTCTCTGAGCCTCCAGTTCCTCCAATAGGAAAAGGGAGCTCATGGGGGACACTAAGACCCACCTGTGGCACTAGGGTCAATTTGTGAGAGCCCCTATTCTGATGTCACACCACATGTATTGCAAGGGGAATCTTCGGGGCTCAGCAAATGGCAATCTAACTATAATGGAGAAGGGGGAAGGGGCTTGCCACAACCAACACATGGATCTTGAAAGACTAAGTTCATTCCTGCAATACCCAAGTAGTAATACCAACCAGAAGTTTTGTCTATCGGCAGAACCAAGGTGGGGGTGCACTTTGACCAGGGAATAAGATGAGGTACAGATATACATGATTCAGATGCTCAAATGAGGAATTCTGCCAGCCTTAGACCCCAGTTTTCCCATGTTCAGGCAAGGAACAAAGTTTAAGCCTCACCCACTGTGGATACCATCTCCAGCTACATCTGACAAAAAGGACTGGGGATGACTCCAGGAAGCTGGGTGACCCAGCAGCATTGAGCCAAGAGGGGGGTAGGCAGAGCTTATTGCCCCTGAGCAAAGCCAGTACCAGTCATAGAGGGTTCCTAGGCTATTCAGAAACAGGGGAATTAATCCATAGCCAAGGCTAAGGGTAGCTTCAAGCCTCTCCTAACAAGAGCCTATTTGGGAAACTGAGAGTAGCCTAGAGTGGCCTGTCCCCTTTTCTAGGCACAGAAGCTGATACATAACCCCAACCACTATAAAGATGGTCTTTGAGCCCCAAGTGACCATAAGGGCTCCTTAAAGTTGTGGGGACCAGCAGTGCTTGAGCCAGGAAGGGGCAGGCAGTGACCCTGTTCAGCTATGGAACTTCGAATGTGGGTCATCTTGAGTTAAGACAAAAAAGAGTTTTACTGCTCTTAGAAAAGCTCTCCTGATACACCCAGGCAGAGAATCTAATTCATAGTTCTGCTCATTAATGAATATAGTCTTCAGCCTGTCCCACCAGAGAACCTAATGAGAGCATGTGGGAAGCCGTGCAGCCCGTTTAACAACCCTACATACAGTAACACTTGAACCGAAACCACAGAGAGTGGCTTTCCTTATCTACAGAGAAAAACTAATGGCCTCACTCTCCAGGTTGATTTAGGATACACAGATTCTGGGCCTCACCCTGCTGACCTACAAGGGAAGGGAAGTAAATTTGTGGCCCCATCCACTACTGAACATATTACCTAGACTCAACCATTAAGTAAGCCTGACCAGAGAATCCATGCAACCACAGAGTCATCCTAAAGTCTCAGAGTGGGAAGGGAACCAAGTCAGCAGTCCTATCCAATTATTCTTAGAGGCACACACTCATATCCCTGTTCTCAGAATTCAAACAGCTGCCTTGCCCAAAACAAGGTCCTAATATCAAGTCCCACCTGCCAAAGGACGTTAGCAGCAGAAACACTTGTAAATCCAAACTGAGCTGATTGGTGAAGAAGGGTCTATAAAATCTGGAAGACAAACTCACTCAAATTCACAGACATCACTGTAAGGAATCAAGAATCACAAAAAAATCAGGTAAAGGGGACACTGCCTAAGGAAACTAAAAAGCTCCAAATGACCCTAAATGACCCTAAGAAAGTAGAGCTCTATTAACTGTCGGACAAAAAATTCAGAATAATTTTCTTCAGGAAGTTTAGGTAACTACAGGAAAACACATATAGACAAGTAAACAAAATTATGAAAACAAAGTATGAACAAAATGAGAACTTTAACAAGGAAATGACAACCATCAACAGAGACCAAATAGAAAACCTAGAGTTGAAAAATAACTAAACTGAAGAATTAAACAGTTTTAAAAGGGGACTGGAACATGCAGAATAGAGAATTAGTGACAAAGAAAATAAAAAAAAAACATTAAAATTACTCATCAAAGGAGCAAAATTTAAATTTAAGGAGGCTTCATGCCCAGCACAGAGGCCCACTCAGGGCCCACTGTGAGATCAAGACCTGACGCTAAATCAAGAGTCAGATGCCCAACTCGCTGAGCCACCCAGGAACCCTTGGAGCAAGATTTTAAAATAAATGACAGAAAGTAAAGAATGACTATAGGAATTATGAGACATATGAAAAGAAACATATTCATATTATAGGAATTCTAGAAAGATAAGGGAACAAGGGACAGAAAGTATATTTAAAGCAATAAAGGCTTAAAACTTCCCAAACCTGAAGAGATAAATGGACATCTACAACCATGAGGCCTAAAGGATTCCAAATAGGATGAATCTGATTAAGTCTGCACTAAGGCATATTATAATTAAACTGACAAAAGTTAAAAACAAAGAAAGAATTTTAAGACAAGCCAAAGAGAGAAGTTACATACAAAGGAATCTCCAGAAGACTATCAATGGATTTCTCAATAGAAACTGTTCAGGCCAGGAGAAAATGGAGAGACATATTCAAAATACTGAAAAAAATAACTATAAATCAAGATTTCCACACCCAGTGAAAATGTTCTTCAGAAATGAAGGAAGGAAAAGACTTCCCAAACAAATAAAAGCTTAGGGAGTTCATTACCACCAGACCTGCCTTACATAAACTATATAAAGAGTTATTTGAGTGGAAGTCAAAGAACACCTACATAAAACATAAAAACATAAAAAGGTAGCATAATTCTCACTGATAATGGCACATAGTCTTACATTCTGTAGTTTCGTAATAGTGATGGATACTTCACTTACAACTCTAGTTTAAAATTTTTTTAGGTATCAAAAATAACCTTAACTAAAATAATCTGTTATTAGTTATACAACATAAAAAAATACATGAATTATAACAACAATAACCTAAAAGATGAGGTGGAAGAGAAATAAAAGTGTAAAGTTCATAAGCCTTATTGAAGGTAAGTTGTTATCAGTTTAAAATAGGGTGTGATACATTTAAGGTATTTTAGGTAAGACTTACAGTAACCACAAAAGAAAATCTTGTAGTAAAAGCACAAAAGAATAAAAGAAGTCAAAGCATAATGATACCAAAACAACATCACACCACAAGATAGCAGGATAAGAAACAAGGAACAATAGATGTACATAGCAACCAGAAAAGAAATAACAAAATGGTAATAGTAACTCTTCATCATTTACTTTAAATGTAAGTAGATAAAATTCTGAAATTAAAAAACAGAATGGCTGCATTGATTTCAAAGCAATGCAAAACAAAACAAAAACCAGATCCAAGAATAGCTGTCTACAAGAAATTCACTTTAGTCTTAGAGATACACAGACAGAGTAAAGGTATGAAAAAAGACATTTCAAGCAAATGATAACCCAGAAAAAGCAGGGGCAGCTATACTTTTATTAGACAGATTTTAATCTAAAAATGGCAAAAAAAAAAAAAAATGGACAGACATTTTATGATAAAGAAGTCAATATATCAGGAAGATGTAGAACAATTATAAACATTTATAAGCCCATGAAAGCACCTAAATATGTCAACCAAAACAGAGTTAAAATGAGAAACAGTAATACAGTAACAGTAGGGGATTTTAATACCCTACTCTGAACAATGGATAGACCATCTAGACAGAAAATCAATTAGGAAACAGCAGATTTGAACACCACTATACACCAAATGGACCTAACAGACATATACAGAACATCTTATCCAACAATGGCAGAACACACATTCTTCTCAAATGCCCATGGAACATTTTGTAGGATAGACCATATGTTAGGCCACAAAACAAGTTTTAGCAAATTCAGAAACACTGAAATCATACCAAGTGTCTTCTTTGACCACAATGGCATGAAACTAAAAGTCAACAAGAGGAAAGTGAAAATTCATGAACACATGGAAATTAAACAATACCCTCCTGAACAACCAATGGTTCAAAAAACAAATTCAAGTAGAAATAAACTTTGAAAAAAACAAAAATGTAAAGACAACATACAAGAACTTATGGAATGCTGCAAAAACAGTTCTAAGAGGGAAGTCTGTAGCAAACATGTCTACATTAAGATAAAAGATCACAAATAAAAACCTAAGTCTACACTTTAGTAGATAAAGAAGAAACTAAGACCAAATTTAGCAGTAGAGAGGAAATAATAAAAATTAGAACACAAATGAATAAAAAAGAAAAATGAAAATCAACAGAGATTAATGAAATCAAAAGTTGGTTCATGGAAAAGATAAAATTGACAAACCCTTAGCTAGAATAAGCAAATCAACAGAATTATTAATAATAAAAAAAATTGCAGATGATAACATAGAAGTTCAAAGGACCATAAGAGGGTGCTATGAAAAACTGTATGCCAACAAACTAGACAACCTAGAAGAAATGGAAAAATTCTTAGAAACACACAATTTACTATGACTGAATCAAGAATCAAAGAAAAACTGAATAGACCAAGTACTAGTAAGGAGACTGAATCAGTAATCAAAATTTCTCAACAAAGAAAAGCCCAAAAGCAGATGTTTTACCAGTGAGTTTTATTATGTAAACAGAATTAATGTCAATCCTTCTCAAACTCCTCAAAAAAACTGAAAAAGAGTGAACATACCCAAATGCATTTTACAAAGCCAGCATTATCCTAACCCCTAAACCACAAAAGGATACTACTAGAAAATAAAATCACAGGCCAATATCTCAGATGAACATAGATGCAAAAGTTCTCAGTAAAATACTAGCAAACTAAATTCACCAGCACATTAAAAGTATTATCCACCATGATCAAGTGGGATTTATCCCTGGGTCCCAAGGACAACTCAATATATACAAATAAATCAATATGACATATCACATTGAGAGAATTAAAGAACCATACGATAATTTCAATGGACAAAAAAGCAACTTATAAAATTCAACATCCATTCATAATTTTAATAATCTTAAATATGGCATAGAAGGAACATATCTCAACATAATAAAGGTTATATATGACAAGTCAACAGGTAACGTAATAGTCCAGGGTGAGTGGTTGAATATATTTCATCAGAGATCAGGAACAAGACACTTCTGCTAGCACTAGAAGTCAGGTCAATGCAATCAGGAAAGAAAAAGAAATAAAATTTATCACAATTGTAAAGGAGGAAGTAAAATTGTTTCAACTGCAGATTACATGATTTTATATATACAAAATCCCAAAGACTCAACCAAAAACTGCTAATCAATAAGCTCAGTATAGTTGCAGAAAACAAAATTAACATACAAAAATGAGTACTGCTTTTATATACTAATAACAAATTTTCTGGGAAAGAAATTTATAAATCAATCCCATTTACAATATCACAAACAATAAAATACTTAGGAACAAATTTAAAGAGGTTTAAGGTCTCTCTTTTGGAAACTATAAGAAATTGATAAAAGAAATTGAAGAAAAACACAATTAATGGGTAAAATATCCTGTTTTCATGGACTGGAACAATTGGTGTTGTTAAAATGTTAATATTACCAAAAGCCATCTATAGATCCAATGTAATCCTTATCAATATTTCTATGGCATTTTTTACAGAAGTGGGAAAAGCACTCCTAAAATTTATGTAGAACCACAAAAGACCCTGAATAGCCAAAGAAATCCTAAGAAAGAATTACAAAGCACCACATTTCCTGATTTCAAGCTACACTATAAAGCCATAGGCCTTAAACAGTTAGTATCAGCATAAAGATGGACAAATAGAACAATGAAACAGAACTGATAGCCCATAAATAAACCCAACCATACATGGTCAGCTAATATTTGACAAGGGAAACAATAATACTCAGTGTATAAAAAGAGTCTCTTCAATGTGGGAAAACTGGATACTCACATGAAAACAATGAAACTAGACCTATATCTTATACCACTCACAAAAATTAACTTGAAATGGATTAAAGACTTAAATGTAATACCAGAAAACATAAACCTTCTAATGTGGTTTATCTATACCATGGAATACTACATGGCAATGAGAAAAAATCAAATCTGGCCATGTGTAGCAACATGGATGGACCTTGAGGGTGTTATGCTGAGCGAAATAAGTCAGGCAGGGAAGGACAAATATCACATGTTTGCACGTATAGGAGGATTAGGAGGAACTTAACTGAGGAACGAGGGGGAGGAGAAAGAGGGAAATGGTGGGGGAAAGGGAGAGAGGCAAACCATGAGAGACTCTTGAATGCTGACAAAAACTGAGGACTGATGGATGTGGGGGGTAGGGGGGATGGGCATGGAAGAGGACACTTGTGGGGATGAGCACTGGGTGTTATGTGGAAACTAATTTGAGGCCAACAGGTACATGGAAAAGATGCTCAACATCACTAGTCATAAGGGAAATTCAAATTACAACCACAATGATGATCACCTCATACCTTTTAGAACAGCCATAATAAAAAAAAGACAAGAGATAAATGCTGCTAGGAATGTAGGGAAAAGAGAACATTTCTGCCCTACTTAAGGGATTGTAAATTGCTACAGCCACTAGGGAAAACAGTATGATAAATCCTCAAAAGTTAAAAACAACTACCATATGATCCAGGGGTGCCTGGGTAGCTCAACAGGTTAAATCCAACTCTTGATTTAGGCTCAGGTCCTAATCTTATGGTTTGTGTGATCGAGCCCTCCATCAGTGCAGAGCGGCTTGGGATTCTCTTTCTCCACTCCTTCTTTCTGTGCCCCGCTCACACACACTCTTTCTCTCTCACAAAACACATAAACATTAAAGAAAAAAAACTTCCATATGATCCAGCAATTCCACTTCTGGGAACACAAAGGACACAAAACCACTAACTTGAAAAGATATGTGCATCTCCATGTTCATGACAGCATGACTACAATATCCAAGACATGGAAACAACCCAAGTGTCCAGTGATGGATGAATGGATAAAGAAGTTGTATTACATATCTCTATAATGTAATATTACTGAGCTATTAAAAAAATACTATCACTTGAGACAACATTGATGACTTTGAAGGCATTGTAGTAAGTGAAACAAGTCGAGCACAAAAAGGTAAATACTGTAGGATCTTGCTTATTTTGGAATCTAAAACAAAACAAAAATAAAATTAACCCAACAGAAACAAAAAAATCAAACTTGTGGTTACCAGAGGCTGGGGACAGGGAGAAGGTATTGGAGGAAGGTAATCAAAACGTACAAACTTCCCAGCTATAAGATAATACTAGGGATATAATGTATTACATGGTGACTAGGGTTAATCAGGCCACATGGCATATAGGGAAGTTGTTAAGGGAATAAATCCTAAAAGATCTCATCTGAGAACTGTTTTCCTTTTTTCCTTTCTTTTTTCCTTTCACTGTATCTATATGAAAAGGTGAATATTAAGTGAACCTACCATGGGAATCATTTCACAAGATATGTAAATCAAACCATCATGCTATATGTCTTAAACTTCTACAGTGACAAATGGGATGTCAATTATTTCTTGACAAAACTGGGAAAAAAATAATCAAAAAAAGAGCAACAATATCTCGAGGCCAGCGTTTCCTAACCTTAGCACTGTAGACATTATAGGGAAGAGGAGCTGTGCTATACGTAGTAGGATGTTTAGCAGCATCCCTGGCCTCTCCTCACAAGATGCCAAAAACATTTTCCCCTGCCCTTCCTGGTTGTGGCAACCAGAAAAGTCTCTAGATCTTGCCGAATGTCCCGGGGGCGGGGAGCAAAATCTTCCCTACTGGGGAATCACTTGTCTAGGCCTGCAGAGAGCTCCCAAACTGCTGACAGATCCAGAGAACTGGAGTGTTTTTGTCTTATTCATGATGTTGAGGCAGCAGCCAGGGGAAACCCTTCTCCCTGCCTACTCGGAGCTGAGTGCACCAGACAGGCCTGCGGTGAGAGCAGTGGGAGGAAATATTGGGTAATGAAAATCAGGCAGATGTCTTGAACACAAATGAAGACAGAGATGTGGGCCCAGGCCTTGTCTGTATTCCAAAGGAGAAACCACTTCACCGCTGTGGTGGGGATGGACTTGGTTTTTAATGATCTCCTCTCACCCTCCTCCACCACAAGGGCATAAAACCATCTATACTTTGTACCAGTAGCAGGGGATCTGTGAGCAGCTATTTGACTTGAAGTCTGGCTTGGAGCATCTGCTCCTGCTCCTAATTGTGAACGAGGCTAGGATTCATTAATATCTCCACAACGAGTTCGATGGGCTCTTAAGAGAATAGGCTCTACTCTGCATTTACAAGGCCAGGTACAAATGTGAAGAAGAGCAAAAGCTGATGCTCCCCAATTCTGGGTGAGTTGCTGGTCTCAAATCTGTTTCCCAAACAAAACCGAGAGGGTTCAGAGAAACATTCCTCCCAGTCAGTACTCTTGCTTACATCATCTTACCTATGTTGATTCATTAACTGCACCTATCTTGGCATGCCAGGTTTCTTTCACATTCTTGTGCTTTACCCAAAAAAATCACTAATAGTCAGAGCTGGCAAGGGTGCAATAAAACATACCTTCTCTAATTCTAGGGGTCCAACCAGTAAAATGCAGTAACACACGTTAAATGGCCTTTAAAATGCACATGCCAGTATACTGCATATTTCTACTTCTGGAAATATATCACAAAGAAATAATTCTATCTGTAAAAAGACTCATATGCCCAAAATATTCATTATGTAATTATAGAAAATAAGAAAAAATGGAAACTACCAACTGTCTATTGTCAGATATTTTAGTTTGTTATATTGTAGTATATACATTCGCTGGACTAATATATACCATTAAAATGTCATTTCCAACAAATAGCATCAAACTATAATAAAATGTTTATGCTGTGTCATTAAAGGAAAACACAGAGAGAACACCAAATCATATCAACAGCATGACATCAACCATGAAAATGAAACACTCTGGCATAAAAAGTCTTCTGAAAGGAAACAGACCACCCCCCTCACACACACACAAAAAAGATGTTAACAGTGACTGCATATGGGAGGAAAGTTATTTCTCTTTCTGTATCTTCTAAATTCTCTTTTACAATTCTCTTTTTAAATAATCTATTTCTTTACAATGAGAAAAGAACAATTTAATATCAAAAGCATAACAGTAAACCTACACCTAGAACATAAATTCATCCCCTCTATATCATCTTTACTCCAGATTTTTTCCCAGTTTTACTGAGATGTTAATGTTAAACATTGCCTAAGTTTAAGGTGTACGATATGATGATTTAATACATGTATATACTGCAAAATGATTACCAAGGTAAGGTTAACACATCCTTTATCTCACATAATTACCATGTTAATGGTACATGTGTGACTTTTTAATATTTTTTTAATGTTTTATTTATTTCTAAGAAAGACAGAGACAGCATGAGCAAGGGAGGGTTAGAGAGAGAGGGAGACACAGAATCTGAAACAGGTTCTAGGCCCTGAGCTAGCTGTCAGCAGAGCCCAATGCGGGGCTTGAACCTACAAATCATGAGATCATGACCTGAGCCGAAGTCAGACGCTTAACTGTCTGAGCCACCCAGGCACCCCACATGTGTGACATTTAAGATTTACTTTCTCAGCAACTAAGTGTCCATCAACTGATGAATGGATCAAGAAGATGTGGTATATTTATACAATGGAATACTACATGGCAATGAGAAAGAATGAAATCTGGCCATGTGTAGCAACATGGATGAACTTGAGGGTGTTATGCTGAGTGAAATAAGTCAGGCAGAGAAGGACAAATACCATATGTTTGCACATATAGGTAGATTAGGAGGAAGTTAATGGAGGACAAAGCGGGAGAAGAAGGGGAAAAATAGTTGGGGAGAAGGAGAGAGGCAAACCATGAGAGACTCTGAATGCTGAGAACAAACTGAGGACTGAGGGGGGTGGGAGGGAGAGGAAGGGGGATGATGGGCATGGAGGAGGGCACTTGTGGGGATGAGCACTGGGTGATATATGTAAACCAACTTGACAATAAACTATTTTTTTAAAAAAAGCAACTTTCAAGTACACAGTATTGTAATATAGTCAACACGCTCTTCATGAGATCACCAGATCCCTTATAACTTGAAGTTTGTGTCCTTTGACCAATATCTCATTTCCTCCCACTCTACCTCTCAAGCCTCAGCAAACACTGAGAAATATACTGTTTTATAAATTTAGCTTTTTTAGATTCCACATATGAGATCATACAGTATTTGTCTTTCTCTGAATTATTCCATTAAGTATAATGCCCTAAAGGTCCACCCATGTTGTTGCAAATGGCAGGATTTCCTTCTTTTTTGTGGTTGAATAATATTCCATTGTACATATATATTTTTGTCCACTCATCTGTCAAAGGACATTTAGGTTGTTTACATGTCTTGGTTACTATGAATAATACTGAATAATACTGAAATGCACATGGGAGTGCAGACGTCTCTTCAGGGTAATGATAATTTCTTTAGGATATATACTCAGAAGTGTAGATCCTAGATCTACAGTAGATCATATGGTAATCGGATTTCCAATATTTTGAAATCTCCATACTGTCTTCCACAGTGGTTGTAACCATTTACATTCCGACCAATAGTGCACAGGGGTTCCCATTTCTCCATATCCTTGCCAACACTTGTTACCTCTTGTCTTTTTCACAGTAGCCATCTAACAGGCATGAGGTGATGTATCAGAGGTTTTGATTGGGATTTCCCTGATGATTAGTGATGTTGAGCATCTTTTCATGTACCTGTTGTCCATTTCTATATGTTCTTTGGAAAAATCTACGTCCAGATGCTTTGCCCATTTTGAAATCAGATTATTTTGTCTTTTGCTATTGAGCTGTATGAGTGCTTTACATATTCCAGATAATAAGCCCTTATCAGACACATGATTTGGTATTATTTCCTCACACTTTGTAGATTGCCTTTTCATTTTGTTGATTGTTTCTTCTGCTGTGCAGGGGCTTTTTACAGTTTGATGTAGCCCTACTTCTTTATTTTTTGCTGCTGTTGCTTGTATTTTTGGTCTATATATTTAAAAAAATCATTGCAAAGACCAGTATCAAGGAACTTTTTACTTATGTTTCCTTCTAGGAGTTTTATGGTTTCAGGTCTTACATTTACATCTTTAGGGACTTCTGGCAGGCTCAGTTGGTAAAGTATGCAACTTTTTTTTTTAATATTTTTTATTTATTTCTAGGAGAGAGAGAGAGAGAGACAGCGTGAGCAGGGGAAGGTCAGAGAGAGAGGGAGACACAGACTCTGAAACAGGCTCCAGGCTCTGAGCTGGCAGTCAGCACAGAGCCCGACGCAGGGCTCGAACCCACAAACCGCGAGATCATGACCTAAGTGAAAGCCGGACGCTTAACCGACTAAGCCACCCAGGCGCCCCTAAAGTATGCAACTTTTAATCTCAAGGTTGTAAGTTCAAGCCCCATATTGGGTACATAAATTACTCAAAAATAAGATGTTAAAAAAATAAACAAACCTTTAATCCATTTCAAGTTAATTTTTGTGAGAGGTGTAAGTTATGGGTCCAATTTCATTTTCTTTCATTTGACTATCCAGTTTTCCCATCACCATTTATTGAAGAGACTATGCTTTCCCCCATTAAGTGACCTTTTTACTTTGTCTGTAGCGCTTACCACTGACTATTACATCCTATTCTCTGCAATATTTTTCTCCCCACCTAGAACAGAGGCTCCATAATGGTGGACAAGTACCTGATATATAATAGATGCTCAATGTATTTTGTTGAATTGAATATGCAAGTTAGACTGTAGAGTTTGCTTGCTTGATTTCTCTGTCAGTAAAGCAAAAATGCTTTAGGAGAGAGAGACTAACTGGAACAACCACTTGGAAAAACTATATAACTGCATCTATGAAAGCTGAATGTTCACCTATGTTATGACCAATGGATTCTCTGCTTCAAAATGCATACATAGATTCACCAGAAGACATTCCCAAGAAGGTGCTATTATATAATAGCCAACGCTTGCAAACTACCCAAAGGTCCTTCAATAATAGAACAAATAGAGACTTCTAGGGAAGATGGTGGAGTAGGAGGATCCTGAGCTCAACTCATCCCACAAATATAACTAGATAACAACCATATAATTTTAAATAACTCAGAAAACAACCTGAGACTTGGCAGAACAAACCCTCTACAGCTAAATGTAAACAAGAGGCCACAATGAAGAGGGTAGGAAGGGCAGAGACATATTTGGGAGCTAAATATACATGCAGGACTGCCTGCAGTTGTGGAGAGGGGAGGGAAACAGACAAATCAGGCACAAAGAATCTCCATAATGTTTGGCTTTAAAAACCAGAGGGGCTGAATTTCACAGACTCTTACAGTAAGTTATGCCTAACACATGAAACTTTAAAAATCTGTAGACTTGCTCTGGGAGAGCTGAGAGAGTGATCAGAAACTGAGTGCCTGAGCTAGCACAATGGGGTTCCTGGCTGGCTTAGTCAGTAGAGCATGCAACTCTTAATCTCAGGGTTGAGTTCAAGCCCCATGTTGGGCATGAAACCTTCTAAGAGAGAGAGAGAAAGAGAGCACAACAAACAGCCCTGCAGAGATACAGTACAGACACAGCATTTTTTATTTAAAATGCCTTGGTGATACAGGAAGGAGATTTGTTTACTAATCTTGGAGTGTGTGCCATTTCCCTCCTCCAAACCTTGCAGCCTAGCCATCTGTGAGAACCAGCATGGTGACAACACTCTCCATCCAACACCACCCGCTTCTACAGATCTGCTCCCTCCAACGTACCTGCTTCTGGCCCCTGCCACTGCAGGCCCCCTCCCAAAACCAATAGGCAGAGATCTTGTAGGTAAAGGACACCATGCTCCTACACTCTTTTGTGTACACAACTCTTCCAGCCAGGCCTCAGCTCCAGGTCCCCTACCATAGCACACCTGTACAAACTTAGCTAACACTTGGTGCCCCATCTCCACATTATCCTACAGACCTGTCCCTTCCACTATGCCCATGGCTGTGAGCCAGTTGGCCTGGGAGCAGACATCTGGTCTGACTGTAGGTCCCTACACACCAACTAAAGTTTCTCAGGGCACTA
The DNA here is from genome assembly GCF_008692635.1 of Crocuta crocuta. Classification (NCBI taxonomy): domain Eukaryota; kingdom Metazoa; phylum Chordata; class Mammalia; order Carnivora; family Hyaenidae; genus Crocuta; species Crocuta crocuta. Next base: position 10,044,292 of record NW_027530640.1, read on the forward strand.
CAGTTTGCTGTTACCACATCTCTGACAAATACCTGGTTTGACAACCCAAATGCAAGATTGCCCCAAACTGGCCCACTAACAACACAGGAAACACAACAGGCAAAGAGAGCCATGGCATACAGCTAAAGGCAAATGCAGCTCAGCCACAACAGTAGGGTATATGGAACACACACAGGAGATACTCCCCAAGTACCGGGTTCTAGTCAACAGAGGATATTGCACTACAAGACACTACAGGATCTCTTCTTCATAAGGCCATTACTTTCTTTTTTTTTTTACAAATAGTTTATTGTCAAATTAGTTTCCACATAACACTCAGTGCTCATCCCCACAAGTGTCCTCCTCCATGCCCATCCCCCCTCCCCCCCACATCCATCAGTCCTCAGTTTTTGTCAGCATTCAAGAGTCTCTCATGGTTTGCCTCTCTCCCTTTCCCCCACCATTTCCACCCTTCTTCTCCTCCTTGTTCCTCCGTCAAGTTCCTCCTAATCCTCCTATACGTGCAAACATATGATATGTGTAATAAGGCCATTACTTTCAAAAGCAGGAGACATAGCTGAATTTCCTAACATATAAAAACAGAGAGTCAAAATGAGGAGACAAAGAATATGTCCCAAATGAAAGAACAGGACAAAATCACAGCAAGAGACTTAAACAAAGCAAAAGTAAGTAATATGTCTGACAGAGCATTTAATACGGTGGTCATAAAAATACTCCCTGCACTTGAGAAAAGGGTGGAAGACCTCAGTGAGACCCTTAACAAAGAGAAAGAAAACATAAAAAGAACCAATCAGATAAAGAACTCAATAAATGAAATTAAAAATATACTAGATGGAATAAATAGTAGACTAGAGGAAGCAGAAGAGTCCTAGAGGATAGAATAACATAAAGTAATCTTTAGGAAAGAGAAAAAAAAAATAAAAAATAAAACCTGAACCCTTCCTAAATCTGTGGAAGGAAACAGAAACCCAGATCCAGGAGGCATAGAGAGGCCCCCAAAAAATCAACCCAAGGTGGTCCACACCAAGACATGCAGTAATTAAAGGAGCAAAAAAACAGTGATAAGGAGAGAATTTTAAAAGCAGCAAGAGAAAACAACTACATACAAAGGAAACCCTATAAGGCTATAAGCTGACTTTCAGCAGAATCTCTGTATGCTAGAAGGGAGTGGCAAGACATAGTCAAAGTAATGAAAAAAAAAAACCTCTATCTAGCAAGGCTATCATTCAGAATAGAAGGAGTGATAAAGAGCTTTTCAGACAAACAAAAGTTAAAGGAATTCATGATCACTAAACAAGCCCTACAAGAAATGTTAAAGAGGACTCTGAGAATGAAAAGAAAGACCATAGTAGGAATAAGAAAACTAGGTAGCACAAAAGCATAAAAATAGGTATATCTATAAACATCAGTCCAGGGATTCACAAAATAAAAGTATATAAAGTGTGACACCATATACCTAAAATGTAGGTGGGAGGGAGTAGTAAAGAATAGGTTTAAACTTAAGTGACTGTCAACAATACAGACTGCTAGATGCATAAGATGTTATATACAAACTTAATGGTAGTCACAAACCAAAAACCATTAATAGATAGGCAAAAAAATTAAGAGAAAGGAACAAAAGGGGAAAAAGAGGTAAACCAAAAAGGAGACTTTTAACTATAGAGTACTGATAGTTACCAGAGGTGGGGGGGGGGGGGGGGGTAAATGGTGTGTGTGATAGGTAAAAGGGATTAAGAGTACACATATCCTGATGACCACAGACTAATACAGAATTAATGAATCACTATATTGTACACATGAAACTAATTTAACACTGTATGTTAACTATACTGGAATTAAAATTTTTGAAGAAGAGAGAAGGGAGAACACCTGGGCGGCTCAGTCCGTTGAGCATCCTACTCTTGATTTCAGCCCAGGTCATGATCTCACAGCTTATGAGATCGAGCTCCATGTCAAGATCTGCACTGACAGCATGGAGCCTGCTGGGATGTGCTCTCTCCATCTTTCTGCCCCTCCACCACCCAAAAAATAAACAAATAAACATTAAAAATGTAAAAATAAAAAAGAGAAAGGACTCCAAGTATATCACTTAAGAATGCCAACAAACCTGAGAGAAGAGAAAAAACGAACAGAGAAAAACTATAACAACAACCATAAACAAAAAGACAATAAGTATATACAATAATTACTCTGAATATTAAAGGACTAAACACTCCAATCAAAAGACACAGGGTGATGGAATGGATAAAAAAAAAGCAAGACCCATCCATATGATGCCTACAAGAGACTTATTTCAGACCTAAAGACACATGTGGATTGAAAGAGAAGGGAAGTGAAAAGGCAGCCAGGGTAGCAGTACTGATATTGGGGGGTGGCGGGGGGGACTTTAAAGACTGTAATAATAGACAAAGAAGGACACTATATAATCATAAAGGGAACAATCCAACAAGATCTAACAATTATAAATATTTATGCACCCAAAACGGAAGCACCAAATACATAAAGAAGCTAAAACAAACATAAAGGAAGTAATCAACAGTAATACAGTAACAGCAGGAGACTTCAACACCCCCACTTACATCAATGGATAGATCATCCAAACAGAAAATAAATATGCCAACAGTGGCTTTCAATGACACACTGTACCAGGTGGATCTCCAAGTTATTCAGAACATTTCACCCTAAAACAGCAGACTACACATTTTTTTCAAGGACCCATGGAACATTCTCCAGAACAGATCACATACTAGGCCACAAAACAACTCTCAACAAATTCAAAAAGCCTTAAGTCTTACCGGACATCTTTTCTGACCACAATGCTATGAAATTAGAAATCAACCACAAGAAAAAATTGAGGAGGACACAAATACATGGAATTTAAATAATATGCTACTAAACAATGAAGGGTTCAACCAAAATATTAAGGAGGAAATAAAAAATCCGTGGAGAGAAATGAAAATGACAACATAGTAAACTAAAATCTTTGGGATGCAACAAAAGCTGTTCTAAGAGAGATGTTTATAGCAATACAGGTCTCAAGAAGAAAAAGCTCAAATAAACAACCTAACCTTACTAAAGGAGTTAGAAAAAGAAGAACAAACCCCTAAACCAGTACAAGGAAGGAAATAATGAAGATAAGAGCAGAAATAAAATAGAGACTAAAAAACAATAGAACAGATCAATGAAACCAGGAGCTAATCCTTGGAAAAAAAGATCAACAAAATTTGTAAGCCTCAGTTATATTAAGAAAAAATACAATGAAAACTCAAAATGAAAAATGAAAGAGAAATAACTGACACAACAGAAATAAAGGATTATAAGAGAATATTGTGAAAAATTATATGCCAACAAATTGGACAACCTAGAAGAAATGGATAAATCCTCAGAAACATAAAACATCCCAAAAGTGAAGAAGAAATAGAAAATTTCAACAGACCAATTACCAGCAGTGAAATTAAATCAAAAAACTTCCAAAAGTCCAGTACCATACTGCTTCACAGGTTAATTCTACCAAACATTTAAAGAAAAATTAATGCTCATTCTTCTCCAACTAGTCCAAAAAACTGAGGAGGAGAGAAAGTTTCCAATTTCATTCTGAGGCCAGTATTTCCTGATACCAAAATCAGATAAAGAAAACTACAAAAGAAGAAAACTAAATACCAATAACCCGGATGAATATAGATACAGAAATCCTCAAAAAAAATATTAGTAAACTGAATTCAACAATACATTTGAAAAAATCATCCACCATGATTGAGTGCGATTTATTCCTGGGATGCAAGGATGGTTCAATATTTGCAAACCAATCAACATAATACATCACATGAAAAAGAGAAAGGATAAAAACCATATGATCATTTCAAAAGATGCAGAAAAATCATTTGACAAAGTACAGCACCCACTCATGAAAAAAAAAACTCTGAACAAAGTAGTAACCATTTAGAAGGAACATAACTCAAGATAATAAAGACCACCTATGAAAAACCCACAATCAACATCATACTCAATGGTGAAAAACTGATAGCCTTTCCCCTAAGGTCAGAAACAAGATAAGATGTCCATTCTCACCACTTTTATTCAACATACCACTGGTAGTCATAGCCACAACTGTGAGATAATAAAAATAAATAAAACATCAAAATTGATAAGAAGTAACTTTCAAAATTTATAGAGGATAGGATACCATTTACAGAAAACTCTAAATACTTCACCAAAAAAGTTCTAGAATTGATAAATGAATGCAGAAAGGTCAGAGGACACAAGATCAACATACAGAAATTCACTGCATTTTATACAATTATAATGAAAGAGTAGTAAGAAATTAACAAAAAAAATATCATCTACACTTATACCACAAATAATGAAATACCTAAGAATAAACTTAATGGAGGTGAAAGATCTGTACTCTGAAAACTGTAAAATGCTGATGAAAAAAAATGAAGATGACACCAACAAATGGAAAGACCATGCTCATGGTTTGGTAGAAAAAGTACTGTTAAAAAGTCCATACCACCCAAAGCAAACTACTTATGTAATGCAACCTCTATCAAAATGACAACATTTTTCAAAGAACCACAAAATACCCTACATAACCAAAGCAATATGAAAAAAGAAAAAGCTAGAAGTATCATAATCCCAGATTTTAAGATATAATACAAAGCTACAGTAATAAAAACAGTATGGTACTGACAAAAAAAAAAAAAACAGACATACAGGTCCAAAGAACAGAACACATAGTCCAGAAATAAGCCCATGATTATATGGCCAATTAATCTTCGACAAAGGAGGTAAGAATATGTAATGAGAAACAGTATCTTCAACAAACGGTGTTGGAAAACTGGACATCAAAAAAAAAAAAAAATGAAACTAAACCACTTTCTTGCACCATATACAAAATAAACTCAAAGAGGATACAGGACCTAAATGTGAGACCTGAAACCATAAAAACTCTGCAAGAGAAGACAGGCAGTAATTTCTCTGACACTGACTATAACATTTCTAGATATGTTTCCAGAGGAAAGGGAAATAAAAGCAAAAATAAACTACTGGGACTACATCAAAATAAAAAGCTTCTGCACAGCAAAGGAAACAACTCACAAGCAACCTATTTAACGGAGAAGATATTTATAAATGACATATCATATAAATGGTTAGTATCCAAAATATATACAGAATTTATATAACTCAACATAAACACAAATAATCCAATTTTTGAAAATGGGAAGAAGACATAAACAGACATCTCTCTAAAGAAGACATACAGAGGTGCCTAGGTGGCTCAGTCGGTAAAGTGTCCAACTTTGGCTCAGGTCATGATCTCATGGTTTGTGGGCTCGAGTCCCGCATCAGGCTCTGTGCTGACAGCTAGCTCAGAGCCTGGAGCTTGCTTCAGATTCTGTGTCTCCCTCTCTCTCTGACTCTTCCCTGTTCACGCTCTCTCTCTCAGAAATAAATAAAACATTAAAAAAATTTTTAATTAAAAAAGAAGACATACAGATGGTTAAGAGACACATGAAAGTATGCTGAACATCACTCACCATCAGGCAAGTGCAAATCAAAACGATGATGAGTTATCACCTTACATTTGCCACAATGGCAGAAATCAGAAACACAAGGTATTGGTGAGGATGTGGAAAAAAAGGAACCCTCATGCACAATGGGAATGCAAACTGGTGCAGCCACTGTGGAAAACAGTACTGAGGCTCCTCAAAAAATTCAAAATTGAATTCTATTATAGGCACTGCTATGTATATTGCAGCACTGACAACAGCCAAATTATGGAAGCAATCCAAGTGTCTACTGATAGATGAAGGAATAAAGAAGATGTGGAATGGATTATTACTTAGCCATAAAACAGAAAGGTATTTTGCCAGTTGCAACAGCAAAGATGAATCTATTGGTTATAATGCTAAGTGAAATAAGTCAGAGAAAAACAAATACAGTATGATTTCATTCATATGTGGAATTTAAGAAACAAAAAAAAAAAAAGAAAGAGACAAACTAGAAAACAGACTTTTAACTATGGAGAACAAACTGATGGCTCCCAGAGGGCAGGTGGGTGGGGGATGGGTGAAACAGGTTAAGGGGATGAAGAGTACACATTTCTTTATGAGCACTGAGTAAAATGTATAGAGTGCTGACTCACTATACTGTACCCCTGAAACTAATATAATGCTGTATGTTAACTATGCTGGGATTAAAATTAAAGACTTAAAAAACAATAAAACAGATAAATTATGGAATTTTCACACTGTGATGAGAATGAACAAAGCAGAGTGACACACGGTGTATCACACATTTGATGTTGAGCAAAAGCAGCCAGACAAAACCATATAATTCCATTATAAAAGTATAAAAACAGACAAAACTAGTCTATAGAGTTACAAGTCAGGAGTGTTCTTGCCTGAAACAGGAACAGACCATGACAGCAAAGGACACAAAATAGACTGATCAGATGCTGATAATGTTCTGTCTGTTGATCTGGTTGATGGTTGTATGGGTGTGTTCACTGTATGAAAGAACGTCAGGCTAGTACACGCGTGGTTGGCACTTTTGCTCTACGTATGTTGTACTCCAATGAAACACACTCCCTACCAATCTAGACCTTTACCTAGAGGACAGACAGGGAGAAACACCACACTTCAGGATTCATACACATCAAGTCCTGTCTCATCTAAATGCTCTACCTCAACTGTACCAACTAGCACCCTTCTGCTGGCACTGCCTGAGTTCTTCAACTTAGGTGAAACAGCAAAGGCAACCCATGTGTGTCAGCAAGAGCTCAGATAAGCTGAGGTGGCCTGACCTCTAGACAGATTCAGAGATAAAGGCTTATGCTACTTTTCCACAGAGAGACATGGCTCAGGTCACAATGCCTCTGGATGTCCAGCTTGCCTAACTGCTCTGGTTCCTTTGTAAACCAGGCCTTTTCCTTTGTAGAACAACCCCCAATAGGTCCCCAGCTGACAAGCACCCCTTCTTCTTCATTTTATCTCAGACAAGGAGCCTGAAGATTCCAGAGGACAAAAATCGGCTTTTTTCCACTCCCTGCTATATCCTAAACAGCCAGCACAGTGTCTAGTATGTAACACCCAAGCCAATAAGTATCTGTGATAGGAACATATGCATATGTGAAAAAACACAACTACTGAATCTGTGTACCAGGATCTGGTTACTAGAAAGGCAAGCATCTAGGTCCAGGATGACCATGGAGAGAAACAAATTAAAGTACTTTGAAAAACATATGCAAAGGTCTTTCTGAGGTAAGAAAAATTTTTATACCATCAACTCTGTCATGTAAAGAAAAATCACAGTTTATCTTTACCATGTATAACATTGTTATTCTCTCATTCATTGAAAATGACCTAGGTCTTATTCAAGTAGACTGGTCAAAGGTTGTAGGCCAGATCCAGAGTCACAGCAAAACTAGCTGGATGATTGTCTGGAAAACAGTGTGGAGGTCCCCCAAAAAATTAACAAGAGAACTACCCTATGACCCAGAAACAGCACTGCTAGGAAGTCACCCAGGGATACAGGAGTGCTGATGTGTAAGGGCACATGTAGCCCAATGTTCATAGCAGCACTTTCAACAATAGCCAAATCATGGAAAGAGCCTAAATGTCCATCAACTGATGAATGGATCAAGAAGATGTGGTTTATATATACAATACTACATAGCAATGAGAAAGAATGAAATCTGGCCATTTATAGCAACGTGGATGGAATTCGAGGTTATTATGCTAAGTGAAATAAGTCAGGCAGAGAAAGACAGATACCTTATGTTTTCATTTATATGTGGATCAGGAGAAAGTTAAGAGAAGACCACGGGGAAGAGAAAGGGGAGAAAAATAGTTACGGAGAGGGAGTGAGGCAAACCATAAGAGATTCTTAAATACAGAGAACAAACTGAGGGTTGATGGGGGTTGAGGGAGAAGGGAAAATGGGTGACAGAGATGGAGGAGGGCATTTGTTGGGATGAGCTCTGGGTGTTATATGGAAACCAACTTGACAATAAACAGTATTTATAAAAATCAGCTTTAATCTTAAAAAAGAAAAAGAAAATGAAAAAATTAGCTGGCTGAGATAGCAAGTTGATGCCTTAGCCTAATCAAAGTTCTGAACACCAACCAGCCAACTAAACCCACCAATGTCACAAAGTAATCAGCATATCCAATGAGCATAAAAAGACATGGAAACTACCCAACGGTCCCTTAACAATGGGACTATGTAAAGATGCCAAGTAGCCACATAAATCTGTTCATTTATCATCTGTTAACTATTTTCTCCCTCTTGACAATGGTTTTATCAATTTTAGGTACTATTAATTAGAGGGAATTCAACAACAAAGGGTAAAGCAAAGTGTGAGAGTTTATTCAGTGGGCCAATGGAATGGCTTTAGAACAAGGAGTACTCCAACTCCTGATGATCCTCAAAAATTTTCTGACCTTTGATGAGTCTTTGCTTTTGGTGTCCTCTGATCTTTCCAAAATTATCTGGCCAATCAATCAAAAATATTAATTCACCAAAAAGAGAGTTGCAAGTAGTATCACTGTCTGACCCACATCCCTCAGACATTCTCTGTGCTTCCAACTGCCAGTATCTGCAAACCCATGCCCAAAATCACACCTCTGTGAAAGCAGATATTTTGTAGAATATCCACCATTCCTTATTACATACTCTTAGCACCACTTAAGCTTCAATACTCACTTCTCTGTAAACCAAAGCCAACGTCAGAGTCAATTTCCTTCATTATGCACAAAACCTATCAATTCTGCTAGAGAAGATACAAAGTTAGCCCATCACTGGCTGGATTCAGGCTCCTTTGGAGACATGAAGATTTACTGAGATGATCCCTAGGACTTTATCATGTAGAAGGCCCCATGTCAATTTCACCTTGCTCATATGCACACATGTCCCTAGAAGCCAGTCAAGAGTTCATTGTTATCTCACTCCATGAGCAGCTCATAACAATGACTGCCACTGAGACCTAGGGATATACATACAATGGAAAGCAAAACCCTTCTTTCGACTGGTATCAACAGTAGCTCTGTTGGCCTACAGGGAAAATACGGCCCTCACAGTCATTTACTATTAGACAATATGCTCATTTTGCCTAAATTTTATTATTCATTGGATCTCTTGGTGTTGGGTATTTAGGATACATAACAATTCTCCAGGATTTTTCCTGTAAATACAGCCTAAAAATTACCTGCAGCACAATTATCTGCAATGCTTATTTAAAATGCAGCTTCCTAACTGTCACCTTTGACCTACTAAAGACTAGCCTCCAGACTGAGGGCTGAAATCTTCATTTTCTTTTTTTTAATGTTTTTTATTTATTTCTGAGAGAGAGAGAGAGAGAGACAGCATGAGCAGGGGAGGATCAAAGAGAGAGGGAGATACAGAATCTGAAACAAGCTCCAGGCTCTGAGCTAGCTGTCAGGACAGAGCCCAACACAGGGCTTGAACCCACAAACCATGAGATCATGGCCTGAGCCGAAGTCAGACACTTAACCAACTGAGCCACCCAGATGCCCCAAAATCTACATTTTAAACAAGCCCAGTGGTGATGTTTCAAGATTATGAAGATATGAGTCTGAAAATCCACTGTTCTGGCACCTCACTCAGGCATTTTTCCTTTTTACCTTGGCAATAGCTTGTCACCTACAACTTGGCCTGGCCTTTTTTTGAGCTGAGTTACAGTGATTCCATTGAAATGGTGGGACAGAATTTGCAACTACATGGATGGAACTAGAGTGTATTATGCTAAGCAAAATAAGTCAGGCATAGAAAGACAAATCTCATATGATTTCACTCATGTGGAATTTAAGAAACACAACAGATGAACGTAGGGGAAAGGAAGGAAAAATAAGATAAAAACAGAGAGGGTGGCAAACCATAAGAGACTCTTAAATACAGAGGATAAAATGAGGGTTGCCGGAGGGGTGTTGGGTTAGGGACTTGGCTAAATGGGCAATGGACATTAGGGAGGAAACTTGTTGGGATGAGTACTGGGTGTTGTATGAAAGTGAGGAATCACTGGGCTACTCCCAAAATTAATACTACACTGTATGTAAACTGCTTTGAATTTAAATGAATACATTTAAACAAATGAATGAATGAATGAATGGTGGGAGAGAAAGGATAGAGCTAAAATAGAAAAGTGAAGGCTTATACTCTCTGGATAGTTGTCTTCTCTAGGTTATATCCGCACAAAGACTGCCTGAACGCCTGCAGGAAGTTCTGCTTCCCTGCTCCAATCACAGGCATCGATGGACTTTGCATAAATGCCTGTTCACCCACCACATAATTATGCTGGGGAATGTTGACGGTGCCCTCTGTAGTGTGACATGTTGTAGATCACACAGGAAGAGTTTGCAAATTACTACAAATAGTTATATAAATTGTCCTTCCTTCCTCCCTTCCCCAGTATGCAAAAAAAAAAAAAAAAGAAGAAGAAGAGAAAAAGTTCATTTTAAAGGATCAAAGGAGAGAGTCTTTTGAGGGACATATTTGTATAGGATCCTAAGAAAAGCATCCCAATCAAGTTAATGTGGGCTTTAATATTATCCTTCCAGAAGAATCTCCAATAACTCATTTTCATCTCCCTAGAAAGAAACATTTATCTTCATGGCTGTCATAGGGACACTGGGTGGACCCAGAAGCAGCAGCTATGAAATGCCTCACACCAGTCAGCACTCTGACATGGGGCTATAGGAAATGCATGCATGTCCATCTCTCCCCCTAAACTGTGACCCTTGTGGGTGGAAATCTTGGTTTTCATCTTTGGCCTCCAAGCCTGGCACCCATTTTCTTCCCCGCAGTGGTAACATGGGAAGGGAATGGGGAGGAGGGCAAGGACCAGCCCATATAAACCAGTCTCATTGCTGACATAAATACTTCACAAATCATCACTACATCCAGAAACTCTAGGGTGCCTTGATTTCTAAAGAGCAGCAGCAATTATAGGAACATTACAGCCTAGGACACTGGCCCACCGAGGGAAGGAAAAGCTCTTGGGCTACAGACACTAGAAGAGAAAGAAGTACTTTCTGAAAAGGGGGAGGCAAAGCCAGGGATGGATACTTATTACACACACAGATGGCTGTCAAAGCTGGCACAGAGGGGGAACAAACGAACAGGCAACCCTTCCGAGGACGTGACCCATCTGTATATCTCACTTGTCACAGGGGACTCATTCCTCTGCCCCCAAAGTATGTGTTCAACTGAAAATGTGCAAAGTGTGATTTTTAAATCAACTAGGAGAGAGCTTGCTACTTAACAGAATCCTAGGGCAAACATGTCTAATGGAAACACAACAGGGACTTCCCACTTCAAGATCTTTGGACCTGCTCTCGCCACAGTCTACCTGGAACACAACCACCTCTCCTCCTCGCCTGGCTCCTTCCTGTCATCCCCCACCTAGCAGCTCCAATGGCTTTCCCAGGGAAAGAGTTAATTAGCCCCTTCCCCTCCCCTTTACAAAGGCTCAAGGCATCTGTACCTCTACCTTATATCACTTTTGGCTACTGTACCTGAATGGTGACTTTGTGATTATTTGTCTGTTTGCCATACTAGACGGTGTATCCCAGTCAGGTATAAACCTGAGGTGCAGGAGGGCAGGAGGGCAGGAGGGCACCACCAGGCTCTGCACTGGCTATTTTTTATTGTTTGGGTTTTCCTAAACCACAGCCAACCTGCTTTGCCTTTAGTGAATTATAGGTCAGCCTCCTGATAGCCTGTCATGATCTAAAACTGAAGAACTGCCCCTGAGGAGAGAAGTAACAAAGGCCTGGCCAACCCTATCAGTACTTTCCTGCTGGTTCTAAAGTCAAACCAGGAGCTTGGGAACTCCTGAACTCCAACCAGAAGCATGTGCTAGAGCCTGCAGGAATTTCCTCAAGGACAGTAATGCAGAAGGCCATCTGCCCCAAAGCCAGCCTGGATCACTCTGTAGGACACAATGCTTTATACCTTTTGAGATGGGCTAGAGGAAACTGGATCAGAGTTTAACATTAAAAGTGATACCAATTAGGGCTTAGCCAGCATAACAGAGATCCCTGGGGAGCCCTTCACATAACTAGGATTTCAGGCACAGCTGGGCACAAAGCCCCTCTCCTATACATCATGAGAAGCTGCCAGCTTCAGGAAGTCCAGTGATGATGTGAAACATAATGGGAAGGAGTTCTGTGCCAGGAGCTGCAAGCGGGAAATTAACAGAAAACAGACCACACAGAACCTCACAGCCATCTCAACTGGCAAGGGAGGAAGACAAGATCAAGGATAATGGAACAAGTTTCCACAACATTTCTCTAAGACATGATACAGAAAACAACATCTGAAGCCATGTGCCAACAATTCACTCACACTCACAGGGCAGAAGAGAAGTGACCCTCACAAAGCAAGTCAGAAGAGGAGGTATACCAGTTACTCAAAGATCATGAGCACCTACTTTGCATCATGATCTTACTTATCTTGCTCCAAATCCTAGCAAGTAGCTATGATTGCTCTACTTTTTATAGATAAGGAAAGTGCAACTCTGGCCAAAGACCCAAGCTTATACTTGCCAAGATGGCAAAGTGAGCTCAGGTCAAGAGTGGGCTCTTCACCATGACAGGACTCAGGCTCAAAGAGCTTTTCACAGGTTCAGAAACTGTGCCCAAATTGTGTGGGGGGGTTCAGTTTCCCTGTCAGTTTCCCCAGGACTCTCAACAGCACCCCCACCTGTTGGTATCCATAACCACTATCAGTTACCAAAAGAAAGAGAGACACATGTCCAAAGCTAACATGACTTATTGGGCCCAGCCTTCTGCAAAGAACAACTTGTCCCCATCCCGGAGGTGTGGAAAGTCCTGGTCCAGGATAATTCACTCATTCATTCATTTACTCAAATTCATTCCAACATTAACTGAGCAACCTTCTGTGCTGAGCTTAATGGTCAAAGTCCAGGGACACTGAGCTTGATATACAGTGCATCCTGAAAGGGTTTATAAAGTTGTAAGGACCCACCTTAGAGGCAGAGATTAGGTCCCCCCAAAACACTGTTTTTCAATGTGTGTATGATGTATAATTTCTGTCTATCAAAAACTATAAAAGGACACATGCTTATAATTCTCCTATGGGATTTCTGTCCCCAGGGATGCATCAAGAGTTGTGCTTAAGAAAAAATTCAAGTCAACACAATGCTTACTCACTACCTATTCTGTGATATGCATAAGACGACTCAGTCTCTTTCTTCAGGAAGCACCCAATGATTTAGACAGCTAAAATATAAACAAATACAACTATGAATTGAGAAACAATAAAGTGATGTAGGAGTTGTTAATATTAATAAAAGTAATAGCCTCCATCTGCTCAGCATTTATGATGACACCAGACATTTTACTAAGAACTTCCCACGTATTAGCCAGTTAAACTCTTCACACCAACCCTAGAAGGCTGGTCAACATAGTGGACATCCACTTCCCCTTAAGGAGCTACCTCTCAACTCTCCCTTTCAAAATGTGATTCAATAGAGCCCCCACCATCACTTTATCCCCAGGTCCCAGGCCTGGACGATTGGCATAGTCTACCCAATTGTCCCGAGTGATTGACTGAGGATGAGTATATACAATAGGTAAATCTAATGAGGCTCAATTCTGGGAATTTTGCTGGCACTACTAAGATATAAAATCTGTCTAATGATATAAATTTGTAGTTGATATGAGCCACCATCACTAATTATGTGATTAATTAGCCTGAGAACAAAACCAAAATAGGGAAAAGAAAGCCCAAAGATGGGGGAATAAGGGGAGAGAAAACTGAATGACACACATATCCAAATATCCAAGTCCTATGATATAACCTGAGTCTCTGGATTAAACCTTACTTAAAGCCATGTTTATCAGTAGACTCCTCAGTTATATAGGTAAGTTTTCCTTTCCATTTAAGCCAGCTTGAACTAGATTTAAGTCACTTGAAATCTAGAGTCCTCACCAATAAGAGTGTTATTATTCCCACTTAACAAATGCAGTCAGGAATTCAAAAAGGGCAATCCAACGACCTTAAATTAACTAAAATCTGAGGAGGCCACATGGTCATATGAATTCAGACAAGAAACCTACAAGAGTCAGCCTGCTCAAATGCCAGAGGCATACTTTTCCCTCCATCCACCAATGCCAAGGGAAGACTTGCAAGTCACCTTGCTATGGTCCTTTTTCTGCATGATGGGTTCACTTCTTGTTTATCTTTTACACTGAGTGGGTAGACCTCTGGATTCCCAAATTTACCCAAGGGTCTACTGAATTCTTCATTCCGGACACGGTCTTCTTTCTTAGAAGTACACATAAATGCTACATATTAAAAGTGAGGACACCTTTCATTATATGAAATATGGTGAGAAAATACTTGCAGCCTTGGGCAAATTATTTAATCTCTTATAGGATATCTATTTTATTTGTAGTTATCTGGGGAGATGAGATCAACTCTGAGCTTGGGTCCGAGGAATTTCCTAAGGAACATTTATAGTCACCTCAGAAAAAGAAAGGTAAAATGAGTCATCTTAAAAGTGTTCAAGTTTAGATACTGAGTGTGTTTGGACTGAAACACATTAGGGAAATCATGTATGATTTATTATAAAATATTTAACAGCTAACATTACTTTGTCTCTCCAAGCAAGATAAAATAGTTTACCTACTGATTAGGTCCTATGCCTCTAAGGGAGTAACAAAGGCCTGATGATCCATTTGGGACCACTTCTTGCTTTTGAAAATATCATCATCAATATCTGGAGAGGATTTACCCTCTCAGCAATCCAGCTCAGCTGAAATACTGCAGGGCAGGACTGGGGAAGGACTAGGAGAGGCAGAGGAACTCAACTAGGAAACTGAACTGGGTAAAGAAGCTCCACAATCCTTGCCAGGCAAGAACTAGGTTTTCCCTGTCAAGGACAAACTGAAGGTAAGGAGAGAAAACACAAGAATGGTCTGAAGCCTAAGGACTTCCAAACCATCCCTTTACAATGATTCCCTTGAAATAATTATTTCTATCAGTGGTCATTTAGTACAGGCGATTTAAGATAGTGGGTTCATTAAAGAGAGTCAGGATCACAAACTCATTTAAGTCTCCTTGAACCTGTTTAATCAAAATGATTTTCTGCTACTCTCTATTA
Source organism: Crocuta crocuta (assembly GCF_008692635.1). Lineage (NCBI taxonomy): Eukaryota > Metazoa > Chordata > Mammalia > Carnivora > Hyaenidae > Crocuta > Crocuta crocuta. The sequence continues at coordinate 10,059,440 of NW_027530640.1, forward strand.
CAAGCCAAGTTTCTGTGGTGACAGATTAATGACTGATCCACTAAGCCACACCACCTCTCTTCTCACCAACTACACTGACAGAGCCGCCCACTATTCTATCAATAAGCCCCATTTGCCCTTGAGACTCCTTACAGCTGAGATGTTAAGATCAAATGAGCAGATCAGATGCTCACTGCCACTCCAGTTCTGCTAGGGAGACCACTAAATCCCAAAGAGTGTACACCAAAGGAAAAAGAATTCAGGCTGGTCCTTGTGTTCTGATTAGAATTGCAAACTCAGGTCACTTCGGAATAAGATAAATGCCAGCCAAGGCAACATTTCTGATTCTTTAGGCCTGCCCAAGGTAATTATCCTGGAGTTAAATGTCAAATCTAGTTTCATGTGTGCAAAAGAAAGAAAATTTCATGTTTGGTGTAAGCAACAATATTATTTTAATCAAATCAGAAGCTCATTATTAGCAGAAAATAAGCCCTAATGTGACCCCTACAGTAAGTTTTATCTCCCTGGCTTCCAATCCACTTTGTCTCAAACTAAGGTTCTTCATTGATTGTCCCCAGACATAAAATAGGAAAGACAATGTGACATCAATAGAGGCTCATACCCTAAATCCATTCTACTCTTCATAGACTGCATGGGTCCAGTCCAGGCTCCTCTACAGCCTAGCTCTGTAACTTGGGGCAAGAGCCTTAATCTCCTAGTGAATGGCCAATAATAACAGTAATTCTTTCCTAGAATTTTTATGACTATTAAATGAAATAATACATGTAAAGTACCCTAAACAATGTATGGCACACTAAATGCTTGATTAATGTTAGGTATCACCTATTTCTGCCATGTTTTAATATTTTAATTACAACCAGAACATATTGTCTTTATAAGAAAAAGTGTATTTAAAAAGAGAGAAACCCATGAAAGCCTAAGTTAAAGGATTTCCTCCAGTGGATAAGAGGTTACTGAGAGATGAAACCACCTTATTTATCATGTCCATCCTTACAGCCCACCACCTTGCACATACTAGACAGCCAAATGTGTGTTGGAATAAATGTTCAAATGAATATAAGAAAGAAAAGAGGAAAATTTCCTTGCAGGAATGACTATGGAAAGCCAAATCGCAATGAGGAAAAATCCAGAGAGATGCTAGGCTCAACTGGTTGAGCATCTGACTTGTGATTTCAGCTCAGGTCATGTTCCCAGGGTCCTGGGATGGAGCCCTGGATTCAGCTCCACAATGCATGGAGGCTCCTTGGTATATTTCTCTCTCTCTCCCCCTCCCTCCCTTTGTCCTTCTCCTCCACTCACACACTCAATAATTTTTTTTAATCCAAAGAATGATTCTAACATCTTCACCCCTCAGTCTCAAATCACAGAGAAGTTAAATGCATGACAATAGAAGGCTGGAAATTATCATACAACTTGATACAAACATCTACCTTCTTCATCTTCTTAATACTGTATTTGTGCAAAAGTCTGGGTTTCCATCAAACCATAATATCCCAACTGATCATCTTTTAAAAATAATGATAATCAAACTAACAGAATATCAATACATTTAGGAGGAAACATCTCCTAACATCTGAACAGAGTCCTATTTCTCCTGGATCCATTACTCCAGGAGACAAGCCATGGAGTAGTCGTGAACGGTGTGTTTCTGTAAAGAATGATACTGTTACTATGTGTGTACCTAGAGCAATAGAATGACTTCAAAGTGATAAGTAGTGGCTATCAAGCAATCGCTGGCAGTGTCACAGGACACTAACAGGCAAGGGAACATGGAGCACACAGCCTGCCATCATTTCCTTTTCAAAGTTACCCCAATAACCACCACCAACGGGTATCATCAACTCTGAAAGGAGCCCTTAGTTTTCAGTTTCACAAGGTCAAAAATCACTTCTCAGTCTCTCTTCCCCAAGTGCAAAGAAAGTGACAAGTCCAGGAAAAGGCACGATATTTTCTTTCACAATGACTTTCAAAAATTGACAAGCATTGTAACGGTAATCTCAGGACACAGGCTCTCAAAGTTATCAGTGGCTTCAACCAACAACTAAGATAATAGCAGAGAACCTAAGCTTTGTCAATCTTAAGCAAGACCCAGCTCTGTAAAAACAATCAGGCTGGCTGAGCAAGTGCCCAGTTACCTGGGGCTTTGCCCAAAGAACATCTGGTTTTTGAAGCAGGCAGCCTTTTAGTCCCTGGTCCCAAGGGATACAGTCTTTGTGGTTACTCCAAGTAAATCACCCCATGGAGATGCTTGGATTCGGAGTCAAAGAATATTTAGTTTGAGTTTCACAACTCTGAAGAGGTTAATAGCATTAAATTAAATCTGAGCCACACCTGGTATCATGAGACCATTCCCCCACCAAGAAGCCTATAAAAAGGTTGATAACAACACCAGTTTGGAACTTTTTTTTAACCTTTTTACACTTAACATTTAACTTTTTTTTTACATTTTTAATGGTATACTGGATTAAAATATCATTTTAAAAGACTATATTGTGGTAAAAATATAAATTTAACAAATTAGTATTCTAAAACTCTCCAGAAACAAAAAAGAACTGCATTTGAACATAGAAACATTTCTCTTTTTATTAAGCTTTGGTCATTTTTACAATATTTAAGGCACACTCAATAGTATCTCCTAAACATCTTAAGAGTGACCCAGAATGTTTAAAATACAGTTTCCCAGCAGTCATCCTGAAGCATGGAATCAGAGTCTGCGTGCTGAAATTTAACAACCACTCCAGGTGAGCTTCATGATCAGTCAGGCTTGGGACAAAATCGACCCAAAAAACACCACCATTTGCAAGAAAGAGGAGAAAGGAAGAGAAGCTCAACTTCCAAATCTTAGAGCTTGATAGGAGGTAAGAATAATATCATGCTTATGATACAATGAGACGAGAAAACGTTGGGCAGACACAAAAACATAGTAAACATTTCCACACCCCAAAGGACAACAAGGACAGCTGCTTTCAATCCCACCAAGCAAAACAAAGCAAAACAAGGCATCTGCAAAGGTGTCCCTTTCACTGCACCTGGCCCAATTCTTCCACCCACCCCCCCTGGAGAGGGAAGCATCTGCCTTGTCCCTCAACTCTAGCCAAAATGTAACGATAAAATAAATTTTAAAAAGCAAAATTATTTCTACTCTATTGAGACCATGAATGCTTCTTTGCGGGCACCCTTTGGGCAGTTCGGCATCCTTTTCAGCCTCAGGCAAAGAAAGTCACTGCAGGATTCCTCCGGGCTGAGCAGAAAAGGGATGCAAGATGGTTAACAGAGCAGGTCAGGGACAGGGGGAGGTGTGCCAAGCATCTCACGGTTGGGGGAATGAAGGAGGAAGTCCGCTGCCTAAGTAAGCTCAAAATAACTGAAAGTTCATTGAAAGTGTTTGAAAGCACATTTCAAAGAAAAGCAGCCCCCAGCCAACTAAAAAGAGGAGGAAGACAAAGTGGGAGAGGGGGGAGAAGTCCTCACTCAAGGCCTCAGGGCGTACCTGATCCTCAGGAATGGGACCTGGAGAGACACTCTTTAGAAAGTACAGGAAATTCTCTGGATTCTCTGAATTTCCTCATACTTTCCGCTGGCAAGGGTTTGGGAAGACCAGGACAGGGGCTAAGACAAATCCAGTGAAGCACGGTGACTCTCAAACATCTCCCACCACAAAGAACCCTGTGACAAGAAAAGGGACTCCATAGCGCAGGTCTATCTCTCAAGGACTGGAATTCCTAATGTTAAGGATCATAAAAGTTCTCTCGCAGTTCCCTGCAAGCCTACGGCCCCAACCACCGGGACAGTCTTTGAAAGAGCTGTCAGCAAGCAGTTCCCACAGCACCTGGAGGTTGCCATCTGCTGGAAGGACTGTGCCAGGTGCCTCTTGTCCTGCATCCTCTAGGATATACCTGGGGAGCAGCAGCCAGCCTTGGGGCAGAAACAGGCAGCAGATGTGCCTCTGGGTGCCCAGGAGGAACTTTCTCCCCTCCCAGGGCTCCCACCACACAAGAGCAGTCATCTGCCACCCAGGCTCCTCTTCCGGGCAGGAGACCAACTCCATCAATGGCCTGCTCCCTTTCCCTAAAGACAGCCAGGGTCAAAACCGCCTCACCTCCTCCAGAGCACCACCATCCACATTTTATCAAGCCCATTGCCATGACGCTCCACACCTCCTAGAACATCACCTGGGCTCACCCCTAAACCTAACATCTGTACCAGGGATTCTTCTGGCACGGCCCAGAGATGGTCCAAATCACTGCTGCCCCAGGAAGGTTCTCTTGGAGGCTCGGCAAAGCCAACCATCTATGTTAGGGGAACTGAAGACCTTAGGGAGCCTCTCTCCAAGCTGCTGGCCGTTCTTACCATGTGTATTGAGTCACCTCCCCCAGTCAGTCCTACGATCACACACACCTGGGCCACAGGTAACAGGCAAACACCATCCAGCCTTCGAAGTTCTCTTTAAAGTTCTTCTCTGGCAAGATGCAGCCTAGGAACCCCAGCCAACAAGATGCGATGAGAGGTCTGCACCAACCCCCTCCCCACCCCGCCTCAGGGCCCCCCTCTCTGAGAGGCTCCCGGGCCCCGGGCCCCGCAGGGCCTGGCAGCAGCGGTACTCACGTCTCGAAAGCGGTTCCAGTACTTGTCCCGGTCGTACTGGGAGACGGTGCTCAGCCACTGGTCATTGTCCAGGAAATTGCCGTTGTTGGGGCCCGCGCCTCCGGCGAGCGCGTCCAGGTGCCGGCTCTCGACCTGGAGGAAGCACCACGCCGCGGCCGCCGCCGCCAGCACCGCAATCGCCGGCATCTGCGGGCAGGGGGCACGCAGGGGCGTGAGGCGGAGGGCAGGGCCAGGCGAACCCCTCGCGGTGCACCGAGGTCTTGGCGCCTCGGCAACCCGCCCCGGCTGGAGAGACTGGGGAATCTCACAGCGGAAAAAGGGTCATCCCTAGCACACCTGGGGCGCCTGTGGCGAATCGAGAGAGCCGCGGAGCCCTCNNNNTGAAACTAAACTATAGAGGATCCCTGTCGCCTATTCTCCAGGTGCCCCTCAGACCGCTACTTTCGGGGTCTTCAGCACCCCTCCCCAAAAACGCGGATCCCTGGATCCGCGAGCCGTACTCGCAGAGACGGTGCCCAGAGCTCTGGGGTAGGGAGGGGGAGAACAGGGATCCGAGCAGCAGCCGGGCTCTGGCCAAACGGGGTACCGGGTGGAGGGAGGAGGTGCCCGTAGCTGGGGGCTGGAGGAGGGGAGGGTATCCCTCTCCCGCCCTGCCGCCTCGGCAAGAGGGTCCCTCGGAGATGCCCCCAGGCCCTGCCCCTGCCAGCCTCCCGGTGGTCGCGGGAAGGTCCCAACTACGCCAAGTTGGGGCGCGGGGTTCCGCGGGGCACGTACCGTGGGGGCCGGCCCGGGTCCCCGCGTCCGAGTTGCTGGAGCTCGCGTGGCGCGGTCGCGGAGGAGGCTGATCCGCCGGCG